>NC_056758.1:29166299-29482132 GCF_018687715.1 Carya illinoinensis | reverse complement strand
GCATATACATGGTGCCAACCCCACAATGCCCCAAAGCTCACCCATGGTTACCGGATTTTAAGGGATCCAGAACCCTAATAAAAGTGATTGTCAAGGGGAAAAGATGTTCAAATGTTTCCAATCTTGATTTGGGCCTACATCTGGTGCAAAAAATTCATTAGATGTGTCCAAGTGAGATCATTCTTTTTTCCTAACCACAATCAATCTCATTTGTTCATTTAATGGAAAAATATAATTGCAAGCATAATTATACACTAATCTGTGCATCAATATGATATGATTAGTCAAAAAGTAGATTTTATTGAAAACAGTTTTAATTTAAATTTTAAGTATGAATAAATCAGTATTGGTACACAGATTAGTGCACAACTGTGTTTGTATGTAGCAAAACTCTCATTTAATTAACAGGACATATCCAATAACTTTTTCACTTAATGGAAGCCTAACTCAGAACTTCTTTAGAATTCTCAAGAACACTTATTGTTCTTGAAAATATGACAGAATGCCCAATAAATCATCCCCAAAATTTGAAAAGGAGCATCATAAAATGAAATGCTTGAAGAAAAAGAGATACTAAATCCCCAATTAATTACAAATACTAAAATCCAACAAGAGTTCAGGAGACATTCACCTTAACTTCAATAATTTAAAGGTGATCCTGACAATTTACGAAGGTTATAAGAAATTGTGAAAACTAGTGTGTGCGCGCCACTCTAAAAAGTAATATTGATTATGACTTCTTAATAGAGATCGTCCAAAGAAGATCTGAATCGGATCGTACTGTTATTTTTTCTTCTTTTACAATATTTGATGTGCTTATTAAACCACCAAACTTCATCTCCATGTCAACTGGAATAGAAAGAACACAAAAATCAAAGTATATCAGACATGGTATCAAATCAGGTAGTGAAAGAGGAAAGATAACAAGAACAAAACGTAAAAGACCATCAGGACCATCAGCACCACAACAACACGCCTATAGCACTATCGCCTAACCCCAATATGTGAATATTTAATCGGTTTCCCACCAACCATCCGCATTTGGATGAATAATGGATGGAGGGGTCAACCACTAGAGGACTTGCATCACTCATTGGAGAACCAGCACCATTACTCAGTGCCTAATAAATCAGCCGTTGCCACCAATTTGGGCATATCTTTACGCACGATTTGAAGGCAATGATTGGTGATCCGACCATCAAAGCCAAGAAAGGATTTCTTCCCATTAAAGCTTGGTAAATGAAAGCAAGAACTCAGATAGTAAGTGTTGGATTGTGGTTATACTTACTCAGATCCCACTGGAGTCCAGTGGTTGTAGTGCTTCCAGATGGCATACCAATAGGAATGAGTCCACAATGCGGACCCTCAACAGAGGACTGGATATGGATCTCATGATGATGAGTTTTTGGAAGAAGGTGAATGAGACAATCATCAGATAAAAGAATTATTCGCATGCTTGAAAAGCGGCAAAGAACATTGATGTTTCCAATCTCGTGGTCAAACCGCCCACCAAGTGCTCCGGCGACAAGAATACATAACTGGCATTTAAATCAAGAACAAAAATGAATAACAATGCCAAACGGAGCATGCATGCTGGTGACTAATTCAGCAGAATCAGAGTGTCTGGCACACTAAAAAAGAAAAAACAACCAGTATCTAATCAGGAGGTGCAAGAACAGATGCAAATAGAATTGCATAATCACAATTTGGAATACAGAACCAGACAGATTCAAGCTAACACTGGCAGTTTCACATAAAGAGATTCTATGATGACCATACTTGACTTACATTTGACTTATCAATGTCTGGTGTGAAATCACGCAAATATGCTATACACTTATGTAGATCTGTTGTGTCCTGGTCCTGAGATTCATCCAATGTCTCGGTTCCCTGAATTCAGTAAACAAATATAGACATACTAAGAATCGTTCCAGAGCACTGAAAATGTTAAAACCAAACAGAAACACCCCCATAATAACATAATATATATGAAACTTGTAAACTTGGATGCATATATAATGGTCTTTAGATGCTAGCTCCAGGTATAAAATCATCCTTGTAAAGTCAGGTCACAAGTTCTAGAGTCAAGACTCCACAACAGGATAGCTGAAGGGTTTTCCAGAGAAAATGAACCTAGTTACCAGGTTTGCATAAAAGTCCAGTACTTCTGTTCGAATTGAATCCATGTCACCTTTGATAACATCCGGCTTGTACCTGCACAAATATCAGAAGTAAGTGTTACTTAACATACCAGCTTTATTTTAGAAACCACGCTGTAATGAACTAAACCAAAATCCAGCATCTATATAGCTTTCAGAACAAGACAATACAACCAACTCGATAACCACTCAAGCTCTATCTTGTGCAGTCTAACATGGTGGCTTCAGATGCACACAGAGGCACTTGGCAGGTTTGCATCTAGAGGAGCAAAATTGATTTAGTTAAAAGCCAAAGTAGCACAAATACTGCCAATGAATTCTAGGTCAAATGAGATCCTCCTCCAAAAGAATGGGATGGAGGGAGAGATTTTGGGTTAAAAAGAAAGTGTGCATAGAATTTTTTTTTTTTTTTTTTTTTTTTTAAACTGTCTCATTTGAAAGAGCATCAGGGAACAGCAGAAACAGCCTTTCATCACGAGAGACAGAAGGCGTGAATGATGGAATTATGAAACATAAACGCTGAAGTAGTTAATGCCAGATCTAAGAAAAATTCAAGCTTATATGCATCCATTTCAGTTGGTAAAACAGGATGCTCAATTTTCTTTTTAGTGAAGTAACGGGAAGCTTCATGATGCCATGATCCAAAAACAGGCAGCCAAACAATGAGCCCTAAATTGTTGTAGCTAACATAAACTAAAGTAAGAAACTATCTTAGCAGTTCTCCGCCATGTTCCAAATGATTGGCAAAATGATACTCGGAACTAACGATAAAGAAATGGAAACCACAAAACGTGTTAAATTTCAGCTATTTCTTGGTAGTAGCAATAGCACGTATCTGTTATTAAACTTCGGCAGTTTTTAATTGACTTCAAATTGGCAGCGGTTCCTCATGCCTCTCTAAATCCGTATAGGGGCTTCTTTCGCACAGGTTAAGCAATTGTTCAATCGTTTACCACCCAAAAAAAAAAAAAAAAAAATTTAATCCTATCAACTTTCCATGTACCGACACAAACTGGAACTATTCCTAAAGCTTAAAAGGCCAAAAAATTGTCTTTTCCATACTGAAAATTACGTCCCCGCGCACGCACAAACCGATCTCGTCAAAATCAAAACTTAAAGTACAACCACTTTAACTGAAAAAAGATTTCTGCATCGAGTACGAATTCAAAGAAACGATAAACATAAAAAGAAAAATTCAAATTAAAAAAAAAAAAAACAGCAAAACAAGCACATACCCTAGATTAAAGCTACAAAAGAAATTCAAACCTGTTTCGAACATGGACAGCTTCCTCGCGAGGAAAGAGCAGAGGCATTTCATCATACAAGCGGTTCGCGCCTCCATCAGCACAGAGACGGAGTTGTGCTGCTCTACACAAGCGCATGCACGCACCGTATTATTTCTCAGAGAGCCAAAAATCACCGATTAAAACCCTATGAATGCAAACAAGAAACAGAGCGGGAAGAAAGGTGCAAGAAAAGTACCGTGCTCCCAGAGCAAGGGAGTAAATTTCGGGATGTGTTGGTTAAGCACGACAAGCGCGTACGTTAGAGAGGGGCGGTGGTCGGGCGGGATTTTGGGCAAAAGGAAGGCCGAAGAATGAGACATGACGTCCATCGCTAACGTGCGCGTTTTTGGTACGCAGACTAATTTCACAGATACAAGGAAAGACAGAGAGAGATATAGAGGGGAAGACTGAAGGCCCTGCCGTTATAGAAGATGATGACGTGTCATGAGGGGTAACGTGGGACCGCGGTCTATAATGGCTGCCGGGCTCATAATAATAATTCATCAACTATACATATTTTATACAATATAGAATTTTTCATAATTGGCATTCATTTAGAATTCTAAAAAAGAATAAAAATACACGCATTATTTTTTTTATATAATTATTTTTTAAAATAAAGAGATATATATATAAAGTAATATTATTTTTAAAAATTATTATTTTATAAAAATATATATTAATTAGCATGAAACACAGCTTAATGGTTGACTTGGACAACCAAAGGGTGGGTACACCCCAATCCAATTAGTTGGAAAAGGGGTTTGCTATATACCCTCGGTAATAAATACAGTCAGCGTGCAGTCGGCTATACGGAATGAATAAAAAAAATTATAAATTTTTTTTTTATATTCAGGGGGACCTACATGAATAAAAAAAAGTTATAAAAATAATTTTTTTTTATATAAGTCTTGTATTAATTCACTTTTTTACAACCGACTGCACGCCGACTGCATCTGCCGACTGCAAAAAGTATTTCTCGTTGGAAAAATGCGTCCCCTGAGCGGGCCTCTTTTGTCTTTTTGTGTGACGTGGTATTTTATTTTATTTAATTATATATTAAAAAAAACTAAGCAGGAAACAGACTTCGACCCAATGAGAGTAATTTTATTTACAATCTTCACTTAGATTGAGTTTAGATGTTGGATTGAGTTGAATAAAATATTATTAAAATATTAATTTTAAATATTATAAATATGTTAGGATTTAGAAAAGTTAATTTTTTATTATATTTTATATAAAAATTTAAAAATGTGTATGAAAATTTAAAAAATGTGTAATGATGAAATGAAGTGAATTAAAGAAGATCTGGAAACCAAACTGGGCGAAATGTGCATGTCTTTATTAAGAGGAATATTTTAATAAATAAAAAAAAATTAAAAATAAAATTACCTATACTTATATTTAAAAGTTATACGTAGCATTATTAAAAGTATTAGTAATGGATTTAACAAAGCTAAATTATAACTGAAGAATAGCTAAAATATGAAATAAAATGCTGCAATGGATTCAATAAATCTACAATAAATTTAGCTATCAATCATTTAACTGGTCAATTTATTGAGCCAAAGAGACTAGGCTAATGTTATTTTTAGAGTAAAATATTAAACACCAGTTAGTATTTGTGCAAACTCAAGGATTTAGCTTTTTACCTAACACGGTTTGGCCAATGTTGGATTATTATGTAGGAAGTGTTGCCCAATTTGGGTTTTTGTTGTGGATTGACTGGAGTATATATAATCATAAACTTTAATTCAATCATAAATTTTAATATAACAATAATATAATTATAAATTTTAATACAGTAATGATATAACTATAAATTTTAATATAATAATAAGCTTTAATACAATCATAATTTTAATATAATTATATTTAAATTACAATTAAAATTAAAATATATAAAAAGTTTAAAATTAATATTTTAATAAAATAGTGAAAGATTTGTTGAGTCTATTATTTAGTATTGTAAAAAATGATTAGTTAAAATTTATAAAAATAAATTTTTTAATTAAATTTTAATTAAAATTTATTGAACCCACTACTAATATTTTAATAACAAAAACTAAGAGAAAAAAACCTTTTACGAAATCTGAATGGAGAGAAAAATCCTTTCATAATCAGGGGGTCTTCTTCTTCTACATGAGCTGCGTCTTCTTCGTCCTTTCAAATAAAACGTGTATATATTTTAAAAAGTGGACCTATCTGTCAAGCAACTGTATGCCGACTGCACACATATAGATTGTATATAGAGTTTCTGTTAAACAAAATAAAACACCACGTCACGCAAAAAGACAATAAAACAAAATTGGCTGTTGGTTATAGAATTATTGATTTACAAATGGTGCATGTGGCACTTGAAGGGTTGAAAAATGGGCCGTGCACAAGGCCATTTTAGGAGAACCGACGGCATTGCGTGAAAGAGACGGCCACAAAGCACAAACTCTCAGTGCATACCAATACGTTTCAGAGTTGATATCGACACATGCTACAAGTTTCTGGAAAAATTGAACCTAAGTTGTCTTTTGTAGTGGCTTCTCCTAATTAATTCTGAAGCCAAATGAGAGAAGCTGCTCTTCGAGAATATATGACAAAAAAGGCCCAAGGAATGATTGCTTTGTGAAGAGAATATGTTGATCAAGGCAGCCTGCTGCTTCAATTGTAGATTAAGCACATTGACTGATGCTTTCTTGTAAATCCCATGGATATGCTGAGCAAATTTGGTGATTGGTTAGCCTGACAAAAGCCATGCACCTATCTTGTTCCTGAATCCTGATCATCCATATCAGATGGTAGCTATTTTAAGTGACAGCTTGAAAATAGACAAGTCCAAAGTTTCAGTCATTTGAACATCTGGGTCCCTAAAAACATCTGGGGTCTAATGGAAAGAAATAATCCAGCAGGCAACTCTTCCAATGGAGCTCTTCATTTTTTGCTTTCCATTTTAGTTTCTATTCCTTCTTCACTGGAAAGGTGTTTGAGTTCAGATGATATGTCAAGGACAGTGATATATAAGCAATACCCTTCTTTGATCAATTAGAAAAATAAACAATATTATTTATCATCTTTGATTTACAATTATAAAGTAAGCTCTACACCTACTTGCAAACAGTATTTTTCTAATATATTAGTAATTTTTTTGAAAAAAAGAGAGAGATTGGATAACCATTGAGGCAATCACAATTGTGAAGCAGAGAGAGGGAGAGATGACAGGTTGTGAACAAAAGAATCATCAGCATGATCGATATACACTTTCTGCAACTTATTATCCTGAACTTACAATTTGTTTTAGAGAAGAAATAGATTGGATTAAAAAGATGCTACAGTTAAATTTACTGCTCGGGCACTTGTAATTTTCCTAACAAAAAGGTTAAAGAAATTTAAAATAATAAAAAAAAAACAATAAAAGGGGAAAACCCTATATATAATACAATGGGGGTTAAGGACCTGCAAAGGAATTTCCACAAATTGAGGTCCCTAATCTCATCTCGCTACACTTAAGCGTGACGAAGAATGACCTAAAGAAATGCTATACAAAAGATACATCCACCCTACATGAAATAGCTTAGAGATCTCTTCTTCCTTGATCCACCTTCTCCATAAAGGTCATTCCACTGCAAGAGTTCGTTCATATTTGTCGACTCTGATGACACACTTGCACACACCTGCATTAAGACGAATGATTCAATGAAGTAGTAGTCTTCAAGTCCCATAAATATGGAGAATATCATTGATAGGGGAGCAACCTGGCGGCTAGTTAAAAGTTTTCAAACCTTAGGTCCCAACAAAACCAAACTCCTACTTCAATTTGTACAAATAAAATTTAATATGGTACTTAACTCCCAATTAAGAAATAAGATATAATGTGATGCATCAATAGGAAATAAAAACTAGAATGATAATAATACCACGGCTGCAAAAATATAAAACAAAAATAAATACACCTCAAAATAAGAACCAATTGACATTACAACAAAAATCAGTACTAGGTCTACAAAGAGATTTTATAAAAAGTTTTGCAACCTGGCTTGTCCTAATGCTATACGTCGCATGACTTCACAATTAAAGAGCTTTATAATATAATGTACCATATTAAATCATGTAAGTTTGTAAGCTTCCTTTGTAAGTTGTAGACCAAGTATTTCTCAAAATCAATATATAACTAAATATGAAAGTTAAAAGCCACAGATATTAAAAACATGGGTCAATTGAAGTCAAATAAGCATGCATATCTGACAGCTTAAGGGTATGGAATGAGCAAGTCTTCAGTAATGAGGGCATCGTAATATCTATTGGAGGAATGACAGAGTTTGGATGGTGCAGAAGAGAAGAGAGCATTATCTGAAGAAAAACTAAGAAAAAACAAAGCAAGCATTGATCTAGAAAGAATCACTTTACTAGAGGAGTCTTGGAGGCAAAATAAGAGCTCTACTGTTAAAAGGAGATTGATATACAAAGGTTTTTGCCTCAAGTGACTCTCGGATAGGAGAAACGATGCTATTGAAATGCTTCTAGTCGATGACTCAACCTCTCTTATCAGATGATGCTGTTGAGTGGTTGCTAGGAGGCACAAACCTGCCGGATAAGCACTTGAGTCCGTAGCGCAAGAGATGGCTATGTGGCTTGAAAGTAAGGCTCATAAAGTTGTAAAAGGTACAATCAATGATGAAGCACCAGACAAGGATGGTTGTACAATGACTTTCTTTTGAGCTTGCTGGGATCTGATTAAAGAACGCCCCATGTGCGTAATCAAGAAGTTTCATACCAATAGTAAGTTTGAAAAAAGCCTTATTGCCACCTTCACAACATCATTTGTAAAAAATAGGGCAAGTTGATGATTATCACCATAAACAATGGGGTGTATAAAATAATTACCAAAATTGCCACATTGGGGAAGGTTGTTCTTATCTGTTTTGTATGGTTTATTTGGTGGGAAAGAATGATAGAAATTTTGTGAGTGAATAATAGAGGAGCCTATAAATTTATTCATAATACTCTGTTCCTTTGGCAACATCTATAGACTTTAATAGGCTGAATTTCCATTATTTTTTTTGTCACCTTTTCTATTTCTAGCTGGGTGTTCTTCTTGTACAATTTCTTTGTACCAGGGCGATCTTTTGCATTTTCATAAAATATTAAATTAACTATCAATTTAAAATTTAGGACAGCGACTAGAAATCAACATTTAGTTTACATTTATTAGAAATATTATGTAATTATTTCCAAATATTTGGTTTGGTATCTTAATCTACATGTTAGGGTTACAAGTTGGGTTTGAACAACTACCAAAAAGTAGTAATGTGCACAATCAGTTAATTGACCATCAACAATTTGACGGAATGTGTTATTTGAAACAAAGTTGTAGTTTAGGGATGAAAAGTGTCAAAAGTAATAGTTTGCGTCACATTGTTGAACGGGTGATAGTTTAAGCATGCAATGTGTATTTTTCCTCTTTAATTGAAAGTGAGAGTTTTCAACCCAAGCCCACCATGGGCTTTGAAAAATTCCAACCGGAGCTAGAACTTTAGGCTTGAGTTGGTCTGGGCTGGTTTGCGTCGCATTGTTAAACGGGTGATAGTTTAAGCATGCAATGTGTATTTTTACTCTTTAATTGAAAGTGAGTTTTCAACCCAAGCCCACCATGGGCTTGAAAAATTCCAACCGGAGCTAGAACTTCAGGCTTGAGTTGGTCTGGGCTGGCTTGCCTAAGTTGGACCCCTAATCGCTGAAAAGATGTGCCACAGGCACCAAGTGGAGAAAAAATCTACACCTAAAACTAAAACACATGCGGGATCTGTACTCCCAAACTAAAAAATCACACATACCTTCTTTTAATTTTTTTCAAAGAGCCGAGGTCACATGTCCAATAGTGACCCCTTCCAACTTTTATTAAAAAAATAATAATAATAAATAAATCACACATACCATCCTATATTATATTGCTAGAGATCTTTGTTGACATAACTCCCAACAAATCCCCATATATTCAAATTTAGCATATTCCATAAGTTTTTAAATCCCAGCAGCTACTTTATGAAGTTTGACTCCACCTATGATGAAGTAAAGAATTACACCATGACATAAATTTAAAGACATGTTTAAACTCTATTACACAACCAAATACAATACTCGTAATCATAAAGACCACAAGAAAAGAAAAAGGACCTAATTTGTTCCCTAAAAAAAGAGTGATTGATTCCAAGAAATACAATCCAAAAATCAAACAAAGAGAGATATCAATTACCCAACATTGGCTAAAACAAAACTATTAACGAAATACGAATGCTATTTTTAACACGATACCTTTGTAGCTAAATGGTGCAATGTGATTCATGCTGGGAAAAAATACTTAAAATTGCTGTCTTAAAACCACGCGACCTATATTTTCAAGGGTTCAAAACTAACTTCTCAAATTTTTTTTCTTAAACAATGCATCATACCTGCTCATGCGCATATTTGAAATCCTCCATCTTCAGAGAACGAACATCAGCACTGCTATGCAATGATGGTAAAGCCCTATTCTCTGCCAGCGCTGCATTCTTTTCCTGGAATATACACAAGGGGGGGTTTTCTTTAAACCAAAATAGACCTGTTATGAATATCACTAGCTAGCACATAGGTGTAAAGAGAATAACAACAGAGGTGGACACAAACTAGGAGACGCGACGTAATTGCAAATTTAAACTAATTCCTTGAAATTCCACAAAAAATAGCCAAAGTTCAGCGGAGAAAAAGCCAAGAAGATAACATGATGATTAGATACAATAATAAAATCTTATTTATGATACCCCATACTAAATGATAATGATAGGTGGGGTATGGGATCCTACATTGCTTGGAAAGGAAAAGTTCTTGCTCTTTATAATGGTTCCAATGAGGCTCCAATTATATGATTAACTAGTCCTTTTGGAAGTTCTTGTTCTTTATAATAGTTCCAATGCAGCTTCAATTATATTATTGACTAGTCCTTAGTAGTATAGGCTCAGGTGCGACTTGGGCCTACATTATTAGTATACAAACAATTTCACTACATGAAGTGTTATGGCCAAGGTACCCTATTACCCACTCAATAGGAAAGCTCCATGAATCAAGGCTTCTAATTTTGGTTTATAATAAAACATTTTATTAAAAACAAGAATGTAGGCCAAGTGCACAGGACGTATATCAACTTCCTAAAGCATCTATAGGCGTAGAAGAGAATCATTTTCCCATTTAAGAGTGTTCAGGAAAGAACATTCTCGTAATAAATGTTTGAGGGCACCCATGTAATAAAATATAAATATACAATCCAAAGGTGTACTAGTCAATTCATTCATCATTCCCACTACATTTAGTAAAAGATTGAGAGGGAGAAAGCATGACTTCCTCTCATTTTGTGCCGCTCTAGAGTTGACATGGTATCAGAGCAAGATCCTAGGATTCAGCATTTTTCTCCCTTTCTCGAAACACTTCTCTCTCTTCCCAACCATTTTTCTTTGTAATGTTCTTGTTTCGCATTTTGTTCTCCCTAGTTCTCAAACAATACTCACCAATGGGCTTGGGACATAACCGAAGCCCATGGAGGTGGATGGCTTTGTCATCATTGCCACAAATGGAGGGATGTCATTTTTTCCATTGCATCGCTTCTCATCTACGTGGTAGACAACAGATCTAGATGGTCGCTGTTGAGGAGGTTATTTTCCCTCAAAAAAGCTACTCGTCAAAAATAAATAATCCCTCAATAAGCTTATCGATTCAAGGATGTTGGCGGTGATGGAAAATAATGTTTGTTCAATTAAGTGGTGATTACTAATGTAATTGCTGGGGTTATTGGTCATCTGTGTGATGGTGTGGGCATGTCTGTGTTGAGAATCATCAATCTCAACTATAATTGATTTTAGTGGTTATATTTTGGTGATTGCTTTCATTGTGACTATGGTGGATGTTGGCCCATCGGTATGGAGCAACAGGCCTGAAAACAAGGTTTGAAAACTGTAAAGCTCGATCTGCAGATTTTATCCTTGTAATTATACCAACCTACACTCCCAATCATGATTGAAACCGATCAATTCTGCCAATTTTTTTTTTTTTTTTGATAATTAATCAATTATGTAAAATTCCATTCAATTCAGGTGGGTTTTCCTGCCAATTCAATTGAATCCATGCTATTTGGGCTATTTCAAACATGAGTTCCTTTGAATGAGATTCCGATGCCTAATGCACAGTGTCATCTGTTTAAAACTATACTAAGATTGGCTTTTGTACTTTTTTTGTTCCAGTTTAGCTTTATTCTCTCATTTCAATAGTTCCTACTGAGCGCACTTTCTGTTTGGTCTGGTTGGCAGCCTTTGGGCAATTATTTGGTTGGTTGGGAAATTCAAGTTATTACCACTAATTTTGCTTGTTAATATTAGTGTATGGTTTTGCTACCACCATGTGTTTGTACAATTATTTGGTTGGTTGGGAAATTCAAGGTATTACCACTAATTAATTTGATTGGCTTGCTTGCTACTGTTAGGTTTTGAACAACTATCATGGATGCTAAGGGCTCATTTGGGAATTGAGATCAGATGAGATGAGAAATCTATGAATAGTGGTGAGATGGTTTGAGTTAAGATGTTTGAAATGGTTTTGTAAAAGCGTGGGTCCCATTGTCAAAAATGTTTGGATGTAGAATTGAGATGAGATGGTTTTAACTTTTTATGGAAGTTTGAAAAAGTGATGGGTCCCCAAATTCCAATTATTAGACTGTTTTTAACGATTAATATTGATGAATCTTATTAACGGAAAATTTCTCTCCTCGGTTTCTCTCTATTTTTTAGAAGCTCTCTCGGTGTCCCTCTCTCTCAACTTCTCTCTTCTCCACCATGAGACCAAGAAACTGCTGCCAAGGATTGGTCACCGACGGAAGCAAACCCAAGTACAACATCAGCCCAAACACCAGATGCACCGCCACCAACCCAATCGAGAGCCACCCCTCCATAAAAACACAGCCGCTGTCTCCTGCACTGAGGGATTCCTACACATCCAATAGCAGCTGCAGCCCACATCCAAGCTCCATCTCCCACAGCCAGTTGCACCACTGAAAAAACCAACGATGGAAGCATCAAGCCAAGACACCGTTGCATAGAACCACGACGCCTCAGCCAATAAACTGCCAGCTGCCACCGACATCCCGCACGGCATCAAAACGCACCTTGGGAAACCAATCAATGAAGCCTCTGTAACACCCTCCCCATGAACCACTGTAGTTGCACCACCGAAGCAGTCAAACAACCTCTGTTTTACCAACCTGAAAACAAAGCAACCACTTCGGCAGTGTAATTGTCACAACCCCTAGGAGGATTGCCCAAGACCACACCTCGACATAGCTCTTGGAGAGTCAAGACAATCACATGGCTAGCCTGCATACATGCCTTGATTCAGGCCCAGACATGCAGTAGGTGCCCATGGAGGCTACTGGCCGAGTGCAGTCCCTGTGTGCAAGCCTATGCATTCCCTTGCCCATGCGCATGCGCGCCCTAGCACCACTCAGCAAGGTTAGTGGCATGGCCTCGCAGACACGCCATCCAGGGCACAGCTCCAGCCCGTACCTTGGTAGGCAAGGCTAGTGGAATGCCCACCAGGCATGCCATCCAACGCAAGGCTCCAGGCCGTTCCTTGCAGCCCTAGCACCCAGACCGTCAGCTTGGGCCATGCATGCCCATCTCCCAGGCCATGCAGGACCGGCACCCAAGCCACTTGACTGGGCCTCACAACAGCAGCACAACACCACATTGTGCCCACCATCAAGCCTAGGCATGCCCACCATCAACAAGCCATGCAAAACGCCATTCCGTGCCCACCACCAGACCAACGCATGGCACTATGCTATGCCATGCCATGCCATGCAACCAGCCATCGGACCGACTAGGACTAGCCCAACCGTGGGCCATGCACCATCCTTGCCCACCATAGGCCTTGCATGCCACGGCCACCATAGGGCCTTTTATCCATTATATTTATTTTATTATTAGCTTTATTTATTTAATTTAATAATTAGCTAGGGACCTTTTGGGGGTTTCTAATTTGTAAGCTCTACAAATAGGACCCTTAGTCATTTCATTTGGAGCTTTTGAACATTAGACATTTTGCCTTGTGTGGCCGGCCATTGTGCCTAGGATTCTCTATTCAGTGCTTAGCACTTAGGCTTCTTGGGGTGCAATTTGTGAATCCCCAAGGAGAAAAATCACATTTTGCAATTCGGGAATAGGTGTGATTCTATTTATCTTTATTTATCATTTGAGGTTTCCTTTCAATCTTTGTGCAATTCATGAATCAAAGTTGATTGGTTATCTTTTTTCTTTGGAATTTATCTTTGTTATTGTTGTGGAGTGTTGTTGATTGGAGGGGCATTGTGCTTTTCGGATTTGTGATTGAAGTTCAAGTTCTTCTTGTGTTCATGTATTTCTTGGAAATTCATAAGTTTTCCTTTAAGTTTCTTGAAGATCCCATTTACCAAAGACCATATTCAGCCAAACGTAGCCCCACCACTTTCCATAGCCGACCATCACTCAAAACCCTAATTACCATATTGAGCCATTCGGCCATAGCCTAAGTGGCTTGACCGAAACCCTACTTCCCATATTACCCCCACCTTATCTTTCCATATGTTATTTGATTAGTCATTATCTCTTAATTGACTCAATCAAATCTCATCCCCAACCAAATCAAATTCAGCCCTATCTTTTATCCCTATATTCGGCCAACCCATTCCAAATTCAAATTCAAATTCCAATCCCAATAATTTAGGAGATCACCATCCATCTAAGCCCTAGCCGAAACCCATCACTACCCTTGGCCAAAACACACATCCAACCCTAGCCTCATTCACCCATCTTCCAACCCTAAATTACTCAAGTGGCATGTAGCACCCAAGAGAGACCTTGTTGTGGCCCATTACCACCATACCCGAGATCACCATAGCCCATACACCACCATTATTCCCACCCTTAAACACTAGCCACCATTCACCGAAGCTTCCATATTGGGCTACACGTGATCAAGACCAAGCATAGGAATCCATTTGATCAATCAAGGAGCAACGAGGAGAGGATAGACCCCTTAGTGTGTGAGGGCTTGACCAAGGCCCCCAACAGTAATGCTCTTCGTACCAAAGTATTTGAGATGTGAGTGTCTCTATGTAAACAAAGTGAGAATGGTGCAGGCACAGGTGGGAAGTAGGATTTTACTTTCTAGGCCTTGTGAAACAGAGGAAGGAATGGCAAAAGAAAGTAGAAGAATCCTTAGGGTAACATGGGATGAGAGAGGAGCCATTCTAGGCAGAGGCTTGGGATTGTGCATCTGTATTTTGTGTTAGTGTATAGTGTTGAGATGATGAGAGACTGATTGGGATGAGATGAGATACACTTGGATTTATATTTGGATACCAAAGGTTGTCTATCTATACCAAACACACTCAAGACAATTTGTGTTTCATCTCAGTGTCCAAACAGGCCCTAAGACTATTAATCACCTCAACCTTTTTTTTAATGCCAAAATGACTTGCGTCGAACTTAATGGCAAAAATCATATCATGGCCAGATTTGTGGAAGTGTTTTTTTATTAAATAGGTAAAAAAATAGGCTTAGCCTAAGGGCACGGTATGTATACAAAGAAAGCACCTATCTAAGGACTAGAAATAGATACAAGAAAATCACTGAAACTTAGCCCATTGAAATCTTTAGCTATTGCTCATAAAAACAAGGTATTGATGAAGAGATTTCTAAAGTCATCCAATGACTGTTCAAGATCTCCAAGCTATTGCCCTTATGGAATGAACTCTTCACTCGGGTGGGACTAACTTAGGTGATGCCGAGAAGGGTGATCGATCTCCTAGCTTCTTAGAGAGGACTTCGAAGGTAACTCTCATATTGCAACAATATAGAAGATGGTCCCAACATGCCTATGTGCATTTAGAGGGAGAGGAAACAAAAAAGGCTTCCAAGATCGAGGGCAGTCAATGGATGAGCTTAGAAAATTTGTTTTTCAATACTCTACTCCATTGGTTGGTTGTAATTGATTTTATCAGAATAAGTTTTCATGAACTTCTTGTATCACTAAGCTGGCATGCTTGGGCGATGCTCTTGTATATGTCATGTATACTTTGGTCTTTGCTTATTCTAATGATCAATAAAATCTTGTTTACCGATTAAAAAACTGTTCATAACATATGGAATTCCGATAATTTATTTCCCTTTAAATACATCATAGTGAGCATGTGGGCCATCTGTCATACTGCTATGACTTGGGGATTGCCTTATAATCTTCTCCAATTTGCAAGAACAACCACCCTTATGAACATCACCCATATTAACCCAACTCTCCTGATTCTGGTGTTTCCTTAAGTTTTCCTAATGAGGATATTCTCTAAAGAAGCTGTCATTACAAAAAAAGTTTATAGAGGTATTGCAGAGGCAAAGGGCATTATCATCATGCAACATCAAATACGTCCAACATAGCTCTCAACATTGCAATCCAAATGGTTTGAAAATTGTAGGCTCAGTCATGAACACTAAGGATGAAACCAAAAAAGGGCAGGTCAATGTTCAACTAAACCAGCCCACTCAATAGTGGATTAAAACGAAGGCCAAAGCCCTCAAACCATCATCCTCAAGGACCTCAACCTTTGAATTTTGACCTACTGAAACAGTAGGTCAAACTCAACCTTTGAATTTTGACCTACTGAAACAGTACAAGCTACGTTTGGATGTTGAGGTAAGTTGAATTGAGTTGTGAATAGTAGTATTTTATAGGTCCCATTGAGATGGGTTTAACTTTTTAGGTTGAAATATATGAAATAGGTTGAGATAAGTTTAATTTTTTTATGAAAAGTTGAAAAAGTAGTGGGTCTCATCAATGATTGGTTTCAAATGAGTTGAATTGGGTTCAACAACCAAACACACCAAAAGAAGCACTTGAGTGGGATGAACAATTGTGGCCTACTCCAAGCACTATTGTAGTCCTATAGGCCCCAAAGAAGGATGAAACTCACTTTGCTTTTGTAGAAAATCATCGAGAGGAGACCCAATGGAGGAGGCATAGTCTGACAACATGTCTACCAACACCTATCAAGTACAGATTTCAAACACCATTATCCCTTTTTTATGCATAGAGATTGTGGGAAAGGGTTATGGACTATGGGACCCTTGGGGAAAATCTATTGAGCATCCCCTTTGCATAGGGAGACATGATGATGGTCCTAGAGCTGAGCCCAGAACTAACAACCATTATTTCAGGGTGCAAGCACTCCAATTCAGTTTTAGTAACAAGAAAAGGTTAGAAGGAATCTGATTACTCTTCTCATTTTTCCTTCCTTCTATTATTGCCATTGGAGGAAAATGTGGGGGTAACCTGAGCAAATGAAAGGCTGTCGCTATGTCTTCAATGGATGCTTGTGGAATTAAGATCCCCCTTAAGTGCAATAGGTAATTACAAGGGACGGCAATATTGTGAACCTCTGACTGTGTCTTCCTTTGAGAGGGATGACTAATGTCACCGTGCAGAGAAGTTTGATATCAGGCTTTTAAGTGCATGTTGGGAATGGGATGGATCTCAGTATTTCCCATCTACTTTTCACAAATGACACCAACATTTTGTGAGGTGAGTCATGACCATTTCCAAAAGCTAAGCTGTTTATTCCTGTACTTTTTACCTATAAAAAAAATAAAAATAAAATAAAAAAAAAAAGGTAGTTAGTGATTTAAAGATCAACTTAGCTAAATCTTAATTGCTTTTGGTTGGTAGGGTTGAGAATGTCACTAGTTTGACGGATCCCTCGATGTGAGAATGGGATGTGTCCTTGAGAGCTCTATCTCTACACAATCTATCACGCCATAATTTGATTTTAGATCCGTATCCCATCACAATTCTAGTATGTCAAAAAAAATCTCCAACCTCTTCTAATAGGCTTCCAGATTCCAACCCCTTCTACCACCGTAGTGGTCCACCCCTCCTCCCCCAACATACCCACATACTTACAATCAATCACCAACTTCCACAAAACCTCCCTCTCAACGTTATACCGCCACAACCATTTCCCAATAAGAGCTTGTTACCTTCAAATTTCTAATCCCCAACCCACCAAAACAGATTGGAGAGCAGAGCTTCCTCACTTGACCAGGTGAAACTTAATTCATCACCTACCCGCTCCAAAGGAAGTCACGTTGGAGCTTCTCAATACAATTCGCCACATAGGCTAGAAGTGGGAACAAAGATAAGAAATAGGTTGGCATATTGGACAAAATGCTATTGATTAAAGTGGTACTCCCCACCTTTCGACAAATACAACATCTTCCAACCTGCAAATCTTCGTTCGATCTTCTCTATTACTTCATCCCATATTGATTTAACCCGAAAAGAGGCAACCGAAGGAAGGCCAAAGTATTTCATGGGAAAGGAGGATACCTTGCACCCCAAAGTTTTAGCCTACATCCAAAGCTTGCAAACGTTTCCAACTAAAACCAACTCCAACTTGTAAAAGTTCACTTTCAAACCAGACACAGCTTCAAAGCAAAGTAGGAGTGACTGTAAAGGACGAATTTGACTTTGTTCTTCCAAAAAAAAAAAAAAAATTCAAAGTATCATCTGCAAACAGCAAATGAGAAATGTCAAGAGTACCGCGATTAGTTTCACCAATCAAAAAAGGCACTTCCAACCATAGCAAGCATCATTCTGTTAGGTGCCTCCATAACAATGACAAAAAGAAAATGGGACAAAGGATCCCCCTACTTTAGCCCTCGAGAACTATTAAAGAAATCAACTAGACTGCCATTCACCAAAACTGAGAACCTTATTGTGCAGATGCAATGCCTAATCCATGAGCACCACCGTTCCCCAAAACCACATCTCCCAAGCAAGTATATTAGGAAGTCCCAATTAATGTGATTATAAGCCTTCTCCATATCCAACTTGCATAAAATACCCCGATACGCCCGATTTTAATCTACTCTTCAAACGTTCATTGGTAATTAATAACAGATCCAATATTTGTCTTCCCCTTATAAATGCGTTTTGGGGCCTCAATATAATCCTTCCCAAGACATCCCCCGATCAGTTTGCTCGAACCTTGGAGATAATCTTATACACCACATTCATAAGATTAAAGGTCGAAAATCCTTTACGTTCATTGCCCCAACCTTCTTGGGAATAAGCGCAATAAAAGTGACATTGAGGCTTTTCTCAAACTTCCCAAATGCGAAAAATTTCTGGATGACCTTCATCATATCATCCTTCACCACTTACCAACAGGATTGGAAAAAACCCATACAAAAACCGTTTGGATCAAGTGCTTGATCTTTGACTATCCTCCGCACCAGTTACTAGACCCCTACCTCATCTAAAGACCTCTCCAATCAAGAATCACTCTAATGCTCAATGGTCTCAAAAGCTAACCCATCATCCAAGACATCAGCTCGATGAACAACTATTCATAAAAACCAGCAACATTCTCCTTAATCACAGAAAGGAAAAACTTCATTGATGTTCAACATCTCAATGGTAGTAGTCCTCCTATGTGAATTGGCCACTCTTTGGAAAAACTTCATACTTCGATCCCCCTCTTTTAACCATAGAGCCCAAGATTTTGGACGCCATGAAATCTCCTCCAATAAGGTGACCCTCTAAAGTTCTGAAACTAGCTGTGTCTTCCAAGAGAGTTCTTCTAGAGATAATCCCCTATCCTCCTCTTCACTCTCTACCTCTTGTAGCTTCTCCAACAAAGACTTCTTCTGATCATCTATATCACCAAAAGATTGTTCATTCCATATCTTCAAATAATTTTTTAGAGCATGGATCTGATAGAAGGAGGACCACCATTATCTGACCCTCTCCACAAAATCTTCAATTTTAAGCCACATATTCTCAAACTTGAAGTACCTACGCCCCTTTGAATACCTCCGCAATCCAACAAGATCCGAACAGAGGAGATGTAATCTTTTCTAACATAACTTCGTATAATGAGTTTCCCAATCCGAGAAAACTAAAAATTTGTCCAATCTAGACCATATTTGATTGTTTGACCATGTGCATGTTCCACCCATTAGAGGAATATCCACTAAGCCCAAATCAAATATAAACTCCAAGAACTCCATCATTGCAGGCCGAAGCCCACTCTGCCCCGATCTCTAGCTTGGGAATCTAATAACATTAAAATCACCATCGATGCACCATGTCAAGTCCCACCAGCTATGCAACCAACATATGGACAAATCCACAAGCTTCGAACAATACTTCTGGAAATAACTTCCATCACAATTTCCTGCAAGCAAACAATGTCCACCGTCCATTCACAAAGCAAATTTTTTATCTGAAGATGCTTATTAGCCACATTAAGCTCCAGGACATTCCAAGATGCAATCTTAGGCTTCAAAAAGAAGTTGAATGCACCCTCCCTTTGGAACCTGACTTCTTAATCTAAGCATGACCTACGGCTACTACAATGGCAGTGAGCAATGCCATAAATTGTTCCTCAAAGCCCTCACACACAACCCCTACACAGCCTTGGATCTCCTTCACCTTTGGTATCACCCAATCAAAGTAAGCTAAGCTAACATGGAGGCAAATAATTTAAAGGAACAGGTTCATCTTCCATCTCAGTTCCTTCCCTTGTGGCTCATTGCAATTCCATCAAGTCCCCCATCTCTCCCTCAAGAAAGAGAGATCTGCACTCCCAATCTTGATCCTTATTAGTAGCTACCAGCATCCGTAAGGCATCCTTATTACCATCGAGAAATGAAACTGAAAACTCTGGACCCACCTTAGTACAAGGCTCTCAAGAGCCTTCTCCTTTCAGAGATTCCTTCGTTGGCGATGACACCCCTTTGGACTCCAGTGGAATAGCTTCTGTGCAGCCCATCATATCTTTCTGTCCATCTTGGACCAAAGCTCCAATGCAAAGCAATGAGTTTTCATGTTGGCCTGATTTTGTACCCATTAAACACCCTACTGCCAACTCCTCTTCCACTATTTTC
The DNA here is from genome assembly GCF_018687715.1 of Carya illinoinensis. Classification (NCBI taxonomy): domain Eukaryota; kingdom Viridiplantae; phylum Streptophyta; class Magnoliopsida; order Fagales; family Juglandaceae; genus Carya; species Carya illinoinensis. The sequence goes on along the minus strand of NC_056758.1, from coordinate 29,461,699 downwards.
TCCATCTAGACCACTAGCAATGAAACAGGCCTGCCATGTATCCAAATCATGGACTTTAGGAGGATCGAGGATCACTATTCAAAGATCCCGCTTATCAAAAAAGTTATTCCTAATCCTAGCAAATATCCTTAATAAGTTAGGAAGCTAAATTATCATACCATCAATAGCACAGATATGTCATATGATGTTGGTATAGCCAATTCTAGGAATTCCTACAGTCCCAATTGGGACACCATCTTCATAAGCTCCTAGACCCAAGTCATAATATATGTTAAAATGGGGACCTTAAAATAGGCTCTTCTTCAAATAGAAGATATATTTGCAAGATATTGTACTTTCGAGGCAGTAATTTGATTACGTGTAAGAATAAGTAAAAGGTCGCAGCGCAAATCAATGCAAAAGCAAAATATAAAGCAATGGATCACCAATCTTATTGTTTATTCCTAGCATATATAACAGAATCTAGAGAGGGAGGAAGCATGCTTTTCGTCACATTGTTGACAAAGGATGTGGCCAAGCTTAGAATACAATTAGCACCAAACATATAGATAAAACTTGACCAAACAGGTGTGTCAGGCTAAGCTTATTATGCCCTCATTAAAAGATAAAGCAAATTTTCATTCATATTCCAAGATAGCAAACCAAAAAGAAACACATCCTTGAACTAAAAACGTCAAACTCACCTTCTTTTCCTTCTCCAAAATTTCTCTAATCGGACAATGTGCCGCAGTCACACAGAGATTCTACAACCAAAAAAGTAATTAGATGAACCCAAAATGCAATAAAGAGATAAATTATCTAGCTGAAGGAGAGCAGATTAAAAAAAAAAAAAGAAGTAATGGGAACCTTTAGGTCACTCCCAGAATATCCATCAGTCATATTTGCAATTGCTTCCAAATCAACATCAGGTGACAACTCTTCTTTGGCTAAAATAACTCTCAGAATTTTTTCTCTATTTGGTGCATCTGGCAGATTGACCATCAGTCTGTACACAACAATTGCATGCAGAAAGCATATGAAACTTGTTTTGTGCCAAATAGTAATGGAACGAAGTGATGACAAGTATGAAGCGATTACTTTACCTCCGGGGAAGCCTCCTAATAACAGCCTCATCAAGATCAAAAGGCCTATTGGTAGCAGCAAGTACCAGCACTCGCTCCTTATCCTTTGTTCGCAGACCATCCCAATTCACCATAAACTCATTTTTCATTTTACGCATAGCCTCATGCTCTCCTGGATTTTCCCTTCTTCCTAGCATGCTATCGACCTGTAAAAATAATTGAAGTGAACAGTTTTTTCTCTGTTAGAGAGGAGGGAGAAGCTTATATGAGGGCTGTGGTGAACCCCCCCCCCCCCCCCCAAAAAAAAAAAAAACAAAAAGGTGGGGCAAGGTTTGGATCAAACTGATCTATCAATAAATAAATAAATAAAAACCGATGCATTAAACTTACCTCATCAACAAAGACAACACTAGGAGCAATTTTACTAGCTAAAGAAAAAACTGCTTTGACATACTTCTCCCCTTCACCAAACCACTGCAAGCAATAGAGAGACATCACTAGAAGTTCAGAAGAAGCAACAGAATAGAGTGCAGACAACCTTTTCATATCCATAAATACCTTTGAAGTAATGCTCGACATTGATATATTGATAAAATTTGCTCCGGCCTCAGTTGCAACAGCCTTTGCAAGCATTGTTTTCCCAGTACCAGGAGGCCCAAAGAGCAATATTCCCTTGCATGGCTGTCACATGAGTAATTATATTAAGAAGGTGAATCACAGTCCCCCACCCCCCAAAAGAGAGATCCAAAATAGGTGTACATGGGAAAATAAAGCATAGTTTCTTAGCCAAATATAGGTAGGAGAAACTAGTGAAAACACATATATAGATCCTCTCACCTTAGTCAGCTGCCCTCTACAAAATAATTCAGGCCTCTGAAGAGGAAGCATCACCAATTCCTTCAAAGTATCCTTTACATTTTCTAAAGCCCCAATATTATCAAAAGTAACCCCAATGTCACTTGGTGGAATAACATCAGCAAGAAGTTTCTTCTCAAATTCATTCTCAGTAACCACATCCTGAAAAATTTTGAGCTTAAACAGAATATAAAGTACAAACAAATCGGGGGAGTACATTTCATTCCCAGAAAGGAATGGGAGAGGTGACAATTGAATCTGTGAGAACCACCAATAAGTAGATGTTAACTTTACCTTAAGTGATTTCTTCAAGTTTTTGCTTTCATTTTGAATGCTCTGCAGAATGTTCAGCCCATACTTAATGCTGCAAATTAACAGTCATGAGCAATGTTAACATGGGGAAACAGAGAGGTAAACCATTTTTTAACTATTTGATTATGAATTTCCAAAACAATGATGACCACAACTCAAAAGAATTGTACTACCTTTCAGCAGAAATCACAAGTTTAGCATCTTTGACTGACGCTTCAGTATGATGCATAAAGTGGTTACTTAGAGCCCATCCTATTATTTTCTCAACACCTAGCATAAGAATAAGTAAAGGAAAAATGATATCACAGTGAAGATCCCCGCATAAATTGAAGAAACAAAGGTTGAGACAAAGAATACATACTTTCAGTAGTAAGGGCTTGATCTTTAATAAACAAAGTTTCAAGGTCAGGACAATCCAAGCCAATTCGGTTTAGAACCTGAAACCAAAACTTATTTTGTTAACATCCAACAATAGCACAAAGTCAACAAAAACTAAACAATCTGACTATCATAACAAAAATAAATTTCAAAGAAATACAAATATTAAGGATTCCTGAAGCTGATGAGACATAGTCTATGAATGCATTTGTCCTGCGTCTGCACATGCACGTGCGTGAGAGAGAGAGAGAGAGATCATACTATTCAACCTCAGATATTATTCATGAATGGATATCTAATTCCCACTAGGCCCCAAATATGGGACAAATGTACAAGCACTAATGCACTACCACTGCCATAATGTCAAATGGTTCTATAAAAGCCAAGAAGAATGAGCCAATGGATTCTTTTTCTAGGCAGAAATGTCTATGGTGGATACCGGCAGCCAAAGGCACTTTCTCGATGCACTCTTTTTATAAGTCTCTTACTCAAGAGACACCTGCCCAGTTCCCTTGGAGAAAGTTATGGAGACATAAGGCACCTCCCAAAGCTGCGTTCTTTGTGTGGACAGCATCCTTAGGCAAGATTCTTACTACTGATAATCTGAGGAAGCGTAGGGTGTCACCTCCAAAAGCCTCATTCTTTGTCTGGACAGCATCCTTGGGTAAGATTCTTACCATTGATAATCTAAGGAAAAGAAGGATCATTATCGCAGACTGGTGTTGTATGTGCAAAGGAGGGGGAGAGTAGGTAGATCATCTTCTGTTATATTGTGATGTGGCAAGGACTTTATGGAATGAGGTATTCGCTCGTTCGGCAATGGTCTGGGTGATGCCAAAAACGGTTGAGGCAGCTTTGGCCAGTTGGCCAACCATAAGAGGCAGGCAACCGATTAAAGCTATGTTGAAGATGATCCCTATTTGCATCTTGTGGAGTTTGTGGCGGGAGCGCAATGAGAGGACTTTCAAAGACCAGGAAAGATCTTTAGAGGAGCTTAAACTGTTATTTTTTAGAACTCTTTGTAGATAGCCCATAGCTGTAGATTTTAATGACATGGCCCTTCGAGATTTTATTGCCTTGTGCCCACCTAGGTGGTACATCAAAGTTGTAATTCAAGCGTTGTCATTTTTTGATCAATAAAATTATTTATTTATCAAAAAAAGGAAGCGTAGGGTGATCATCGCAGATTGGTGTTGCATGTGTAGGAAGGGGGGCGAATCGGTGGACCATCTCTTAATACATTGCGAGATAGCGAGAGGGTTATGGAATGAGGTGCTGGGCAGAATTGACTTGGCTTGGGTTATGCCTGAGAATGTGGTAGGAGTAGTGGCTAGCTGGACAAATTTGAGAGGCAACCAACAGATAAAAGAGATGTGGAAAATGATACCCATATGCATCATGTGGTGTTTAAGGCAAGAACGCAATGCAAGGACCTTCAAAGACAGAGAGATCGATGGAGGAATTGAAAGTTTTCTTTATTAGAACTCTTTGTATTTGGACCATGGCGGTTGATTTTAATGGCTTAGAGCTACATGATTTGTTGATGTCCATCGCCCATACCTAGCGATGGAAACTATACTTTGTACTGGGCATTTGCCTATTCTTTGATAATATAATTTATTTACTTATCAAAAAAAGAAATAGCTATCAGCATAGAGGAACGTGGAGAGTGAAAGTAAGATCCCCAAACAATAGGATCAGGTGCTACTCACCAAGCGAATGCTGACAATATTAGACTGAGCTTTCAAAGTTTCAATATCACGCTCCAACTGCTGCTTCCAGTCTGAAAGTAAAGTTTCATCCTGTCAAGAATAACAGAATTATGAAATATGAAATATTTTCAGAAAATAACAGCATCATCATGGCAGTATAGATGAAGGTGGGCCCCATACCTGAGGCAGTTGTACCATCACTTTGTTAGGGAAAAGTCGAGCGAGTTGCTTCATTGCTTTTGGGATTTCTTTGCTCCTATCATGCAATCTACCAAAATTATCCTGAAATTAAAGTAGTAACCATATCATTTAGATCAACATCGACCATTGTGCATATGTGTGAGTGCATGTCTATCTCTGTTTGCATTGAAAGAGGGAGAGAGATCGTATAATAAACTTTCTATCCAATAGCAAATTTTATGTGCAGTAGACAAGATTGTATTCCATAAACAGAGTAGTGACCAGAAATCAGATTGGTGGCTGCCTTGCCATCATGGCACTCAAAGCAAAGGTAATGCTATCAGTGTTAAAAGCCAACCATTCCTCGTCCTGAAGGCCAATTTCAACTCTATCCTAGAGGAAGAGGAATCACACAAGCCTTGATAGGTTATTTTTTAATGCCACCAACAGACCCAAAATCTTAAATGATCCAACTTCCATTTCATGAAGAGAACCATGTCAAGTTCCACAGTCCTATATAATCATGGTCCCCAAATAGCCATGCAATACCATAATACAAACCAAGCAGAATTGACATGTGGAAAAGTAAGAATACACCTTTCAGCTTTTTGGCCAAAGAAGAAAATCTAATTAAAACAAGATTGATGAAGGCTACCCGGATGAAACCTAGAAAATGGGGCTTACTTCTTTCCAAGGCTATCTGAAAAACTTAGGAAATGGAGCTTACTTCCCTTCAAGGTTATTTGAATAATTTAGCTCCAAAGAAATATTAAACCTTAACAGAGATTAATATTTTCCAAAATTTATAACACATAATGGCAATTGATAGAGGTGAAAGTAAAGAAAAAAGTGCGGAAGAGATCCTAAGGCATAGTCATGCGAGGATTTATTTCATGTGATTCTTATCCTTAATTCTTCATAAATAATCATAATCTGATCAATTCCCAGGTTAGAGTTTTCAAGTCAGGGCCTTGCTATTTTTAAGGCAAACAGTCAATGATTATCAACAAATTAGTTCAATTTGTCTTTTCTAGAATTGCCCAAACCACACCTAATACACGGTGATCACTGATTATTTTAAAAACTGTAGCTGTGATTTTGCAGGTTCTTCTCATCCTTCACAACCACCATTATCCTTTAGTCATTCATCTGCAAAATAAGACTCATTTTCTGTAGCCATCTCAACTAATTAATACAGGATCTGTGAGGATCATCTCAAGTGGACCAATTTGAGAATAATCCATAGACATGTGCTTGATCTGCTTTGGTTGCCTTTATGCTACATAATAGAACTGTAGTCAGAGGACCACATAGCTAATTTCTTAACATGCTGAATATCGTGCATGTCATCTATCATTGTTCGACAATTATCTACCATGAGCTAAACTAACTAGAGGGGGAAGGAAAATACTGGTGCTAGATCTGCTTTGGTTGCCTTTATGCTACATAATAGAACTGTAGTCAGAGGACTGCATAGCTCATTTCTTAACATGCTGAATTTCACGCATGTCATCTATCATTGTTGGACAATTATCTACCATGAGCTAAACTAACTAGATGGGGGAAGGAAAAAAAAAACAAGTAAAACAGCGTGACATCAGCAAATGTGCAATTGCAAGAGATATTTCAAGTTTCCCAAACATATATACGAAAATGACAACTCTGAAAAACTATGCCACTAAGGAGATGTTAGGTATTGCATGCAGTGTATATACACGATAACAAATTGAGACACTAGTTAGAATCATCTACATATATAAGTTAGTGACAATCTTTATAGGCTAGAGAACAGAGCTAAGACACCCAAACAAATACATATGGATGCACACATGCACCCAAGTGCTACAATTACTTCAAAAGCAGAAAGGGCAGAAGGGAAAAGAGAAATGGCAGAGGTCAGCATACCGGAAAAGCAAGATCAAGCAAAGCTGTCTGGTTGCTTCCAAACTTAGTGAACAGAAGCCCACCAGGATGGCACTGGAAAAATGGGAGTCATAAACATTAAGTAGGAACAGTATTTCAGCAGGCTAAATACAAATCTTGGACAAGAATGTCAGTACCTACATTTGCAAACAACCCAACAGAGGAAAACAAGCAATTTCTTACCTTCTCCTTACGACTGTCCATCTGGGTATGGGAGCCAATTATAACAACATTCTCTGGTAAATTTTCGAGCTTACTCTTTAAGACCGTATATGAATCCGAGCTACCCACCATAGCCTTTTCTATGTCTTTGATGAACAATATTAATGGACCAACATTACTTTCTTTAGCAGTAACCTACAAACACGAGACATCTCAATCTTGATTCCAAAACACCACCACCACCACCACTTAGACCAGTAAAGAGTGGAACTACCTCAAAGAGCTCATTAATAGCAAGCTTGTCAATATCATCACCTCCAAAACCATCTAAGCGTTGTAAACTATTGGCTGCAGAGTAAAGTATCAATAAGTCACACAAGACAACAGAAAACTGCAACAAATAGAAAGCCAGGATTCAAAATGAAGAAAATAGAGGAGATCTGGATCAAAGGAATCACCCGAACAAAAGAAACCATGGTCATCTTCACAAAGGCCACCGAGATTGTTGCCATCTGGAATTGATTTATCAAATCTAACCCCAATTTTTGAATTACCATTTTCTTCAAAAGCAAGAACAACTTTGCCACGACAACCAACTGTTGGTCCCCTGCTTAGGGATGAACTAAATACAAATAAATAAATTTGCAACAACATAGGTGTTTTACACAAAATACCTTTAATTTTGCATCAAAGAAATTAATACAAAAGATCACTAATCATTCCCTCAATACAAAGAATTAGTACCAGATCCTGATACACAAAATAAAACCCCAATCCCCAATCAATCCTTATATGATAATAAATGGTATGCGGTTTATAGCATGCAAAAAGAATACCTTAGCGGACAATTAGGCAATGGAGGAACTCCAGAAGGTATTGTACCGACAAATTTTACTCTATCACCTGTAAATTTTACATGATGCAGCAATAAATTATGTGTATACTAAATAAATAATGATACAACCATTCATAGCATAGTAACCAAGCACATGGATAATCAATCATCCATATATTATAGTTACAGAAGAGAGCAGAGGAATAGCATGCCTGCTTTGAGTGTAGTGCTTTTTGATGATGCAGTGGATGCCTCCTGCTTCGGCATAGCCTGAGAACTTAATGTGGATCCACCTGTAATATCAGCCTCAACGCTAGAAGCTGGTTTCTTAAACTGAAACCCAGCAGCCTGCGCAGCTCGTTTAACAAAAATTGATGCTCGGTCAGGCCTCAAAGCTTCTTTCACAGAATCAGAATCTTTTGGTGGTGGTCCCTAAAATTATTTGCAAGGGTGCAAAAAAAAGGTAAGATGCATGCAAACTGATAATTATTTGGTCCAACCAAAAGCTTATATTACAATAATGTAGAACAGCTTTTGTTAACAGAAAATTGCAGCTTAAAAGACAGTAATAAAATCGTTACAACACAGAGGAGGTAAATTTCAAAAATGAAAGAGAAAATTATATAAAGACATCAAGGAAGCTTACACCAGGCAACAGAAGAGAATCAACGATTAGCAGTCTAGCGCCAAAATGTTTGGCAAGCGCCTTTACCAAAGTCTCCTGATATATCTCTGAACCTATAAAATTCCATTGACAATGTCTCATCCAGGATTAGGAGTAGAAAAACTTCAACACGCACAACATAGGAATCACATCAACACAGAAATGGCAGATTACCTGCAGGACCAGAGAGTAATATACGTGGGGACACAGTAGGTAGGTCTGAGGCATACTTCACAAATTTATTACATTTCAAATGAACATGCGTTGAAGCAATCAAAACATCCCTGGTAGTATCACTGCCACATCACACATAATTCAAAGAAGATAAGTCTCCAATGTACAGCAGGATATGTAACATGTACGGGCAATATCAGGCTATCAGCCTGGATCAAACAAGGAAGTACAGGAACGATATGCCTTTTTCTTTTTCTTTCTTTGTGTAGTTTCCTAGGCATGGAATGTGCAACACATTGCCAAATAAAGCATATGCAATGATTAAAATAAGTTTCAAATGACGTACAACCTAATTATAAAATAAAAGTAAATTTTTATACCTCAAGTAATATGGAAAACTGTCAAATGAGGCTTCAATATTGTCAGAACTGAAAATTCCTTGTTGTAATCTATCCTTATATGCTTGCCTCCTACTTATCAAATTTGATGGAGGATCAAAATCCTTAAGGATTTCTCTCATTTCCCTCTGCTCATCAAGTCTTTTAGAGATGCTGCTGCTTAAACCAAAATCTGAAGATGCACCAGCAAGCATCCGCAATAGTGGCCTTAATTCATAGTTTGCTGGAGGGACTTTTCCAACATCAGAGTCCATAAAAGGATCCAATCCAAGATTAGCAAGATTAGGGTTCTCATTGACAGCATCAGGGGATGGAACAATAGTTTTCTCTCTTGGAGAAATACCGGCAAGATCATTATCATTAGCACTATCCTTCAAGTCAATGTCTGGAGTATGATCATCTGACCCTCCACATCCAGAAGGTAGCGTGGATATCTCAGTATTCTGTTCCACATCCTCACCAGTCTTGGCAGGTTCCTGAAGTAAGGTTAGCTCCTCTGGCAAATTAGACAAAGAAGCTAAAATTGATGCTCCAGCAACAGCTGAGGGGTCCCCAGATCTTGCCTCGATATGAATCCCCTTTATTGGAGCACTATGTGCTTCTAATATACTTACAGGAGCAGCTAAATTATCACTGGTGAGCTGCTGAAAGATCTGATTTCATGTCAAGGAATATATAGAATATCCATATGAGAAAAAAAAAGATTGCATGAAGCAACTGTATCACACCAAGCCACCACGTCAAAAGAAAACAAAGGGATTTCTTCTTTTTCTGAAGGGTGGGGGGATGTTTTAAAATAAATAAATTAAACAGCTTTACCCACGATGGGATTCACTGTAAAAAAATTTGGGGGGGGGGGGGGGGGGGGGGGGGGGGTGTGGTTTAAAGGATACATATGCATGCTTCCCAAAAGTGCTGAAGACCAACTCATCACCTCCGCTTAGAATTACACTAGAATTCTTTCTATAGGTCTTGCCATTTACTTGCACGACACCTTTTCCCCCAGTGACTTCCAGTAATGTAACAGATGACCCTTCACGCTATCCAGAATTATTTTCAACAAAAAAAAAAAAAAAAAAAACAGGTCAGTAGTATTACGAGTCATCTGAAATATATAAGCAAGGTCCTTGCACTGTAAAGAGAACCAACCTCTATGTGCTTGAATCTACACAATTTAGCACTAATGGATTCATCATTAATACACAAATCGCATTGAGGGCTTTGACCAACAGTGAAGGTAGTACCACATAATGACAGGTGAGGGTTCTGGGAAAAGATAAGGACCAAACAGCAGATTAGTTCAAAAGCAATGATACAACATCAAGATCAAGTTAAGACCCTGCCTGCCTCACTAGAAGAGATGAGAAATAAATAAAATAAAAAATTCTAGGTAAAGAAACGGTAAGAAATGAGAAATAAAAATCAAGTCCTCATTTACCTGTTTACTGTGGCAACCATAATTCACCCCCAAAATATACAAGGATTGAAGCTAATTAAGCAGATTCGGACTCCAGGATATATTTGTAATAAAAAACAGGATCCAAGTTTTTTAAGGCAAGGAAAAAACTAAGATTAAGAGAGATGGGAAGAGGGCGAGTTTCATTAACCAAGTTACAGATTCTTTTCAACTAAGCTTTTCATCTCAACAATAATATCCATTAGTTTCTTGATCAGCCAAAACAAACAATGATATGTTGAAAAGGCTGCATGAAAAAAATTTTGGTAGGAAGTACATTAATGATTAAAGGGAAAAACAACTTTTGGCAAAAAGAGAAGAAGAAATTCTCAATAGACAAATCAAAAGGATAGGATAAAATACCTTCTTCGAAGGATAAATGTTACCAAAAACAAAAAAGGAAAGGCACGTTCTCAGTTGTGCTATTCTTTTCTTTTTTCTTTTTCACTGATTGGTAAGTAAAAAACACACCCAAGGGTCTTGGACTCACAACCATACTCTCCACCTTGCTCTTCTTGAGTCTTGGCTGGGTGGGTGGTCCTCTTTTTTTTTTTTTTTTTGGGGGGGGGGGGGGGTTGCTGGGGAGCTTCTTAGGAACTTTCTGCTTTCTTTGATAATATTTATACTTCCATAGATTCCACTAAGCAACTCTGGCCAAGGAAAGAAGAAATTTGACAAGCTAAGAAATCACTGCACACCAAACCCCTAGGGCTTGGCTCAAGTGGTAAAGGCTTTGGGCTTGAGGGTATACTTCCCCTAGGTCTAAGGTTCAAATCCCCTTAGGTGCAAGCAATCTCTAGGGCCATCGGACTAGAGGATTTTTCCCTTGAATTACCCAATATGCACTTGCAGGAAACTCCTTGCCGAGGGTCTATGCACCCCCAGGATTAGTCGGGACATCTGGTGCCAATCAAAAAAAGAAAAGAAATCACTGCACACCACTAAAAGCCTCACAAGAGAACTTCAAAAAACTTTCCCATCAATTCTACTGGCTGCATCTCATGATCCAAACTCATATCTCAATAAATACAGGCATTCTAAACCTGCATCACGCAACACTAACGGTTCCACATAGACATGCAGAGTAAGGTTTTTTCCTTCATAAGTAGAGGATACATTATAAGACCACCCTTCTAAACCGGTAATGTCACTTCCACCCCTCAAGAGTACACCAAATCATCTTCTTTCACCTTGCTCTTAGCTGGGGCGGGGGCTGGGCTCCTATTAGCAGCGTTCTGCTTTCTTTGACAAATTATTATTTACACTTCCAGAAAATTTTTCACTAAGACACTCTGGCCAAGGAAAGAAGAAATTGACAAGCTAAGCAATTAGTACACACCACTAAAAGCCTCACAAGAGAACTTCAAGCAACTTTCCCATCAATTCTGCAGGTTGCATCATGATCCAAACTCATGTCTCAAGAAATACAGGCATTCTAAACCTGCATTGAACAACACTCCGGATTGAGGAAGACATGAAGAGTAAGGTTTTTTTTCTTCATGAAACAGAGGATACATGATAAGACCACCGTTCTGAACCAGTAATGTCACTTCCACCCCTCATGAGAACACCAAGTCATCCTCCTCCCTCCTCCTCCTACTTACACTTTGATGAGTGAATTCATTTCATTAAAAGCACAACCCTAGTACACAAGATGTATATAGATGAGATAACCCTGTTTTTTTATAAGTGAGAGAGAGAATCCCTTTAATGGTTAAAAGAAGTACAAGAATTCATAAATCCAGAAATATTACAAACTTGGGAAATATTATACATCGTCATCCATGTATGAAGTATTTGACCAATATCTTCTATAGATCAACTACCAGCATCTCACAATCTTCAAAGCATCTTCCACTGCACTCTCTCCATATGCTCTGCAATAAACAAAAGGTACTGTCCTCAAAGCAGCTAAAACTGGGTGATCTCCCAATCGAACTCTAACAATCTAATAACTCCATCACCCTTCTAGGCATGACCCCATTCTACTCTGACAAGGCTTAAAATTGCAGTCTTCCTGCTTCACAATGGAGAAGATGACTAATGGATTCCCTGCTTCCATTGCACATACAATACCAATCCATCACAGAAATTTATATAAATTTCTCCCTTAGGTTATATAAAGTCAAAACCTTCCCAAGGTCCACCATCCACACGATAACATTTCACAGGCACATTAACTTTTCAAAAACTCTTCTACAGAAAATAATCTTCCAACATAAATAATGCTTGATAGTGCAACCTAACTTCAAACTTCCTCCTCTTGGAAGGGAACCACTAAATACTATTTTCACCACCTTGTCTCACTTTGAGAGAGTACAACATTCAAAAAAAATAATTCCCAATCTTGAACAGATCTAATAAAAGATAAATTTCACTGAAGAGTTTCATATAATATTGAATAATCAACTACCCACACCTCCGTACTACAAGCAATACAGAACGACTACAGAAAAGTCATTTAATGGTTGATCCCCGCACCATAGGTCATGTCAAAGCCTCATGTTAATTCCATCCCCAACTTCATATCTGAAAAAACTCAAAAATCTCCCCACCCCTCCTAATGCATTTCCAAACGCAACTCCATAAGGACCCAGTACCACTTTAGTCTATCCTCCATTCAAATGATATTCTGTTTTCACTACCCTTCTCTATAAAGCTTCCCTCTCTGTAGAGTAACAATGTAATCTTTTCCCCTGGTAGCACTTTCTTAAACTGATTTAGCTTCTTACCCCCTTTCCCTTTTTATTCTTTCAAAATATAAATTAGTCTTAAAAGCAATCATTTTTTTCGTAGGATATTCTTAAAAAGATTATAAATGCAAACAAGACTAAGTTCAAGTAAAATGGTAGTAACAAATTTATCGCCAAAAAGCATATCAAGTTTAAGGCCATTGTAAAGTCTCATCTTCTACTTATCCAATAATTACCAGTCCAATTGCAAACCTCCCTAATGAGAAGAATTACAGGGTCACATTCCAAATGAAAGTAATTGATCCATGCCTACTTTTTCCCTTCGTGATTTCAACTTACTTGAACAGAAATCAAACTTCCCCACTTCACACTGCTACTCCAGACAAAAGGTACCCACCATAAAGAAGGCAACCAAAACAATTTTATCAGGCCTAGCAGATCTAACAAATGCAGGCTTGAGAAGGGAGTCACAGCTCAAAAAATCATGCATAACCCAATAAAAGATTTAACAAATCATGTATAACCAATTCAACCAAATCTCAAAAGTTCAATACAAAAAACCCAGAGTCCTGGCTCGATTGCTTAGAAAACCCAGGAGAATGCAACAAGATAAAATATTGATTCTATTTGGAAACGTTCAAGTAACAAACAGCCGTCAAAATGTAATTCTTTCCTCTCCATGGATTTTCCCAATAAACCAAACAGAGCAACGATCGCATCAAAATAATCCAGATTTCGGAGGAAGCACAGGGAAATAAGAAAAGCCCACCTGAGAGCACTGGGAAAGAAGCTTTCCCCAAGCGGCTTTGGAACTCGATTTGGTCAGCTTTGTAGGACGCTTCTTCGAACGTAGTGCAGTGCCCGCCGCCTTTGATTTATCAGCATCCACGGCAGTTCCACCTAAATCCACCACAAACCCCAGAACAAAAAATAAAACCACCTAAATGTACAACTCAAACAAAAACCCAGATTTCAAACACACTCAAGAGCACATGCAAAAGCTAAAGCTTCGAAGTTACTTTACCCAAAGACAGCGACGACACCAAGGCCTCGCCTTCGACAACGAAACCAGCACATTTATCCGCATCGCAGGCATCAGTGGGCTTTGGCGAACCGGTGTTCAGCAGATCAGGGGATTGCAGCTCCGGGTCTCCAGTTTCTGACCCAGATTCCTTAACTGGACCTAAATTCTCCACCGACGGAGCGCTCAGAGCATCATTGGTTGACGAGGACGCCTCGGATACCTAGAGTTTCACGCCACAATCAATCCAAAAATAAAAAAAAACCATACCCCCAACAATATGCATACATAGAACAAAAATAAAACATACACTGGACCCAGAAATCTCACACACCCATATGCACCTAGACAACCGTAAAGGATAAAGAGGGTACCTTGGATCGTTTGGCGGTGGTGGGAGGAGGGGAGGAGAGGGCACGTTTGGAAGAGGAGGAGCTGCGTCTGGTTTCAACCATGGTGTTGTTGGTTGTTGATAGTTTTTTTTTTTTTTTTTAATTTCCTTTTTGTCTCTGATCCAAACAAGGTCTTTGCCGGGGAGGGAGATCAAGGTGGGCTTCTTAATGATTGACGAAGATCAGTTGTGGGATTTTTCTTGTGTTCTGTTTGGCTTTATAGATTTCTGCATTTTTCTTAGCCTACGGGGGACAACACAAGTTGTGAAGCGGTGGTGGGTGGTAGGAACTTGGAGAAGGGGGCTCTCTGGCTTTTGTGGAATTGGGGATTTAATATGTATTTCTTTTTTTTATTTTACTATTAATATTTTTAGTTATTTATTAATTAAGTACTTTTTAATAATATTATCATTTTTTTACGAGTAATGTTATACATCATATTACAATTTTACTTACATCTCATTATATATAATATGACGTATTTATCATCATTTAATAATAAATAAGTATATAATAAATGATTATTTAATTGTGATAAATATGTCACATCTTATTTAGTGAAATATAAATAAAATAATAGTATGATGTATAGAATTTTTTTTTTTCACACACACATATTTTCCACGTTATATTTTCTATGGAAAATGATACTCTTCTCTAATTCTGCCGGATTATTGTAGGAATTTTTTATTTTTTTATTATTAATTTTTTTATTAATAATTAAGTAAGTATTTTTTTAATAATATTATAAAATTTAAAAAAAATACACAAAATAAACTTTACCGTTAAAAAAAAAAAAAAGAAGCACAAAATAAAGTGAAAGCGCTCAAAAAATAAAGTTACTGTGATGAATTTTCCGTTACAAAAAATATACCTTAAAATCTTAAATCAGAGAGAATAAAAACCCACTATTTTTGTTGTAAGCAGGATGTATTTTGTCATGTGATCAATATTAGAATTAGATCTTACAGCTACTACAACACAAAAATGGAACAGAAAATGGATATGGGTCTATCCTCCCATTTTATGTAGCAATTTTAATACACTCAAGTCTACAGACTTATGGACTGTAGAGCCAAACCTAGAAGGCATGACGATTTGAGTGATGTCCTATCTTCTTTGGATTGCTTGATGGCTAAATCTATTACCTCTTATTTTCTATCTTTGATTAGAAAACCAACGATAATCTGGCTCGATTGCTACCTATGAATTATTCGAGTCACTAATGTGAGAGATATATTGCTATTATATTTTCTAGTGCGGCGCATGTCACATGCCGGTGGATGTCTTGTGGTGGCGTAACAAATTAAACCATACGTGAATCTTATGTTTCGGTTATTGAGTAATACTACATATAATTATTTTATATATTTTTTGTATATTTTATTAATATGATTGGCTGCGTCTTTTTTTTTAAATACAATCAATCATATTAATAAAGTGTGTAAAAAAATACGTAAAAATAACTACACATAAAATTTTTATTTTTTTTATTGCATTCAATTATTTTGTCCCAACAAAACTCACAGAGGAAAACCTTAAAAAGCTAAACATGTGTATTAAATACTAAATAGTGTTTATTCAAACCATCTTTTGTAATTCAACAAAATTAAATATATGGTGCAAACAGTAAAAAATCTGAAAAATGATTTCTACAAATTTCAAATAGATAAATTATATATAAAGAAACTATTTTTTATTAGTGAAATCTACTTTTTTACGACAACTTATATGAAATTTGTTTATTTGAAATTTATACCTAACATTATTCATCTTATATTTCTATAGGTATATTTATACGAAAAAATATTTTCTCTTGATTAGTATAAATTATCCCATGTAGGGTACAATGGTTCTATCATTGTTCTGGATGCATGATTTTTTTTATACAAATGGGTGAGATTATTAAAATTAAAAATTTTAATTAGATAATCGAGTTATATGTTATTAAGTCACCAAACTCTTGACGCATTAATGTGTGATATTTATGAGTATCCGTATGAATTTTTAAAAATATGTCAAGTCAGCATTTTTTTTTATAAGCTAATGGTGAATATTGGCCACCAAACTCCGACGGCTGTTGACCGGATTCAAGCGAATATCTCGAGTCTACGGCCAGAATAATGGGTAAAAAAATTTAAAAAATAATTAAAATTAAAAATTTTAAAGATTTTATGATTTGTATTTTGAAATCTTAGATATTTTCTTTTTAAATTAAAAATAATTATTTTTTAAATCAATCTATGTTATATAAGAACTTTATTATGTGTGTTCTATATACCAACGTGAGAATATAATTTTTCTGGTTAGGTTTGGATATAAAAATATTTAGACTCATATCATCTCATTTTATTATATAATTTTTAAATAAAATATAATAATTAATTAAATTTTTTTAAAATTTAAAATAATAGTTATATTAAAAATAATATTTTATTTTATTTTATTTTTTATTTTAATTCATCACATCTCAATTCATTTTTCATACCGACTTTTAATGCAAACATCGAG
Organism: Carya illinoinensis; assembly: GCF_018687715.1. Classification (NCBI taxonomy): domain Eukaryota; kingdom Viridiplantae; phylum Streptophyta; class Magnoliopsida; order Fagales; family Juglandaceae; genus Carya; species Carya illinoinensis. Next base: position 29,444,972 of record NC_056758.1, on the reverse strand, counting down.
TCGTGCCTAAGATAGACAGGACACTTGAGTCATCCATGATGTTTATTAGATATTATTTCCACGGCGGAGCTTAGCAAGCGTAGATTTTTATTTATTTATTTTTAATTACCATTAATAAGATATGATAGGGGAGCTTAGGTAGTGTAATGAGAAATTATGAAGAATGCATGTGAATGGAATTTGATTGGATAATTAGCTTGTCAACTGTCAAGGCGAAAAGGCATTTGACACCAAAACTATAAGTACATCGACGTCAAGTTGCTTTTAAAAGCGAAAAAGGATGGCATGGCCCAGGGATAGCCATCTATACATGTGTGTGTAGGTTCAACCTCGGCGCGCGGCTAATTTATGACCGGTTTGATGTTAAGTTGGATTGAATTGAATTGTGATAGAAAGTTAATTAAAAGTTATATAAAATATTATTAGAATATTATTTTTAATATTATTATTATTTTAAAATTTTAAAAAATTAAATTATTTATTATATTTTATATTAAAAATTAAAAAGTTATAATAATTAAATGAGATAAATTGAGAAGAATTGAAGAATTAAATATAGCCTTAGGCAGCATTTGGTTATTAAGTTTAGTCCAACTCAACTTAACTTATTTCATCTAATTATTATAATTTTTTCAACTTCTATCACAAAATATAATAAATAATTTAAATTTTTTAAATTTTAAAATAATAATAATATTAAAAAATAACATTTTAACTTTCATCAAAATTAATCTCAACTCAACCCATTGTCTAAATCAGACCTTAGCCATTATAGAATACTGTGGTCTAAAACCGGGGGGACACAATAATCTCAAAACGGCACCATCCAAGTGTTCCAAAGTCGTTCGACGTAAAGAATAGCAATGCATAAATAAATGCATATAAAGAAAATACTATAACTAATAAAAGATTTTTATAAAATTAATTTGATAAAATGGAATGATTTTATATTATATATTAAATCTATTTTATAATAAAAATAGTCTTATAATTTAACATATAACATTAAGTCATATCAATTTATAAATTTTATTTTATAAAAATAATATTTTTTGATATATAAAAATAAAAAATAAAAAATTATTCTCTTGTTGGACAGAACATTTTAGTTCACCCATGTAATTATTTTGATACACTTTGAAAGAAGATCACGATTTGTTCATTCAACGGATCAGGAAAAAGAGATTGAAGGTTGAAGAGACTAGTCAGTCCCTCTCTTTCCTTGTGGGTGTGACTCAAAATGAGATGTACTTTAGACTTTAGAGGAGTTTGGACTTTGGAGGAGGAAAAAAAAAAGTTTTTTTAAAATAAAACATGATAGAAAGGGACAATCGAATGATGCTTTCATATTTGGGTGCGATCATAGAGACATTTTACTTGCTGAAAACCAGACAGAAAAGACTATTTTTATGTACGAAATTATGTCTGATAATAGAGATCACAGACGTACCAAATTAAAGACTTGCAGCAGGGGCGTCGGAGCTTTTATTATTTCCCATGTGAAACACTCTTTTACAAACAACTACCATTTCTCTCTTGGCCAGTGGCCACGCTCCAATTATATATTTATATAGAGAAATACTTTTTACAATTAAGAGATGCAGTCGACGTGCAGTCGGCTATAAAAAAAAATTAATACGGGACCTACATGAAAAAAAAAATTATTTTTATAACTTTTTATAATTCATGTAGGTCCCCTTGAATATAAAAAAAAAATTTATAATTTTTTTTTATTCATTCCGTACAGCTGACTGCACGCCGACTGAATATGACGACTGTATATAGCAAAGCTGATTTATATATATATATATGCAAAGTCAAGTTAGACAAGAGGACCATTATGAGAATCTCTCTCAGTCCCCTACCTAAATCAGACAAGTTAATTTAGAGGTGTATTAATTCATGAGTTTTCATTGTCAAAAGTGCATACCATTTAAAGAATGCACTCTCTAATCAAAGCTTGGGACAACCTTTTGAGGGCTCAAGGGAAGACAGACCTTAGACAAGAATGTGGCATCTCCATGTTATCCCTGTTGCCAAAAACTTCCTATGGAGGGCATGCATCGATGGTCTTCTCACAAGAGTTAAGATATTCCAGAGGAAGATCATCAATGATGATTCGTACCCAATCTATCTATCTCAGACAGAAACAATTGAACACGCTCTATGGTCCTGCCCCTCAGTCCAAGATGTTTGGTATAACAATAAAATGAGATTTCAAAAAGCAAACCTGTCATCCCATACTTTCACCAACCTTGTGGAAACTCTCATTGAGGAACTTGAAGATGAAGAAATGATATCCTTTTCCTTAATAGCAAGGAAAATATGGAAGAGGATGAACGAACTTGTTTTTAAACAAAACTTCAAGCACCTCAATTCTCTTATTCAGAAAGTAAAGCAACTAAAGCAGGATCTCATCCAACTTCACCAGCTTGCAAACTCCATTCTAAGAGACCAAAGTACACCCCCTCAATGGATAGCTCCCCCCCGAGGCAAACTTAGAGTCAACTGGAATGCTACACTCGATAAGACTCATTGCAAAGCTGGATTTGGTATTGTTATCAGGACAGTGAAAGCCAGGTCAGAGCAACATTGAGGAAAACTCAAGACCTATTTCATGATCCTTTGCTAGCATAAACATATGCAGTACTTGAAACCTCCATTTTTTGCAAATCACTAGGCTGGAATGATCTCGTATTAGAGGGAGATTCTCTTCAAATTGTCAACTACCTAAACGCTAACTCAGATGCTAAGTCCTATGTGGGGACATTGATTAAGGATATTGAAACAACTTTAGATTCATTTACTTCATGGTCTGTAAGTCACATAGTGATAGCTAGCAACAATGTAGCTCATGGCCTAAGCAAAGATGCACTTGGCATCATTGGAAGTATCTCATCTTTGGATACTATCCCATTTTGTGTTAGAACATTGTTATGAATCCAATCCGTTAAGGTTTTTTCTCAAAAAAAAAAAAAAAAAAAAAAAGTTAGACAAGAGCAAAGTCAAGTTAGACTAGCACTCTTGCATGTGGGGATCTAAGGGCTTTACATCTGTTCTAGTTCAATGGCTAGGAGTGCAATGGGTCGATGCTAGCCAATAAAGTGGCTCTCTCTCTCTCTCTCTCTCTCTCTCTCTCTCTCTCTCTCTCTCTCTCTCTCTCTCTCTCTCTCTCTCTCTCTCTCTCTCTCTCTCTCTCTCTCTCTCTCTCTCTCTCTCTCTCTCTCTCTCTCTATATATATATATATATATATAAATACAATTCTTCTATGGACGGTCGACATGATGCGTAGCTGCGGTGCAATCAGTATGCCACGTCAGCCTTTATTTATTTTAAACAGATATCGAAAAGAGAAAATACGGAAAGATGAAAACAATACAAGTAGACAAAGCTTCTATTCATCATCATGGAGCTCCTCTTCATGCGTAATAGAGCTTCTTTTTGTGCCGAGCAGTGGCGGACCTACCTTATGTCTAAAGGGGGCCATGCCCCCCTCAAAGTTTTTAAAAAATTCAAAATATACCTTATATTTTATTTATAATTTTATAAATATATCAAATGCCCCCCCCCCCAAATTTACACTCGCCATATGTTCTTTAAAATTTTCTAACATATCAATATATTTAGAAATGTCTCTCTTCAATTTTTTTCTTATAGTCTTGAAATTTTGTATAATTTTTATATATTATTTATTTTCAAAGATATGACCTCACTAAAATTAAATTAAAACTAAATTTAGAAAAAATAATAAACTTGTTAATATGGATCTCCAAGTTTTTTTTTTTTTGTATACAATATTACACTTCTTAATATGGAGTCCAAATTGAAAATACAAGTATTAGGGGGTATTTTCGTCAAGGCTCATAGCCCATAATACTGCCTCGTCCATTATGTTATCAGGCCCCATGAGCCATGGGAACGTCGGCCCGAGCTCAAAAAGGTCCCTTCTGGTAGCCAAGGGCGGGTCCCAGACCCATGCAAGTCAGAGATAATCATTAACATTGAGATGAGACGTTGCAGAAGGACGCGTAAAACCATAATTGAGAAAAAGGGGAAGATATGCCACCAGGCAACTCTGTCAGAGACTCACGCCACATTAAATGATTGACACCAAAAAACCTATGCCTCATTAAATGCAGCATGATAGTGGAGACTTGAGAGGGAGGCGTCCCTCTACCCTAGAACATAGGACATGGCCCACGTGACTCAAAAGATCAAGTATAAAGGTCGCTAGAACTGCAAGGTAAGGGGAGGTTGAACCCAAATCTGTTGTGAATTATACTCTATTGTTGTCTTCTTCTTAAAGCATTTTGATCTCTATATTAACTTTGGCATCGAAGATTCCCCGGGCCACCGCAGAGCCACTCATCTCTTGTCTCATGATCTAGTTTTAGTGAAAACTCAGTCTAGCTGAGCGACCCGACCCATGGGCGTACAAAACATGATGTTAACAACAAGGAAAATAATTTAAAATTGATAATTTATATGAAAAATAGTTGAGAGATTTTATCCTCTAAACTTCATTGAATAAATATATATATATATATATATTTAAGGTCTCAATTATAACATTAAATGCTTAATGTAACACAAAAATATCTAGATTTTGCATGAAACTTGATAAACTAGCTTACAAATTAGAATTAAATATGACCTTTTAAAATATCACTTGATAGTACTTTCTATGAAGAAAATAAATTCTAAGTATTTCATTATAAAAATAATAATAAATTAATATTATTCTATGAAGTGATAGTACTTTCTATGAAGAAAATAATAGTTTTGTTTTTTTATAATTTTATTTCTATGTATATGTAGCAAATTATTGAAATCTAATTTTATATATATTTATATTTTATGATTTTTTTAGTTTCTTTTTATTTATATAAACGTGTCATACAAAAGAAAAATTGACCCCCCCTCATTAAAGTTCATGGTTCCACTACTGGTGTCGAGCTTCTCTTCATGGGTTGGCAAAAATCGATCTGTTTAACATAGGTTCTTCCACAAATCAGCAAAGAGTTTGTGCATCTGGGTTCACAACCTTCACTTTCCATCCTTCTCCTTCGTTTTCATCGTCCCCCTTTGTCTCGGTTCATAACTCATGGCGCGGTACTTGTTAACCTATTTATTTGAAACAAGAAAGAATTTTCACCTGCAAAAACTTTCCTACTTCCTAACTTGTAACCTTACTTGGGTTGTTACTGGATAGGGGCTACATCTACCTTCTAATCTCAATTATGAGATTTTTTTTAAATATCAAAGTTTCGTATTTTTTGTCTCGGTTATTCTTCGGGGGAATTATTTCTTTTTCTTCTTCTCTGATAACCTAGTTGAATCAACAAACTATTTCTCAAAAGACTTTCTTTAAATCTAATAACAAAGACTCTCTCATATCCCACTTATGCAAAAACAAGAATTTCAAAGAGACCATTGGCATTCTTTGTGAACAAAATCGCTCAAAGGAAGCGGTGCAGTTGCTTGACCATATTGACTGACCCTTTATTTCAGTATACGTAAATCTCATTCAGCTTTGTCTCTAATATCGTGCTCTTTAATAGGGCAAAAAGGTCCATACTCATACCAAAGCCTCCGGGTTTGTGGCCCAGGGTCTTCATTTGTAATCATTTTTTTAAATATGTATGTGAAATGTGGGAGGATGGAAATACGAATGGGCACAATCGGGAGTGAGATGAAGTAGATTCGAAAAAGAAAAAAAAATGAAGGGAAGGATGGAGAAGAAAAAACGAAGGGAAGGGTTTGGGAAAGGAAAAATGAAGGGGAGGGGGAAGCTAAAAACAAATGAAACGTTTTACACGTGGACACCAGCTGCGTGACAACAAGTATTTTTTATATATATATGCATGCACTGCTACAATGCTCGAAAAAACCAAGAGTAGTGAAGAAATAAAACTTTTATGTATAGTTATTTTTACGTATTTTTTTGTATACTCTATTGATATGATTGACTAAATGACAAAAGATGATACTTTTATGTTACCTACTCCAAAGTCGTTTGCTGTTGCTGTAGCAGTTGCAAGTGCCCGAATTTTTTAGGTACATGAACACTATTTCTATCGAAAAATTGTCCCAAATTTGTATTTCGATTTTATTTTATTTTATTTTTTACTTATTGATTAAGAAAACTTTTTTAAATAATATTGTGATTTTTTTTATTTTAAAAAAAATTATGATGATTATAAAAATGTATAAAGAAATTTTAAAAAAATATATATTGTTCGGGAGTTTTTTGGAAATGACTTTCGGTGGGTGTAGAAGTACTCTGCGGGTAAGGAGTTAACAAATCATGTAGAACTGCCCTGTAAAGTTGAAACCCGCAAAAAGCTTGTCATAAGGAGATTGTCATGCACGGATCATTATCAATGTGCAGGAAACTACAATGTTATATTCGGAGGATGAGTTTGCGGACGGGAGGAGAACCTTTGCAGTCACGCAAAGTGATATTGTTATATATATTTTTTTAATATTTCGGTGGATGTTTAGCTTTAAAGAAAGCGTTTAGTTTATAAAGAGGTATTATAAAATAAATTATAAATAGACGTAGTTTATTATAATGTATTATGTAAAATTATTTTTATTATAAATAAAAACAATATATTATATCTTGACACTTTAATTTATAAATTTTATTTTTATAAGAGGTCTGCGTGAATATGATTTTTTTAATAATATTATATATAATCGTAGAGTGTATAAGTATTATACAGTTATTTTGAAAATGTGTAAGATTTATTATTAAAAAAATTAAATTTTTTTATATAAATATTATATTTATTTATTTATTTTTTTAAAATAATTATATAATACTTACGTACTCAAGATTATAACTCTATATATATATATGTATATTTGCTTTTGGCGTTACTTGTTTTCAACTTTTTTAGGGGGATCACATGCACGTTAGAAAGTGGAAGAAGGAATCGGGTTAGACTTAAATGAATTAAATATGCATGGTTTTTAGTAGATTTAATCATTGATGGGTTTGTTTACGTGGATGTAAGATTTGTTGTGGGGCCAATATAAATTATTAGCTTGATTACTAAAATTAAAAACTAATGCAAAACAATAAATATGGAAGATAGGTATTATCAAATCAAATAATGATCCATCATTAGGTTAACAGTACTCTGAATTTAAAGGGCCGCACATGACACGATAGTCCAAATCCATGCATGCATGCATCCTTTTGTATTGTGAATTAATATTTCCATTTTGGGAGCTCCTATGATAACAATCATAGGTCAGATCCAAAGCAAGACTTCATTTATGAAAGCGAGACATCATTAATATCATTTTTTTTTTAATTTTTTCTTTTGATCATCCCTCTCTTGGGTGGGGAAAGTTCCTTTGTTATTTGAACATGAAATATATTTTAGTCATAAATAAATTTTATAAAAATAATTTTGTAAAGTAACGTGACTTGATATAGTATGTTGGATTTTAAAATTATTTTTTTATAAAATAGATCTAACGTATCGTATGAAATCATATCAACTTGTAAATTTATTTTTATAAAAAAATTTTGTAGTCATAATACTTTTCTTTGAACATTTGTGATGGGACCGAAGCGCCTAAATTATTTTCTATATTCTTGAGGTGAATCAAGCCAAGAATAAAAGAAAAGAAGAAATAATTATGGCTAAATTGTTTGAGATGATCATAAGTAGTCTTGGACATGTATCCATTACCTTTTTTGAGCAAATAATCGATAATTTCTATTAATATGCATGCTACATTTATAAGCATTACAAACCCAATTTCATGCTCTTTATTTATCATTTCTGTTTGAGTAGATTACTTTAAATAAATTTCTTAAGAGTTCTTTTGATTGAAAACCATGAAAAGTTGTCTAAAAAATTAGCTTAAAAAGTCAATGAAGTTCATGCCTAAAAGATTTGATATGTTGGCACAATAATTCATCACTCCAAACACGAAGTTGTTGGGTGGTTTTGGCCCTTTGGTCTCTCTCAATTTTAAAAATTAGTTCAAGAGGTGAGATTTTATCTTATATTTATATATTGACCACCAACCTCATTCCACAACTAATATGCGACAAGTACAATAGAAGCATCAGTTCTTGGGAGAAAAACTTGGCATTATTTACTGAATCAGAATATTCTACATTTTATTCACGTAGTATCGATTGTTTCAATTGAATGTTTTAAAGCAACCTCTTAGATCTCATCTTCATCCACCTTTGCTGTCATTATATGCACAGCAATTACTGACATGAGAATCTAAATTGTATAATGCATTTGTATCTGATTTCATAACATGAAATACACATAATTTATTGGTCATTCAGGCAGTAACTTAAAATATTTATTAATCTTATGTTCAAATATCATTATAAAAGAGATATATATTTATGACGAGTCAATAAACAATTTTCTTACCTTATGTCTACATTCAGGCAATAACCATTTGTACCATCTGATAGACTTTTCAAATGGGTTATCGAGAGTGGAGGGTAGGCTTTTCAATTGGGTCGAAAGCCGAATTATCCAGTGGGCTGCTGGCATCTGCGCCCTTGGGTCCCTTACCCAAATGCATACTCCTATCGTCCCAACAAATGTGAAATATTGGCCATGCATTTAAGATAAGAAATGAAGGGGGAGTAAACAAAACACGTGATGACAAAATAACTCAAACATCTCAAATGTTATATCTTCCTAATGCAACCAAAAAATTTTTTTTAAAAAAAAAAGAAAATATTTCGATAAACTTCACAATACCAACGTTTGAATATCACAAATTGCCAGAATCTCAGTCGTTCGGTTGTTTAGATAAGATCTTGTCGTTAAAAGAAAGTGGGAGTGAGTGTTATTTGCTAGAAAAAGACAGATTAATATTACTCTATAAATTCAAATTATATGAATTTTGTAAGAAATATGTTATTTATTGCCCATTTAATTATTATTTTTCTATTAATTTTTAGAATTTTATTATGTACAGTCACTTTTATGTATTCATTATACACTTTACTGATAAATACCTTTAACATGAAATTCATTAATTAAAATTTTATTTGTTATTTTCCATTTATTCACTAATGATTTGACCATACATAGGAGATGATAAATAGAAACTTTTCTTTGCATTTTGCATTCAAGATTGAGTCATCAATATTATATATATCAGGTCATAATATTTTTCATTCATTTTAAAGGTCAGAAAATAGTGTTGTATGTGCTTTTTTCCCCTTTTTTGTTATAGTTAAGAGTGTGAAATACATTTATATATGTCTATTTTGTTATATTTTGATATATATATATATATATATATAAGCCCACCATAGCATATTCATTGATTTAGCTAAATGCATATTTAAAATTTAGCCAATATCATATTTTTTTACATTTGTCTATTTCATTTAAATTCAATCATCGCATTTAATTATCCATTCACTCTTTATATAACAATAAAATATTATTAATATAATAATTTTTTTATTTAATTTATTTTTATCACATTTTATAGTTCTACCAATTAAATATTAATAATAATTATATTCTACTTAAATTAATATTAAAAAAAATCATATTTTCAAATGTCATTTAATGCTAATAACAAGAAATATTTGATTAAATTCAACTAAAAATTTGTCTAAATTTCTTGATTACTAACCAAATAATATTTTTGCTTAGAGTGAGAAGCTAATATTTTAATATTTGATAAACTAATAGTAATATTTTATATTTGGCCAAGTACTGTAGCTGAAATCTAAATTATTTTAGATGTGCCAAATATAATGTCGAGTCTTTTTAACACATATTATCCAAATTTTAACAATCCTTCTCATTTGGCCAAAGTAATGAAGATGCTCTAAACAATTCTTAGCTTATAGACTCAGTAGGACTAGGGAAAAAACAAGGAAAGAAAACTTGTGATCGAAATCCTTCGGATTTAAGTGGAAATTTCATAGAAAGTGAAATGGAAAGAATTTTACTACGTATAAATAAAGTCACATATTAATTTGCGTATCAATATTGATTCCTTCATATTTAAAATTTAAATTAGTACTATTTTCAATAAAATTTATTTTTGACTAATCATATTAAATTAATATACATATTAATGCATAGTTATACTTGTAACTATATTTTTTTAAATAGAAAAGAAATATGTGGCCATGCAACCGAAAAAACCAATTTTCCCTATTAAAAGAAAACACCATCTTCCAAAATTAATTCTTTTTGATTTCAATCCTTCAAAAAAAATTTTCTGTTCATATATATATATATATATATATATTTTTTTTCTGTTTTTGGTTACTGTATGAACTTCAACTTTCACGCGTATTAGTTTCACGTATCATCACACCTTAAGTAACATGTGCTACACCATCCCATTCTTTGAATTTTTATTGAAAAATGCTACTATACCGTTTAAATTTGTTCTTTAATTTGACTCTTTATGTATTTTATTTTATTTATTTTTATTTAATAATTAAAAAAATAACTATTACTAAATTGATTTTTTTTTTAATTTTTTAAAAAATATTTTTTTAAAAAAGTAAAAAAACAAAATGCAATTTGCGTGGGGCACACCCAATGGGCCAATAGACAACTCTGGGTGGCATGTAGCCTTGCAGCACTATCTTTTTATTTCCCTCGGTTTAACCCCATTGGCACGTGGCCAATGAGCTGGTATTATTACAGTGTGAATCATCAAATGTCTAATCTCATACAAGTTTTCTAATAAACATAATATTGTGATATCTCATTGCATGCAGTGGTCAAAAGACACAAAACACAATAAGTCATAATAAGATTGTTCAATTAAGAATAATTCTATTATGAAAATTCACACCATACACAATTTCCGTAACATTAGATTTGAAATATAGATTTAAATTTTAAATTTTACAAATTAAATTATCTTACGTGGATGATCAGTAGTATAAAAACCATCAATTAATACTATTCTTCAATTAAATAATATGTGATGATCCTTTTTTTTAATACTTTGGATCTGTTTGATAACACAACTATTCTCAAGTATTTTATGATATTTTCAAACATTCATATTTCTTTCTTAAATATAATTCAAACACAAAACGTTTTCAAGTTTCAAATCTTCAATTTTCTCATTCAATTATTAACTAATCATTATAACTTTCTATAACAACAAAACATAAAGGACAATATTTCTTTAAAATAAAAATAATATTAAAAAGTAATATTTAAATTATTTTTTAATTTTATAATATTTCTATTCAATTTTTACTCTCTCATTTTTCAAAATCCATTAAAATATTTTAATTCAAAGTATTTCACTACTATTAATAAATATAATGATATATTCTAGTATCCAATCTACTCTTAAGCCTCATTTGAATGTTGAAATGAGATGATAAGTACGAGAATGATAGGGAAATAGTATGTGAATGGTAGTAAAATAGTTTAAATTAAGATGTTTTATGATATTTTGAGAAATGAGAGATAAAAAATTAAAAAAAAATTATAAAGTTAAAATATTATTATAATACAATTTTTTAATACTATTTTAGTTTTTAAATTTGAAAAAGTTGAATTGTTTTTTATTATGTTTGGAAGTTTGAAAATGTTGTAATGATTAGATACAAAAGTTAAAAATTTGAAAATGAAAAATATTTATATTTGAATGAGATTTAAGTATTGAGATGAAATAAATTTGGAGAAGATGGGTTTAGACCATCTTAAAGATGCCTTAGTTAATAAGACTATGGAGGAATCCATTTGACTTAATCTTTCAATTTTTATATTTTTCACTTACACATTTGTACGTAGGTTTATATTTAGCTTATATTTTGATAATAGTGTGATGTATAAAATTTTTATAAAATAAATGATAGTGTTACTACTTATACATAACTTTAATACTATTTGCACTCAAAAAATAGTTTTTTTTTTTTGTCTTCCTCTCTCCTCCCGGAATCCTCTCTCACTCCTAAAAATAAACCTCCAGATTTGTTTTTTGCCTTCTCTCTCTCATTCCCTGCCCTCTCACTTCTCTTGCTACTTCAGTCCTTCTCCATTTTCTTCCCTTATTTCTTAATTTATTTTTCTTCTTTCAAGATTGAAAAAGTCATATCTATAGTTTTTAGCAACTCTTGAGAGACCAATGCAGTATAAGAAGACTCTCAGACTGTAAATTATTTGGAGGATATTGGCGGTTTCATAGAAATCACCACGTATGGTCCTCACACGCCATCCCTTCTGGCAACTCTTCTAGCCACATATGCTGGATCACTAGAATCGCCACAATCAAATTTTTCAAATATAACTTTTGTGGCTGAAAAGAGGTAAATTTGTTGTCTTCACATACTTTCAAAGTCTACTAAAGTTAGTCTAAATTGTAATATATCATTTTTCGTTATTGTTTTCTTTATTGTACAATAAAAATTAAAAAAGAGCTTGTCTCTTGGATGATTGTATTCGTAAAGGTTGAGTTCGCATTTTCTATAAAAGAATGATGTTGAGTCTTTATTTAGATAGAGTGTTATCTTTTGAATGTTTGTTATAAAAATTATTAGCAATGAAATCTAGATCAGTTTAGTAGTGTATTGGCTCTAAATAATTGATGCGAGAATATTCTCGCATATATCTAGTTATGAATGAAAATTTTTCTTAATGAATGAATGAACGACGACATTTTTTTTAAAAAAATATTACTTTAAGTTAGAATTTTTTTTATCTTATTTTTTTGTTTGTATTTCTCAAAAAATTAATTAGTTAAAATGTATCGAATTCTGGGAAAAAAGAATGGAAATTACTTGGGAAAAAAGAAGAAAGTAGGTTGCCTTTGCCCAGTCAGAATCAATTTCGAGCTAATTTTCGAAGAAATGGATGATCAAGAGGCAGTTTTCAAAGAAGTGTTTGGCGAGTCATCGGACAGCGAAGGCTACGAGTACGAACAACAACAATCGTCTCAATTGGAAGAACATGATGAAATGCACGAAGATCGACCTACCCCAACAACGTTCGATCAAAACACCAACTGGGAACAAATCAAAGAGATCAGAGGGTTGTGGTTGTGCAGGGATTTTCTCTCGCCTGGACAACAGTCTTCCCTGCTCTTCTCCATCGAAAATGGTGCTTTTCATTCCCACCCACTCTTCTTTCTGTCCTTTACCTTTTCCTCCCCTTTCCCAGATTTTCGATATTGATTTTTTTTTTTTTTTTGGTTTATAAGGAAAAATCGAAGAAATGGAAGGATAAAGAGGAGTCCATTGCCACTGATACGAAACAGAAATAATTTTCCATCTAATGAATAAAGTTTCAATTGAATAGAATTTTATTTTAACATTATAAGGCTGTGTAATGTTATGTAGTAAATTCATATGATTTTAGGTTTAACATCATTGTTAAAGTCTCACATGGTGTGTTTTGTGCGAACGTGTGGTTGCAGAAGGATGGTTCACTGAAGCCTCTCATAACCAGGTCCGTGCCAGCCTAGAATGTAACATAAGATTAGCATAGTGTTCTAAATCTTGAATATATAATCTGGTACTAATTATGGGTATGCTAACGTCAAGATAAGGCTTTTACCTGTCACATTGGTTGTCGTGTATGAAGCAGTTTACCCGTTGGTTATTAGTTTAGATGGTAGTTGAGAACAGCTTGATGGTAGTTGGATACTGTATGAAGATTTCATTTGCAAACTGGGGATCACAATTAACGTGATGATAGCAATTACATGTGAAACTTACTTTTGATATAGGTTTTTTCAGATAAGCTTATCGGTTTCTTGCTCTGCAGGCTATGAGGTTTGGAAATCTTCCGGCATGGGCAAGTGAGATTTCAGATTCTATCCGTGAGCTGGTGCTTTTAAATGATCCTGGTCTTGATCCTATGAACTCGGGAACTTATTATGGGGCTGAAGAAGAATGTGCATTTCCATCAGATTTACTTTGGAGGGAACCTCTCTTTGATCAACTCATTGTAAATGCATACCAGCCAGGTGAGGTGCGAGATAACTACTTCTAGTTCCAAGTACATGGTCTTGAGGCATTAGTCATGAAGTTATGGGGCTTTGAGATTGTTGATTTTGGCTTATTTCTGCAAACTTCTATGTGATCAGTTTAACCTCTTGTGCTTCCCTTGGAAGTAATAATGGTTTCTAAAGATTGTATTGGCGGTGTCTTTTATGAGGGTTTCTAAAGATTGTACCGGTGGTGTCTATGTTGTCTATCTTTTTATAAATAACGATAAAATCAAGCCAGGTCACGTTGTTCGAAATGAAAATTTCCGGTCTCAAATTTTATTTATCGACATTGTTTTGGTAGAACCTTAACTCTGTTTTGGCTTTTGTGTGTTAAGTGGGTTAGTTTGGATCTCAGGAAGGGTGAGGAAAAAGAAGGGAGCAAAAGAAAACTGAGAAACTGGGTTATTTGCTTGGGTATTTTTTTAATTTCTTTTTACTATGTATATATATTGATATATATATTTATATAGATATATGGATGTATGCAAGTTTGTTGAGTATTGATGCGGCAAAGAGAGAAAATGCTGCAATCAAGCTCTGTTGCATCTTTCGCATCTGAAGTGAATGGCCTTTTGTGGTTCCACATCAAGTGTCTTTACCAAGGCATCTATAATATATCCGCAATTCTCTTATGCAATCGCCATGTTGCAATGTAGAGTTGTGTGTTGAGGAGATAATCTCCCTGGGGAGTCCTTTTAGTAAGATTCAATATTTATATTTTGGGATGTCACTCAACCTAAAAGCTTAAGCCTATGGGCCTTCTGGTGCTTTATATATTGCCAATTATACTCTTCTTGACTTAAAAGTTTAAAGTACTTGCCCTATGCTTTATTTATTGGTGTCAAATAAAATTTACATGACATTCCAGCACACGTATGTGCAGGGGATCTGTGCACATGTAGACCTTATGCGCTTTGAAGATGGTATTGCAATTGTCTCCTTGGAGTCATCATGTGTGATGCATTTCACCAAAGTTGGACAACCTCATTGTGACGCTGCAAATGGGGGAAAGTCGCATCCACCCACGACAAGGATTCCGGTTTATATGACCCCTGGATCGCTAGTTCTTATATCAGGAGAAGCTCGCTACAGTTGGAAGCACGAAATCAACCGGAAGCCAGGGTTTCAAATATGGGAAGGGCAGGAACTAAATCAGAGAAGGAGAATCTCGGTAACTCTAAGGAAGCTCTGCAGTGTTGATTAGCATATTAACCATCACATTTTGAGTTGCAGTATACATCCGTTCAATTGTTTTGATTGAGCCCTCGTTCTTCTTGATCTTAGGGCTTGTACTTCATATGAGGTGACTCGAGGATAATGCTCGATTGAGAACGTCAATAAGAGTGCTCCCATAAATCCTAGTTACTGAAAATTAGTTTGTGTGGTATCTCTTTTCCTCTTTATGGGACTTCTGAAGCTTTTTGTGTCTCGAAAGAAAAAAGAATAAAGGACGTCTGGCACCATATGTTTAACCAACTGAAACTCTAGAAGTACCTAATTTCCTTAAATTTTTAAGTCCTGGGAAGTCCTCTTCCAATATGGCATGACTGTTAGTTTGTTCGGATAATTCTCATGCCTGCATATCATTTAGTGTTCTCATATAAGAATTTTGATTCTGATTCATTCCAGTCAACAACTGATGCGTTCGCACGATTTGCCCTGGCAGAACGGAAGTTGAATAAGAAATGCAATATTAAAAATGGTCTCTTGTAAATTATAAGATCATTTGAATTACCTTTCCATTATTGCTTGACTCGAGTGCTGAGATAGGACCATACAAGGAAAAATTAGATTAGATGGATGTTTAACTTCTTTAGTGTCACTTCATTCGGCATTCGGACTCATCTGCTTTCGTGACTAAAAACCAAAATTTTGAACACTTCTCAAAGTTTTCGTATGGTTAGAACTTTTACAAAAATAAAGACATTTCGATCTATTAATTTTCATCTTAAAAGATTTTAAGTTTATTCTCAATTTTTTATCTTCCCGGATCTCACCTTATTTTAATATTGTTCCCTCTAATAATATAATTTAAATAAACAGTATATTGACATGAATACACACTGCAAAAAAAGTAAAAGTTATACCAAATGTGAAGCAAAATATTTGATTAAAAGAAAAAATATTTACACATAAGGTAAATAAATAAAGAAAGCAGTTAAAAAAAAATAAAAATTGCACCATTGGTAAATAAATCAACAAAAGAAGCAGCAAAAAAAAAAAAAAAAGACCAATTTTTTTTTTTTTTTTAAAAAGGAAGTAGCAAAAAAAAAAATAAATTGCATAATTGGTAAATAAATAAACAAAGAAAACAGCCAAAAAAAAAAAAAAAAAGACCAAATGGTTAAAAAAAAAAAGAAGCAGCATAAAAAAATAAAATAAAATTGCACCATTGGTAAATAAATAAAAAAATAAAATACTATAAAAAGTACTACAAGTACTTGTGGGTCTTATCATATTACTAATTATAACAAAGTCAAACTATCTCATCTCATCTCTATAAATAAATATATATTTAATCTAATCTCATCTCATATACTTTTTTTTTTTTTTTATCTTATCTTATCTCATCTCTGAAAACAAACGAGGCACACTTGCTCTGTTCTGTATGTATGATGCGTGTATTTCTTTGCAACCAGCCAATAAGAAAGTAATAAAAGCTATTTAACAGTCAACTGATTTTGGTCATAAAATGGATAACCTGTCGAGGAGAATCGCAAATCTCGTAAGCTATTCATTGGGTTCCTTCGAATCTCTTAACATTGAATCTGTTTGGGACTTGTCTCACTTCCAATCCCTCACAGTTTAGCTGTTCTTCTTTGATGAAACTCGAGGGGGCTCCTCATGCAAACACTCCGATGTTAAAGTTAGTTCAGAGAGATCATTCCCCTTAAACCTTAAAGATTACTTGTATATATAAGCTCGTTTGTCATACATATCTCATCCAGGATTTATCGGAACAGATCAGGTCTTAGGATTTTGAATAATCCTATCACTTCTTACTGTTTTTATCCTTCCGTTAAAGATGGCGCCATGTATGTCTCTTTTTGAATTCCTCTTAACCATCCTTCGTGACTTTTGGACTCATGTTGGGCCCAAACTTTGAGCTTCTTGGTGTTTAATGTATTATGGGCCCTTTTTATATGCTCCAGGGTCCTCTGGTTGGAATGGTCCCTCTAACTACCCCGCCAATTCTATTCGCCTTCTGGCGAATGAAATTTATTTTCGACCAATCTTGTCGGTGTGAAAGTGCTGGTGTGACTGCATGAGCTTAGGTATTTGGAAATTATGTAGAGATGGTCATGGGCCCAAATAACCCACGACCTTTTTGTGTTTTTGGCCCGTTACACCCTTTGGCAGGTTTATGTCATTTCCTTTTCCCCATAAAGATTTGGTTACGAAGAACTGTAGATTTGATATCATTTCCCGCTATTGTGGCATAGAAGACAAACAGTTTACTTATGCTTGTTAGTCTTCTTGCAAAGTTACTTTTTCTTTCCGTTTGGCCTTTCGCATTTCACTACCCTTCAAAACTTCATTTTTTTTCCTTGCTACGTTCTCTACCTCTTCATTCCTTTCCCTGTTATGCTCTCTGCTCGTCTTGCTATCTTTTTCCAATCGATTTTAATGGCTTCTTACGTTGAAGGCGAGGTTTCTGAAAGCTCCTTTGCGATCCCTGAGAGCACAGTTTTCACTGGGTACCGATGGCGTTCATGTCTCTGAGAGAAAAATCTTCTCACGATTTGTGAGGACTATCATATTCCTAATATTGTTGTCTTACGTCTTCCTGAATATGGAGTTTGTGATAGTGAGGGCTTTGCCCCTAGAGTGGCTATCCTCGTTTCTGATTTGCAGCATAGGTTGAGGTTCCCTTTCTACTGCCCACTCCGCGACCTTTTGGATCTCCTCAACTTCGCTCCCTCTCAAATGCACCATTTCGCGTTAAGGATGTATCTCTGCGCTTGTATTGTGTTTTGCATGGCTTTGGAGCTTCTCGGGGACCCTTATCCTGATTTGACCGCTTGAGAGTTTTTGTCGTTCTATAACCTGAGGGAAGCTTCCAAGGGCAATGTCCTCGGCTTCCGTAGAAAAGATGATGGGCAAACATTGGCCGGTTCGAGACTCGCTACTCCAATGCCAAGGCGTGGACCACTAGGTTCTTTTATGTCTTCGGCCAAAATTGGGAATACACCGGCACGGAAGAAGTTTTCCGTGATTTTTCAATTAGAACGATTTGGCACCCTCTTCCCGATGAGAAGGATCTGTGGTGTAAGATGCCGACCCTGTCGTGTCGTGAACTGGCTCGAATCGCGACAGTTGATTCTTGGACCAAAGCTAATCCAGAGGTGCTCTGGACTGACAACTTGCTAACTATCGCCCACATTGATTGGTTCTTGAAGTCTCCCAACCGGTCTTTTGTTCAAGGGTGTGACTTCATGATTACAGACACCATTCCTCCTCCCCTGCCGAAGTCCACCGAGAAAACTGCGAGGTCTAAATCCTCTAAGCGGAAGAAGCGTTCGGAAGAGGAGGAGGATGAAGAGGCCGCTGAAAAGAGGGAAAAAAGGAGCAAAAAGAAGAACAATGGAGAAAAGGAGGTGGCCGCCGAGAAGAGAGAGAAGAGGATTAAGAAGAAGAATGAAGCAGGCGGTCGCCAAAAGAAAGCTTGCTCTGGAAGTCTCTCTCCGCCTTCTTTTGCTCTACAGGATACTCTGACGCCCTCAAGGGGCGCCTAAGGCTTGGTGCCGCAGGAGGGCATTCCTTCTCTTGGGTCTCTGTAGTTGGCCACCGCTGAGTCCCTGTTGCCCCAACTGGAGGTCCTTGCAGTATCTTCGGAGGAGGGCCACAGCCAGGGTTCTACCCCACCTACAAAAAAAAAAGGGCAAAGATACGAAATAAGTATATACAAGAAAGGACACGAAGTATAATACCTCAGAAAGCCAAATTTTCAGATGATTTGCCATCTGGGCAGTGGTCTCTGCCTGAGAGTGGGCTGATGTTGAAGAACCACCACCACTAGTATCCCCCCTCATGATCTTGCTAGGGGCTGAAAGATTTTCTCCCTCGGGCCTTGCAGACGGAGCCATCGTCCTCCCCAATGGACCAGCCAAGCTCAAAGGGGGCAGAGGAGGTGGTAGTTGAGCCAAGTCAGCATCACGAAGGTGAGCTTCTTCCTTCAAGAAATTCGCCCACTTCTTCTCAAGGAAAGAGTCAATATCCCCGCCAACAGATGAGGCATGGGTAGGAGGAAGAGAAAGTCCAGGCCCACTGCCAATGGGCGAGGGGGTTTTTTCCTCAGAGATGGTGTCTGGTAAGCTCTCTGGGGAAGTTGGGTGTGAACCAACCTCGCCACCTGTTTCAACTGGGCGTGGAGGGACGTCCCTTGTGGCGCCTTCTGCCTCATCCACAAGTAAGGCGCCTGGCGTTTCGCCGTGGCTGCCTATGGGCAAAACAGTGGTCGCCTTTGCAAGGGCAACAGTAGTAGAAGGGGGCGAGCAAGCTCCCATTAGAGTGATTGAATCGAGATTGAGGGCCGCAACCACTCTGGTGCTTAGCTCAAACTGACTCGCCCGCCCCACCAGCACAGGAAACTCAAAAGCAGGGCAGGTGTTGGGGCGGGCTGTTGTATCCCAGACACGGCCTAGGGGGAGGCGGCCAGGCCAAAAAGGGCCAGGTCAGCTAAGCTCTCCATGTCCCTTAGGCTGCGAGAACATGGCGGCGATGGGGACGGCAGTGGCAAGGAGGGTTGTTTTTCTTTTTTGCAGGGGATCAATGATTTGGCTGCATGGATTGTTGCTGATTGTGCTTATCTCGAGGAGGAGGTCAGGGGGCGTCGCCAGCTATGCTTCATAGCCAAACGTGCCTTGAAGAGATGGCGAGGAGAGATGGCTGGCTGACAAGGTTGTATTGGCTGCTCTGGCTGAGGATAGGGAGGAGAAAATCCTACTAGAGCAATCCAAGAGCTACTCCCACTCTTTACAAGGTGATCTGGAGATAGGTGAGGTTGAACTCCTTGCGCAACATAAAGCAGCCTGCCTAGCAAACGAGGCCAAGGCCAAGGTCTACTTTGCCTCGTCAATTCTCCTTTCGGAGAGGGATTCTGCCAGGCGGCAACTTTTAGAAGCTCAGGAGAGTCTTAAGGCTGAGAACTCTAGTCTAAATTTCGAGCTTGCCGCCCGTGGTGAGGCACTGTCCTCTCTTCATAGAGACCTGGCCTGTTCTCAAGACAACTGCAGGTCTTCCAAGGAGGAGGTCTGTTTGAGAAAGAGGGAGAGCTGACTGTTGCTCGGGAGGAGGTCGCACTGCTTTGCGACCAATTGGCCCATGTCCCTGCTACGAGGGATGATGCCTTTCGCTTTTGGGTATGGCTGCGGTATTGGGAGGCTAAGGGACCGTCTTCTGGCTGATCTTGCCACCAAACTCAGGATTCTTGACCAGAATTTGTTCTATCCTGAGGAAGGTTCCCTCCGAGTGGTTGATGAATTTTGGCGAAAAGAGATGCCTGATGTTTTTGCTAACGTGCCTCGGGCCTTCCCACCTGAAGATGCCCCTTCCCTTTTTTGTTAAGCCCATTTTTTGTATTTGACTGTGAAGAACAACATCGTTTCTTGATATATGTTATACACTTGTAATATTGGACTTTGGTTTGCTACGTTGAGCGTTTTTGGCTTCTATGTTTCTTTACTTCCCATCTTTTCAATGACATCATAAGTTGTTGAGGCTTACCTTTAGTGTTTAAGGTTGGCGTGGTCTGAGGACCTACGCGCCATTTTTTCATAGCACCACAAGTTGTTAAGGCTTGTCTTTGGTGTTTAGAGTCGACATGGTCTAAGGACCTACGCACCACTTTTTCATGGCACCACAAGCTGCTAAAGCTTGTCTTTGGTGTTTAGGGTTGGTGTGGTCTGAGGACCTAGGCGCCATTTTCTCATGGCACCACAAGCTGCTAAAGCTTGTCTTTGGTGTTTAGGGTCAAGCGGTCCCTGACCTTTCTTACCCTTTTTTCATAGTACCACAAGTTGTTAAGGCTTGTCTTTGGTGTTTAGGGTTAAGCGGTCCCTGACCTTTCTTGCCCTTTTTTCATGGCATTTGTATTCACCTTGGGACCTTTTTTCTCTTTAAAGAATTCTCAATGAGCAAAAATGAATATACTCATAAATAGTGAAGTCGCAAACATTGAATAAAGATAAGGAATGTTCAATCAACAAATACTACAAAAATTATTGATAAAATTTCTTCAAATGCTTTACGTTCCATGGGTGCAGCAGTTCCTTGCCCTCACTGTCTTTCAATCTGTACGATCCAAGCTGGTTGTTGGCTACTACCAGATAAGGACCTTCCCATCAGGGTCCCATTTTTCCCTCACCTTGTGTAGTTACTCCACTTTTCTTCAAAACCAAGGTCGCTCACTTTAAAGGGTCTGGGCCTTACTCTTTTGTTGAAGTACTACGCGGCTTTCCTCTTTTCATGCAGCATTCGAGCCTCGGCTATCTCTCTCTCTCTTCTTCGAGTAAGTCGAGGTATTCTGCTATTTTTTCATCATTCCGAGTAGCCGAGAAATGACTTGTTCTGTAGGTTGGCAGCCCTACTTCTGCTGCTGTGACCGCCTCGCATCCGTATGCCAGCGTAAATGAGGATTCCTCTGTCGGAGTTTTTGCTGTAGTTCTATACGCCCAGACTACCCCTGGCAGCTCGTCCGCCCAATCTCCTTTCTTCTCTGCGACCTTTTTCTTGAGGATTGAGAGTAATGCTTTGTTTGTCGCCTCAGTTTGACCATTTGCTTGGGAGTGGCCTGGGGAGGAGTACTTTGCCTTGATCCTAAACTCCGTGCACCATTCTCTATAATGATCCGAGTCGAATTGGCTCCCATTATCGATTACAATACTCTGGGGAATCCCAAACCTGTAGACGACATTCTTCCACAAGAATTTTGTCATGGCTTTGCCTGTGATTGTTGCCAACGGCTCCGCTTCTACCCATTTTGTAAAATAGTAGACGACGACTATCATGAATTTAACACCACCTTTTCCTGGCGGGAAGGGTCCCACCAGATCTACCTCCCACTGGGCAAATGACCATGGTGCTGTTACTGATGGTAATTCTTCTGGAGGGGCATGCAGTATAGGTGTTTAAGTCTGGCATTTTGCACACCTCTTGGCAAACTCCCGTGCATCCCTTAGAGCATTAGACCAGTAATATCCTACTTGGACCGCTCTCCTAGCTAAGGTTCTTCCCCCACTGTGGTTTCCACATATTCCTTCATGTATCTCAGTCAGGACAGAGATGCATCGCAGTAAAGGAACAGAGAAACATCTTTTATCATCGATGAGTAGGAACCTAGCCGCCATTTTCTTTATCTTTCTTGCCTCTTCTTTTGCTTCCTACAATTTTCCTCCATCCAAGTACTCCACTATACTGCTCGCCAAGTCTGAGGTACTTGACCCTAGAACTTCTACTTCGACGCCCACAGTTGGGACCTCGATGACCCTTCTCTCGACTGGCCATGGTAGGGGTACTTCCTCCCCTCCTTATGCCGCTCGTGCCAATCTATCTGCGACCTTGTTTTCTGCCCTTGGTATCTGAGTTATAGCAAAGTATGAGAAGAGATTGCGTATTTCCCAAACTCGTGCCAGATATTTCTTCAACTTTTCGCCCTTTGCAGTGTACACGCCCAAAACTTGATTTACTATTACTTGTGAATCTGACCTGGTGTCTACTTCGGTTTCCCCAATCTGGGCGGCCACAGACAAACCCGCTATCAATGCTTCATACTTAGCTTTGTTGTTCGTTACTTTGAATGCTAGTGTGACCATGTAATACCGATCCTGACCATCGGGGCTTAGTAAATGTATTCTCAGGCCTCTGCCTATTCGGCAGGACGACCAGTCTATAAACAATACCCAGGGCTTTCCTGACGGTGCTATCACCTCCTCCTAGGGAAAACTTGAGAATTCTGCTACAAAATCTGCCATTGCTTGCCCTTTTATGGCTTTTCTTGGCTCGTACTCTATATTGAACTCACTCATCTTGATTGACCAACCTATCAACCTCCCTGTACAATCTGGCTTTCTCAATATTTTCGCCAATGGAGCCTCCGTCAATACCTTCGCTGTGTGGGCCTAGAAATAAGGACAGAGTTTCCTAGACGCCACTACCAAGGAAAATGCCAACAACTCAATTTGAGGGTATCTTTCCTCTGCTCCTCTGAGTGCTCTACTCACATAATACACTGAATGTTGCACAGCTTCTTCTTCCTTCATGAGGACAGCGAATACAGCGTGCGAGGAGATTGCTAGATACGCATAGAGTACATCTCCCTTCTCTGGTCGCTTTAAAAGGCGCGGACTGGTCAGATACTGTTTTAATCTTTCGAACGCTTTGTTGCATTGCTCATTCCAAGGATGTACCTTCTGCAATACTTGAAAAAAGGGGAGGCACTTGTCTGTTGACTTGGCTATGAACCTTCCAGGGCGGCCACTCTCCCCACCAATCGTTGAGTTTCGTTCAAATTTTTTGGCGGCTTCATATTAATTATGGCCTCTATCTTATCTGGAGAAACTTCAATTCCTCTCTTCGATACGATGAAGCCCAAGAATTTCCCTGATTGGATCCTGAAAGCACATTTTGATGGGTTCAGCCTCATTCTGTAACGGCGTAAGACTCCAAATGCCGTTCGCAAATCCACAAGATGCTGGGCGGACTCTTTACTTTTTACCAGCAGGTCATCCACATATACCTCCATGGATTTCCCAATCTGTTCCTTGAACATTCGATTAACCAGTCTTTGGTAAGTCGTCCCTGTATTCTTCAGACCGAAGGGCATGACCTGGTAGCAATATAGCCCCCGGTCTGTGATGAAAGATGTTTTCTCTTCGTCCGTTGCATTCATCCGTATCTGGTTGTAACCTGAATATGCATCCATGAAGCTTAACATATGATGCCCTACTGTAGCATCTACGATGATGTCAATACTTGGCAAGGGGAAGCTATCTTTCAGGCAAGTTTTGTTTAAATCTGTGAAGTCTACTCACATCCTCCACTTCTCGTTCGCATTTTTTACCATGACAACGTTGGATAACCACTCCGGGTAGTGGGCTTCTCTGATGAAGCAGGCCGCGAGCAACCTCTCAACTTCTTCGTTAATGGCGGCGTACTTCTCTGTGCTGAACGATCTCCTCTTTTGTCTTACTGCCTTGTGTGTTGGGTCTATGCCTAAGCGATGCTTAATGATATCGTTACGAGTTGTGGTCCTAGGGCGATCAGTGTGCAATGCCACGAGTTCCAGAGGTTCATTGACTTCTGCATGCTGCTGAACCCGATCATCCCTGACTTCTATATCTCTCTCGTAAGTTATCGCCATAGGTGGTGGTAGAGGTGGCAAGACCTGTCCTGTCCTACGACCGTGCAGATTTCCTTCTTGACTTTCTTTAATTCCTGCACATAACATTCTCGAGCTAGGGCTTGCTTGCCTCTCACCTCTCCCACGCCACCATCTGTTTGGAACTTCATCTTGAGGTGGTAGGTGGACGTTACTGCCCTTAAATGGTTGAGTGTTGATCTGCCCAGTATGGCATTGTAGGAGGAAGGAGCTTTTACTACTAAAAAGTCGGTCATCGTGGTTGTTGTTCGAGCCCCTGTGCCCGCAGTTACTGGAGCATGATCGCCCCTACTGGCTGGATGGTATCCCCTGAGAAACCCTTTAATGACGTAGGGGAGAGCCTCAGTTTTCCAACATCAATCCCCATTTTGACAAACGCCTCCTAGAACAGTATATCAGCCGAACTCCCATTGTCTACTAGTACCCGCTTAGTTGTGTAATTGGCTATCACGAGGGTTATCACCAGAGCATCGTCATGTGGATATATGATTCCTTCCCTGTTCGCCTCGTTGAAGGATATCACCATTCGCTCATTGCTAAACTTTGGTTGCTTGTGTGCCCTATCCGCCATGAACACCTCTTCATATCTTGCCTTCCATGCATACGCCTTTCGACTGGACGTGGAAATACCACCCCGAGCAAAACCTTCGGCTATGGTCTTTATTTCCCCTATGGGCGCCCTATTCTGATTGTTTCTTGGGGGCGACCTCACCCTTCTATCCTGGTGGTTATTGGCATGCTGCCTTTTTTTCGAACTAAAACTCCGCCTTGCTTTTTGCCTAGCCTCCTGACGCCTTTTAGGTTTTCACTGCTCTGCGACCATTTGCTCCAACTCGTCGGTTCCTGCTAACTCAACGGCACTCTTTCTCATGGTTGTGCAGTCCTCAGTCCAATGCGAGCTCGTCTGATGGTACTTGCAGTACCGATCGTCTGTTTTGACAGGGCGCTGGCTTTCCTTTTCTCTCTCTCCTTCCTGTACACCCAGATTATTGTGCACCAATCTGACGTTGGATTTGATCGCCCTTCCCTCACTCTTTCTCGCCTACTAGGATTACCTTTCTTGTCAGCCTGCTTATTTCTCCGATCGTCCCGAGTATCTTCTCTACAAGAGTCCATCAAAGCCTGCAGAGTATCTTATGCATTGACAAAATCATTCTCCCTGTCCATGAACTCCCTGAGGGTGGAAGGAGTTCTCCTGGCCAACTCCGCCATGAAAGGACTGCATGGCCATACCCCTCCTAAAAGGGCGGCCAGAGTGATCTTCTCATCTTGGTCATTCGTTGTTAAGCACTCCTTGTTGAAATGGGCCAAGTAGGCTTTTAAATTCTCATATTCCCTTTACTTAACCGTTAACAGGTAGGCGGCTGGGCGCCGACGTCTTCAGCTAGGCATGAACTGAGTCAAGAACTGTTTTGCTAGTTCCTTAAAACTATCTATCGACCTTGGTCTAAGGGTCCCAAACCATCCTCGAGTGGTCCCTTTTAGGGTCAAAGGGAAAGCTCGGCATGCAATCTTCCATTGGAAACCGTGAAGCGTGATGTGAGCTTTAAAGTTTTCCAGATGTTCTATCGGGTGCTTGGACCTATCGTACATATCTATATGGAGAACTTTAAACTTTGGCGGGAGCGGTACAACCATAATACGGGCACTGTATGACAGGTCTGTTTGGTGGAGCAGACTTTCCACCGAGGAAGAACCGCCCATCTTTTTCACCATCTCTTCATATTTTCTTGCTAACTCCTTCAACTCATCATGCATCTTTTATTTTTCTTCGCGTTCAACATCCTTTTCGACCATGTAATGTGCTTCTTGCTCACCTTGCTCGATGTGGGCGGGCACATCGTCATTATGAGAATTTGCGTTTTTTTTTTTCTCAAGTCGTTGTGCTCCTTTTGCAAGACTTCCATGGCCTCCAGAGCTTGTTTCAACTTCTCCTCTGCTACTGCTAGTCGCGCTTCTACAGATGACAGTCCGGCGTCCATCGTTTGGCTTGTTACTGAGCGTGTTACAATTGGCATGTGAGAATCACGCTGAATCACAAGATCCCACAGACAACGCCAAATGTTCGGGACGTGTCTCACTTCCAATCTCGTATAGTTCAGCCGTTCTTCTTTGATGAACCTCGAGGGAGGCTTCTCCTGCAAACACTCTATTGCTTAAAGTCAGTTCAGAGAGATCATTACCCTTAAACCTTAAAGATTATATGTATATATAGACTCATTTGCCTTATATATCTCATCCAGGATTTATTAGAATAGATCAAGACTTAGGATTTTGAATAATCCTATCACTTTTAGCTGTTTTTATCCTTCCGTTAAAGATGACGCCATGTATGTCTCTTTTTGAATTCCTCTTAACCATCTTTTCCTAACTTTTAGCCTCATGCTGAGCCCAAATTCTAGGTTTTTTGGTATTTAATGTATTAAGGGCCCTCTGGTTGGAATGATCCATTCAGAACCATATGTTTTCAAAGAACACAAAAGTGTCCTTAGCTTTTGAGGTTAGATTACATTGTTTTTACTGATCATCGTGAAATTCCTAGGGAAAAATACAAAGCAATATCTCTTAGTCTTATCATTATTATACAGTCACAACAATACATATTCAACATACCATGTATCTACTAATTGTATGCAGAAAATGTTTTTACAAACTATATATAGGATAACAGTGTGCTCTTCATGCCATAAAGGGGAGAAAAAGAAGGAAAAATCGTCAGAATTTTCAAAGAAAAAGAAGCTTGAGATTTACAATAGCCAAAAACGCAGTCCACGCCAAACAGGGTTTAGCCAGATCACCGGCTATCGGATTCGCCTCCTTAAACATCCGATAACACCCGACTACAGCCCCAAACATCGTCAAACACACCAGCAGCCCGACCCGACTGGCTCCCGCGCCGAGAACAATCTGGTTCCAAGCCAAGCTCAATCCGAGTTGAGCCATGTAAAGGTACAGCGCTGTCGGTTTCCTATGGAACCCACCCACCGCCCAGACAAGCCAAGCCGACAGACTCATCAGGAAACTCGAAGCCAGGCATGTCATGTGCAGGGCCCACGGCGGCGGTAACCAGAAGCGCTTTGACAGAGTGCCGTAGCAGCTGCGGTCGGCGCCGAGGTGAAGGCTTAAGAGGGTGAGAGAAAGCGGGACGGAAATACCCATGGCCAGGGACCTAAGGCCGCGTTTGGTTATGGCCGCGTTTCTAAGAGGTTTGGCTTTGTTTTCCCTGTCGTTGTAGGTGCGGGGGGTGATGTCGGGGTCCCCTCTAGTACGATGTTTGAGGGAAGCCATAAACGTGTGTGCGTCTGTACGGATTGTGCGAGTGATAAGAGATTTTGTGGGCCGGTCGTTATATATAGACAAGGGGTGGGGACGGAAGTTAAACGTGGAGTAGGAGGTGGGGAGGAAGTGGACAGAGATGTTCCACGTGGATAAGGCTTAGCGCAAGCAGATCAAGAGAAGATGGTCTTCATCATCTTCTTGCTGTTTGAGTGTGGGGGCGTGGGGGTAGGGTGGGGTGGGCAGGAGCTCAGCCCCACGTGTGTTAATTTGTCAGTGTCCGATGATGATAAGTTCTATTACTTGCGCCACGACAAAAGATGAAGAATCAATAAAAAACCGATGCTTTCTTAAGAGCTTTTTTAATGGGTGATGTGTCTGTCAAGTTTTCCAACTGATGCTTTATTTTATTCAGTTTGTTACAGGGTTACGTGTATATCTAGCGAGAATTGTGCACAAATGTAAATAATTTTTAATTCATTTTTCTTTCTTACGTTTACTTTTTTCTCCATAGAGAAATTTCATCTTATTTCATTTTCGCCCCCTCAGTTTGTTTCGCGCTATCTTCCCTTCCTCGTTTGGTTTCTACTCGTCGATTCCATCAACCACAACCATCCTTTCTTGTGCTTCAAATATGCAAGAATCCGGTTCAAGTATCCCATATGTATTCTCCCCACCGCTCCTCCTTTTTTCGAGTAAGTTTTGGGTCTGCTTCAACCTCTTCCTTCTCAATTTTTCTATCCTCCTGATAAGCTGTTGTAAAAATTTTTAGCAATTGAAATATAAGATTTTCGAGCATGTTGGTACGAGTTTGGATTTTTTTCTTGTGCAAATTTGGGGATGGCAGCATATTTCGGATTTTTTGTCTTATTTTCCTTGGTTCGGCAGCTTCCACGCCTTCAAACTCGCAACACTTGTTGGGTTTGATTGCTTCTATGTATTTGTTGGGTTTAAGTCTATTTAAAGTCTTGAGATGCAATGATTCAATTAAAAAACCCACTTATTGCATATATGATTTTAAAAATTGGTTTGAGTTTGTTGTTGTCGTCTTCCCAAGAAAGCAAATATGGGAGTGTGGTTTCTGTTGAGTGTGGGGCGTTTCTAGTTTGAGTGTGATTATGAAGTCTCTATTTTCCATTCGTGCCCTAAATGCCAATTCATTTTTTCTCCAATTTCTAATGTTACAACAATGTAGTTCTTTGAAGTCATAGAAAAATATTTAAAATATAAAGTGATTGAACTAGAAACACCCATTAGCAGTTAGATTTATAAAACATGGGTCATGATTCTCATCACCTTTGTTTTTCTCTTTTAATGCTTGAAATGCTAAAACTGTTTTTCTCATTATCTAAAACTGTCTAAATGACAAACTAGAATTGCATGCAAATTTCACTTCTTTTCACATTATGAACCAAAAAATTAAAATGTATAAAATAAATAAACTGTCTTTTATTATAGTAGCTGCAGATATTTTACAAACCATATCAATTATTGTCTCTGTTTTTGTAGTGGTTAGATAAGGTGTCATGTTTACCTTTGTTTTTTGCAGTAGGTGTCAATTTTTGCCTCTGTTTTTGTTGTAGCTAGATAAAGTGTCAATTTTTGCCTCTGTTTTTTAGTAGCTAGAAACCATATCAATTTTTGCCTTTATTTTTAATTGAGTTTTTGTCAAAACGAGAGGTACTTATCATTTAGGATTTTACAAACTTTTTTATTGAGTTTGATTGGGTTCCTTGATCCCAACTCTTTTTATTTTGAAGGATGTATTCACAACTCCATAGAGTTCCATCCTTCACTACCCTCTTACAAGAGAGGGAAGAAAGCTACAATGACTACCCCAAGGCATCTTTAAATGACAACTTAAAATCCCAAGTTACTCCTCCCAAACCAAAACAAGCAAATACTAGAAAATTAAAAATCAAGATAAGGAAACTTTAGTATAGAAGAGGAAAATTTATTAGTATAAACTTGGCTTAATATTAGTTTGGACTCCATCCATGGAGTTGATCAATCTAGACATTCATTTTGGGTTAG
The DNA here is from genome assembly GCF_018687715.1 of Carya illinoinensis. Taxonomy (NCBI): domain Eukaryota; kingdom Viridiplantae; phylum Streptophyta; class Magnoliopsida; order Fagales; family Juglandaceae; genus Carya; species Carya illinoinensis. The sequence continues at coordinate 29,415,294 of NC_056758.1, read as the reverse complement.
AGTATGTGAATACTATGAGGAAAACCAAAAAACCTCTTCTTGTCAACCATATAATATGCCACAAACAAATTTTGTGTGGCCTTGGCCCAAATTGAAGGAAAGTTGACAAGTGGGGTTATCGAGCAAGCAAAAGGGCTTTATCGAAGTAATCACTTTGTCACATTTAATTTCCTTCATTGTTAGACTATTCTAAGGTATTACCTAAAATGAAAACTGACGGTGGCTAAAGGGAAGATGAAAATCAAGAGGAAATTAGTAACTGAAGAAGCTTATGTGCCAGAGTTTACATGTATAGTGAATATACCATGCTCCATCTATACATGTGGATTTGGAGAGACCAATTGGAAAGAATACTGAAAAAGAGTGAGAAAAAGAGAAAGATGTAAGTTATCACAAATTCCAATCTTGTTGACTTGGTGAATGAGATTAAACAGGAGATGAAAATAGCAAATGTTGTGAAAAGAGAATATAGGAAAGAGATTATCTGCCTCACAAAAGAGAGGCTTGAGCTGGACCAGCAAAAAGATGAGAAGGAAATTATGAGGATGGACACCTCAACTTTACCTCCAATGCAGTAAGAGTATTTTCATTACATCCAATTGAAAATACTTGAGAAGTGAAGGTCTAAAAAATTGTGATTGTGGGTTCGACATGAGTTGCAATGGACAGTCTTTTGAAAATTAACAATGTAGTCACTATCAATAGTTATATTTTGATCATTTTTCGTAAATAACACAACTCAAAGCTAGGAAGCCCATGTGTGGATGTGTAACACCCCTTTCCCCTAGGGTAGAGATATTACTAACATACATAGCATAATGCCGGTAAAGAGACTCAAAATTATGAAATATCTCTTTTATTGGAAACATAAAAAACATTTAAAACTGAACTGACCATAATTGTCTTGAAACTAAAATGTAAAGTAAAAGAACATAAACTAGTCCTACAAATGACTCTTATTCATAAAAGAAAAACTAATTCTTGTGTGAACAACAATTATTCCTCTCTAAGTCTTTATACTGAATCTACTCCTGGCCATCCAGCTCTTCGTCATCATAATCATCATCTGTGACAATAAAACATAAAAGAAAATAGAAAGACAAAAAAAAAAAGAGTTGAGTATTTAGTAAATAGCACATCATACTGTAAAATATAATTTAGCTTAGCATAGACTTAATTTCTGAAAGACTCTTCACAACATACATATATCATCATAGATTCACATAGCATATCTATTCATCATTAACATGAGTGAAATCATACATAATCATGGTATACATGTAACATAAATGCATAAATGATTGACTTCATGCATTTTCTAACAATCATACATGACTTGTTTATATTGTCTTTCACTTATCATATGGTGACTCACGATTGAGTCCGTGGTACCGCATAACTTGTCATAACATGGAGTAAAACATGCTTGAGTCCGTGTTTCACCTAACATATGGTGAACCACGCTAAGGTTCGTGGCACCGCTTATCATAACTTGTGGTGAACACGCTTAGGTCTGTGTCACCCTTTAATATATCATGGAGTGAAACACGCTTAGATCCGTGTTTCACTTAACATATGGTAAACCACATTTAGGTTCGTAGCATCTCTTATCATAACTTATGGTGAACATGTTTATGTCCGTGTCACCCTTTAACATATCATGAGTGAAACACGTTTAGGTCAGTGTTTCACTTAACATATGGTGAATCATGCTTAGGTCCATGGCACCGCTTATCATAACTTGTAGTAAGCACGCTTAGGTCCATGTAACCCTTATCATAGCTTTTAGTGAACAAGCTTAGATCCATGTCACCCTTAACATTTTATCTTTCTTAATGCATGAGAAGTTTGTTGGACTTCATGAACTTTTCTAGCATAACATAACATCATATGACATGACACAACATGATCTAAACATTTTTATAACATTCTATGGTATACATAATCTAAGTACTACGTAAACATTGCATGGCACACATGACTTGAATACTACGTGGACAGTACAAGGAATACGTGACTTTTTAATAATATTCAATCCATCAAGCAACAAATCCATACATACAAGCATCATATTATAATCCATCAAAGATCGTGAAAGGGATCTAACCTTGACTTAGCTTGTAGCGTAGCGTAGACAAACATCACATTTTCATATACCATTAGAACATTTATGGTACACATGCAATTATATGATCATACTAATTACCTTTTAACGCTGCTTTCTAATTTCCAACTTGTAGCGAGTTACCTGACAGAGTAAGTGTGACATGACTAGGATGGGTGGCAGTTTTTGGCACCATGGGTGGTGCTCTGATGTCTTGGGGTGATCGGCGGTGGCTGGACAAAGTACTAAGCTATACGAGAGTGAGTTCTTCCTCAAGATGTTTTTGTGTGTTAATTCAAAGGGTTTCGTAGGATTTTTATAGATGGTGGGGAGGGAAGTGGCGTTAGTCCTCAGAAGATATGCTAGGGTTTGAAGTTGGATATTGGTTTAAATCTAAGAATCTGTTCAAACTGGAAACTAAAGAATAACTATGTCGATAAGGAAACTTCCTAATGAAATACAAACCCTTTTTAATCTTATCTATTGTCAAATTCTGGACATAATAAGAATAAAAATAAAATTAGATAAAAATGAAATAAATCAAAATAATAAAAAATAAAAAATAATAATAAAATCACACTTTTAAGGCCTGGATGTTACAGGATGCCTATTGACTATGTAAATGCAGCCACTTTAGATAGTTATATTTTGATCCCTTTTTGTAAAAAACACAACTTAAAGCTGGAAACCCACGTGTGAGTAGTTGCTAGAAACATAAAAGCAGCTATGCTGGATAGTTAGATTTTGATCTTTATTTTTTTTAAAGAACAATACTATAAGCTGGAAACCCACATTTGCTTGCATACTGACTATAGAAATAGGCACAGACTATGTTATTCTCTGTTTTGATAAATTGGGCAGCACACTAAACTCCTATGCCATCATAACAACTTTGTTATATTTGTAGATTTTGACAGTGGTGTAGAGATTTCATGAATATTAATTGTCATGTATGAATATTGTAGATTACTATAGATTTCATGAATATTATTAATACAACTATATGTATAATGTATGCATGCAAGTAGTGAGGCTTATGTTGTATGCAATAGTATTGACAAGGCTGTATATATGCAAATGGTGAGACCTCTATTGTATGCAAATGACAAGGCTCACTAGTCATATAATATAGGGTTGTATGTATACATTATGGTGGGGCTGCTGTTGTAAACAAATGGGATTGTATGTATGTTATTGGCAGGACTGTATGTATGTATGGACTGCATATAGGTTGGAAAAATGACATTTTATTTCTTAAAAAGACTAACTATTAGGAAAGGAAAACATTAGAGATGATAAGACTATGTAAGCTGGCAAGCCTGTATGTATGTAGGGTGCTATATGTATGTTATTGACATGGTTATACGTATGTATGGGCTGTATGTATGTTGGAAATGACTTTTTATTTCTGATAAAGACTAATTGTTTGGAAAGGAAAACAATAGAGATAATATTATTTCTTAATCATTTTACATCTTTTTAATTCTTTGTGGGAATGAAAGGAGGATAGTAAACTTATATGTCTACTTTTTGTGAATATATGCATGGGGAGGGGAAGAGTAGGGAAAAAGTAGATAATTTAGAGTATAAGTAATGACTTTTTGAGAAGTTGGGAAAGTTGCTTGTAAGAGGCACGATAAGCAAATTAGTTCTAGATTATAATACATGATGGTTGAAGATATTGAAGTATGACGTTCTTAGCTATTTTGAGAGATTAATTATTTATAGTTGGATAGTGACTAAGCATACATATTAACTATATATTTATCATAAATGTTTAAAGAGATCCAATTGGAGTTAAGAATGAAGTTGTCGATCTCTAATGTGATGATGATGTTCAAAGAAGTTGAAAAATTCATCTGTATGCTCATGGGATACTGGATCTTGGAATATTTCATTGTTTTGTTCATAAATATGCCAGTTCTCTTAGCGATCATCAGTATCATGATGCAAGGTGTTGCCAATCAATTTTGATTACATGGTTGGATCGGTTGTATCCGATGACTAGAAGCTTGAAGCATCCCTCATAAGAAGAGATGCTACAAGTTCTGAAGGCAAAGGCCTAATTGCATGAGAATAATAACCAGTGATATCTTTGATCTTGGCCCTCCCTTGTCTTCAATTTCAGTGTTTCCTCGACTCTTCCCATGTCTCCCTCAAATCCCTGTGTTTTTCTATATATATATATATATAATCAAAATGTTGTATGTGTGCCAGAGAATCAAGAGTCATTCTATTTAGTTGCTTACCCTGCACACTATTGACGTTTTAATTTTTTTTTTTAATTTCTATTAAACTAATTGAGTTCTTCTGCTTATCATTTCTACATCACATACTTGTTAAGGAAAAAAATAAAAAGATAAAAAATAAAAGTAGGTGTATGATGTAAGGACGATGACTATAATTATTTGAGAATTAATATCTATCAAAATTATTACTTTGTGAGAGTAGTAGGAGTTCTATATAGGGAATAGCTAAATCACTACTTGCAAGATGATTATAAGTGTAAAAAGGGTTCTACACAAATTTTTTGAAGCAGTGTTACTTAAATGTATAATATGTTTTTATTTGCACCTAAAAGAAGTTGAATAGAAAATTTAGGAATATTCAAGAGATAGCTTGAGGTGAAGATGTAGGTAGTGGGGTTGAAGTTCATTAAAATATTGAATTTACATATCTCTTACCCTTAATCGTTATACTTACTGCTATTTAATATTATATCACATTTTAAGTTGTGTATTTAATTTATAATTATTATTTTTTTTAAACAACTCAATTTACTACCCTCTTGGGTTAGCCATCTGGATAACACTATTCAGTATAAAAGACCTAGCCAAATATCTCTATCACTCGAAATGATATTTTATCCAATTTCACCTAACTAAATCTATTAAGTATTACAAGTCAATCATTGAATGTACTAAGTCAATTGTTTTCAACCTTATCGTGGAATTTGACCCTATTGGAAAAAAAACATACATTTCATAAATTGTGCATTTTAAATATAACTTCCAAAAAAAAAAATAGGGAACTCACTTATCCGTTCTCAAGAAATTACAAGATCATCAAGAACCATTCAGTTATTATGACTACAAGGAAGCATGGTTCAAAGTTCTTCTCTACCAAAATGAGAGTCATACTCATTCTTAGTTAGTAAGTTTTGACAACTCATTCAAGAGCAAAATTTCAAGTTGGTTCTTAAGATGGTAGACTATTTATGGCCCATCATGAAAATTTACATTGAATAATTACTTGAAATCATTAAATAATTTTCAACTGTCTTCCAAGTTCATAGACATATTCCTAATTTCCTACTTCTCTCCTTCTCATAATTAAGAATAAAGTCTATTGGATCCTGAAATGAGAATTTGCCAAATAATGAGATAATTGTATACGAAAGTTTATGTAAAATTGTGAGATCAATTCAAGTTTTCACATATTAGTTTTACAAGCTCAGAAAAATTCCCAACACCAAAAGACAAACCAAGTTCATTGTAGGGAAAGTAGGACTTCAGACACTCATGACTTTATCCATGATCGATGTCAAGACCAAGGATGACCTTTTAAAAAAAGATCTACTACAAAATGAAGGAATGTAATAAAATGAGCCAAGAACAAGAACAAGAAAATGAGTCCTTAATAAAGCTTAGACAAAGTCACACTCTTAAGATTAAGTCTAATTCACGACTTAGTAAGGTTTTCCAATAAGCACAATATCCCTATTCCTACCTCGGTGAAGGTTTTTAAACTTGGGAAGAGAAGGTAACAAATAAAAATATAGTAGAAAAATCAAGTCATCAATAGTATTCTTAGAATAGTAAAATACAATAAATTACTATTCATGAATAGTGTGTCGCCCCTTGATCAAATTTGCCTTGTCTATAGAGGTTTTGGGTGATAGAAATAATTGTTACAAGACAAGAAACTTTTGATGCTACCATTAAATGGAAAAAACAAAAAGACATGTGTAAGAATCTTTAGAGCAGTCCATGTTGCTAAGTAAAAAAGAAAATAATTTGATTGAAGAAAAAGAAAAAACCACAGCTAGAGGAATTTTTAGAGCATTCCAAACTTTATAAAAAGAAGATTTGATGAAGAAAAAAGGCATGGCAAAAAATATTAGTAACCAAGAGCGAATTGTAAAGAGAGAATTAGAGAGAAACCCCTATCTTATTTTTCTCATGTATCCCCTGTCTTTGAATCCAAGTTAAAACTTCAAATCATGTATTTGGAAAAAATCTAAGATTGTAAGTAATCTTAATATTATCAATAAAATTTATATTTCAAAGTATGTTCATTGTTTATATGCTATTATGTTTATTGTTTACATTTTTTATAAGGTGTTATTAAGAGAATCTATGTCTTGCCTTCATCAAAAACTCAAGTTTAAGCCCACCAATTTCAAAGTATCTTCCCTGACCTCCAAGTTGCTCAATGTTATATGTGGTTAAGTATCTTCCCATATGACTCAAGGTGAACTTCAACAATTATATTTTAATTATTTGGTAGCCAAAAGTGAATCTTACATAAGTATTCCATGTTATATAGCTAGGTTTGACAACATGGAAGAAGACGAACAAAATTTCCCAACAAAAATAGATTTAAAAGAACCTATAAATTCTCAATTGTTAATCATAAAAAATATACACAAAACATCTTAATAAGGAAAAGAAAATAAAAGACAAGATGAAGAAGGAAACCTAAGATGTTTGTTTTTTGTGAATATTTCTCATCTTTGCTTTTTTGACAAAATTTTGTTAAAAATCTTGAACATAAGTCATTTTTATCTTTATATTTTCTTTCTTGTTGTAATTTTTCCCACGGAGGAAGAGAATGTGACAAGTAGAAATGTAGTAAAAAAATCAAGTCAAGACACTATTCATGGAATTGTAAAATATGACTAAGTACTATTAATGAACAATGCATCACTCCATTACCAATCTCACCTCAAGTTTGCAGAAGTTTTGAATGCTAGAGATAATTACTACATGACAAGAAATTTTTAGTGCTACCAAGCCAAAAGGAAAATAATTTGACAAAACAGAAAGCAAAACAACAGCTGTAGGAATTTTTCGAGCATTTAATGCTGCCAAGTCAAAAAAAAAATTTGACAGAGTAAAAAGAAAAAATCGCACCTATTGGAATCCTTAGAAGATTTCAAGCTCTATAAAAAGAAGAATATATGAATAAATTATGAACAAGGAAAAATATCAATAACCAATAGGGGTGAAGATTTTTCAGTTTGGAGTGGAAAAACTGATTGAATCGGAACAAAATGCTAAATAGTTGCTTTCAGTTTTAGTTGTAAGGAGATTTTGGGAATCTGTCCATTCTCAGTGTGGGGTTCTTTCACCCCAGACCGACCGAATTATAAATATATATTTTTAAATATTATTTTATATAGTAGTTGTATAAGTGAATTATGTATTTTTTTTAATCTAAACTATCACCATTTACAATATAAAATGTTAAATATATAAATATTAACATATTATCAATTAACTAATATATCATATGACTCATGATAAATCATAAATTCATAATATTTTATGCAGAGATTCATAATATTATATGCAAAGATACATATTCTATTTTGTTTTTCTTTTATTTAGAGTTTGGATGATACTGCATTTTTCAACTTGATTTTCTCTATTTATTTTTTAGTTTTTAACTTTGTTATGGAGAATGGATGGGTATGGATAATTTTGATAATTTTTTCAACTTTTTTATACTATTTTTAAGGACAAAATGTGCTAATAAAGCTAGATAGTTGAATTATTCAAAATCATAAACATTGTAGGTTTTTTAATTTATTTTATTTTATTTTTAATATACTAATGGGCTTAAAATACACATTTTGTGCTTTTTGGTATACTAATGGAGTGATGAGCTTTTTGTATGATAGGGGCCCCATTTTAAACTCGCCCGAATCGATATGGACCAAGTGGATCGATAGTTAACTGTCTAGTCCTATGCTTAGGGGTGGTTTGGTCTGGAAAAATGGTGGACCAAACTTTTACTTTTTCAGTCCATGATCCCCTTGAACCGAACCACACTGGACCATTTACACCCTTAATAACCAATAGTGAATTGTAAATAGAGGAAATCAAAAGGAAACCCCTTCCTATTTTTCTCATGTATCCCTATTTATTTGAATCAAAGTTGAAAGTTCAAGTCATATATTTGATAAAAGCCTAAAATTATAAGTAATATTAATATTTTCAATAAAGTTTATATTTCAAAATATGTTTAGTGTCTAGTTACTTTACATATTATGTTTATTGTTTACCTTCTTTACAGAGTTAATAAATTTAGAAGAGCATCCATATCTTGCCTTCATCATAAACTCAAGTTTAACTCACTAATTATCTTCCTTGACCTCCAAATTACTCAATGTAATATGTAGTCAAGTAGCTTTCCATATGATTCAAGATGAACTCCAACAATTCCATTTTAATTATTTAGTAGTCAAAAGTGAGTCTCATATAAGTACTTCATGTTATACAACCAAGTTTGGAAATATGGAAAAATAGGAACAAAATTCTTCAACACAAACAAATTTAGAAGAGACTATAAATTTTCAATTTTTAACCATAAAAAGTAGACACATAAATATCTCACTAAGGAAGAGAAGGTAACAAGCAAAAACAATATAAATAAAGATAAGATGAAGAAGGAAACCCAAGATGTCTACTTTTTTTAACATTTATTGTCTATGCTTTTCTAGTATATTTTTGTCAAAAATCCTAAACGTAAGTTATTCTTATATTTCTTTTATTTTTTTCTTGTTTTCCACGGAGGAAGAGAAGGTGACAAGTAAAAATGTAGTAGAAAAATAAGTGACGGATACTATTTATGAAATAGTAAAATCTGATAAAGTACTATTCATGAACAATGCATCATCCTGTGACCATGTTCGCCTCAAGTCTGCAGAAGTTTTAAGTGCTAAAGATAATTGCTACAAGACAAGAAACTTTTGATGCTGCCAAATCAAAAGGAAAATAATTTGACAAAAGAAAAGGAAAACAATAGCTGCAGGAACTTTTAGAGCAGTTTACGCTACCAATTACAAAAAATCTTGATAGAAAAAAAAGAAAAAACCATAGTTGAAGGAATCCTCGGAGTATTTCCAGCTCTATAAAAAGAATGATAGATGAATAAATAAGGAACGACAAAAAATATAAAAACCAAGAGCAAATTGTAAGATGTGGAGATCACAGGGAAACCCCTCCTTTATTTTTCTCATACATCCTTATTCGTTTGAACCTAAGTGTAAACTTTAAGTCATATATTTGATAAAACCCTAAGATTGTAAGTAATCTTACTATTTTTAATTAAATTTATATTTCAAAGTATGTTTAGTGTCTATTTGTTTTATATATTATGTTTATTGTTTACCTTCTTAAGAGCATTAGTAGTGGCCTCAACAAACTTTAGTTAAACTTTAGTTAGAAAATTCCCTTTTACAAATTTTAGCTAGTCACTTTTTACAATACCAAATAATAGGCTCAACAAATCTTTCACTATTCTATTAAAATATTGATTTTAAACTTTTTATTATTTTAATTTTAATTGTAATTTGAATATGATTATATTAAATATTATGGTTGTATTATAGTTTAATGTTGTATTCGCACCGTAAACAAACTCTCAAAAGTCAAAACCACAACCCAAAAGTGAAAAAAAACAAAAAAACAAAAAAACAAACGGAGTTCAAAGTGGCGAGGATGATAAAGAAGCAGCGTCTGTGTTTGTTTTTCATTATTTCTTTGTGTGGGAAAGAAGCAGGAAGATAATATTTTAGTTGAAAAATACTATTTAGCTAGTCCATTTGGCTTAACATATTTGGCCAACCATATAGTCTTTGGCTAAAATTACTGTTCATTTGTTGAGTCTATTGTTACACTTTATCTTGCACTTTAGTTATTCTTTGGCTAAAATTTAACTTTGTTGAGCCCACTACTAATGTTCTAATAGAGTTATTAAATTATTAAGAGCATCCATGCCTTGCCTTCATTATAAACTCAAGTTTAAAGTGAAACCCACAAATTTTCAAGTATCTTCCTTGACCTCAAAATTACTCAATGTCATATGCAGCCAAGTACCTTTCCCTGTGATTCAAGATGAACACCAACAATTCTATTTTAATTATTTGGTAGTCAAAAGTGAGTCTTATATAGGTACGTTATGTTATACAACAAGGTCTGAAAATATGAACAAAATTCTTTAATACAAATGGATTTAGAAGAACCTATAAATTCTCAATTGTTAACTAGACACATAAATATATCACTAAAGAAGAGAAAGTAACAAGTAAAAGTAATAAAAATAAAAGATAAGATGAAGAAGGAAACCCAAATGTGTACTTTTTCTCACCATTTCTCACCTTTGCTGTTTTGACAAAATTTTGTAGGAAATATTGAATGTAAGTCATTCTCATCTTTGCCTTTACTTTCTTGTAATTTTTTCCATGGAGGAATAGAATGTGACAAGTAAAAATGTAGCAGAAAAATCAAGTCACAAACACTATTAATGAAATAGTAAAATCTGATAAAGTAGAATTAATCAACAATGCATCTCCTGTGACCACGTTCGCCTCAAGTCTATAGAAGTTTTGGGTGCTAGAGATAATTACTACAAGATAAGAAACTTTTGGTGCTACCAAATCAAAAAGAAAATAATTTGACAAAAGAAAAAGCAAAATGATAGTCTCATGAACTTTGAGAGCAATTTATGCTGCTAAATCAAAAAAACATTTTGACAAAAGTAAAAGAAAAACCCACAATTGGAGGAATCCTTAGAATATTTTTGACTATATAAAAAGAATGATCAATGAATAAAGAAGGAATAATAAAAAATATAATAACCGAGAGCGAATTGTAAAGTGAGGAAACCACAGGGAAACCCCTTCTTTATTTTTCCATTGTATCCCTATTTGTTTGAATTTAAGTTGAAACTTCAAGTCATATATTTGATAAAAGCCTAAGATTGTAAGTAATCTTGCTATTTTCAATAAAATTTATATTTCAAAGTATGTTTAGTGTCTAGTTGCTGACATATTATGTTTATTGTTTACCTTCTTTACAAAGTTATTAAATTATTAAGAGCATCTATGTCTCGCATTCATCATAAACTCAAGTTTAAATCCACCAATTTCAAAGTCTCTTCCTTGACCTCCAAGCCATTCAATGTCATATGTGATCAAGTAACTTTCTCTATGAGTTAAGATGAACTCCAACAATTCCATTTTAATTATTTGGTAGTCAAAAGTGAATCTCATGTAACTATTTCATATTATAAAGCTAGATTTGAAACATGAAAAAATAAGAACAAAATTTTTCAACACAAACATATTTAGAAGAACCTATATATTCCCAATTGTTGACCATAAAAAATAGAAACATAAATACCTCACTAAGGAAGAGAATGTAACAAGTAAAAGCAATAGGAATAAAAGAAAAGATGAAGAAGGAAATCCAAGATGTCTGTTTTTTCTAACCATTTCTCGTCTTTGTTTTTGTGGTAAAATTTTGTCAAAAATCTTGAATTTAAGTTAGTCTCATCTTTTTCTTTACTTTCATATTGTAATTTTTTCCATAGAGGAAGAGAATGTGGCAAGTAAAAATGTAGCAGAAAAATCATATCACGGATACTATTTATGAAATAGTAAAATCTGACAAAATACTATTTATAAAGAGTGCATTCCCTCGTAATCAAATTTGACTCAAGTTTGTGAAAGTTTTGGGTGCTAGAACTACAAGACAAGAAACTTTTGGTGTTACAAAATCAAAAGGAAAAAATAATTTGATAGAAAAAAAACAAAGCTACAGTTGCAAGAATCTTCAAAGCACTCTTGTGCTGCCAAGTTAAAAGGAAAATAATTTAATAGATGTAAAAGAAAAAACCAAAGTCGAAGAAGTTCTCATGGCATTCCCAGCTTTAAGAAAAGAAGAATCAATGAACAGAGAATGCATGACGAAAAATATCAATAATCGAGAGCGAATTGTAGAGAGAGAATTAAAGAGCAACTCATTCCTTATTTTTCTTATATATCATTGTTCGTTCGAATTAAAGTACAAATTTTAAATCATGTATTCAAGAAAAGTAAAAAATTGTAAGTAATTTTATTATTTTCAATAAAATTTATATTTCAAGGTGTATATATATATATATTCTTTGCCTATTATGTTTATTGTCTATCTGCTTTACATATTATATTTATTGTTTGACTCCTGCTACACTTACTGAATATTTATCCCGAATAGTCACTGAATGCTGCCTTTTTTTTCGATTTTTGATTTTTTTTCATTCATCTTTTTGAGATTCTTAAATATTTTTTTTTAAAATAAAAGAATTCACAAAACACTAAGAAATATTTACTTAATCACTAAGGTAAAAAAAAAAAAAAATCGGTACACAATTTGGGACCCAAAGCATTTCTCTTATTGTTTACCTCATTTACAAAGGTATTAAATTATTGAAGAGTCTGTGAGTAGATCTACTACTTCTGGTTATTTTATTTCTTGGTTGACTAAATACTTGCTAGCTACCATTGTCATGTGTTGAAGTTTATTAATGATTTCTTATTCAGAAAAACAATCTACGTTCTATCTTATATTTTATGCAAAAATATTGAAAATTGACTTTAAAAGCCTATTTCTTCAAATTGGATATCTAGATGTGTTGGTCTAGGATACCAATTTTTTGTTAGGCTTGTTGGGTTGTCTTGTACTTTTTATTTTGTTTAGTTCTAGATGTTGAAAATTTTCCAACTTACTTTGATAGAAGTAGTTTAAAAAAACGCTTCTTCTAAGCTATCATCTGTATCAACCTTTATAGTTTTTAAGGTAGATGCATTCACCTATTTTATTTTTTGTTAATTCTTTTAGCATTTGATTTACTCTATCAATTGCTTTTGTTTCTCCTTGTTTTGTTCGTATTGCTTTTATAGGTAATTGGAATAAGGCAACCCAAGATAAAACTCAACTCATCTGCACTATTCACTTTGTATAAGAGAATGGTGGAAAAAATATTTCACACATGAAAACATACATCTTGGGTTCAAAAAATCCTAAAAATAAGGCATTCTCGTCTTTTTCTTGTCTTTAATATGTCCCATCTATATATAGTAATTGTAATTTTCTATTTTAATAGACAAATTAATATAAACATTTTTGGGATATTAATGTAATAGAATATGTTTTTAAAAGTTATCCTTATCATATGACACGATTTTTATATGTATGTCAATAGGTTTAAATTTACTCACTCATACTAGTGATCACCTTTGACACTACAAAGAGGTAGTAAGCAAAGATGAAACATTGTGTCTTTTGGTACCTGTTCAAAAGGGATATGTTGAATTATATAAAAATATGTCGTCTTAGTGAGAGTTAAGATGAGATTTATTATATTAAGAGGACTATGCATGGACACCCCATAATCGACATAGCTTGTAGTTAGCTAGAGGCAAGATCCACTTTGGCATCTTGGAGGTGAGCAAATGGAGGGACTTGGGTTAAACACACATATAGTGTCCCATTCTTATTTATAGGTGCCCTTATTTACCTTTGACTATGTTCTAAGATAGATTTTTGATGTATACTACTCTAGCATATTATTATCTAAGACTATGATTGATTTGGTTTAAAGACGTATTGTTGGAAAAGTAGTTAGGCCAAAGTTGAACATGAGGGTGAAGAGAAGACAATTTGACAATACATTTTCTTTTGTGTTTGCTGATGTCACATTTTGGTGCTAGAATGTGGAAGCAACAAAGTTTGTGTTTCACATGGTTTAGAGGTGATCAAGCATATTATGGGTTTCTTAAACTCAAGAAGGACCAAAAAAAAAAAAAAAGAGCCTTGATCAGATGCGATCGAATGAATCTAGGGAATGAAGAGACATTCTAAAGATGCTGCTATGTTGGTCTTCTCTCAAAGAGATTTGGTATAGTATTCCCACATTTCTTTTGCAGATGTAATTCGTTGTTGAACAATTTATTTGCTAGCATGAACAATATTGAGAGCACATTAAAATATGCAAGCCTAAGGCCGTATCCACTATGTACAAATATGAGATGTAATAAAGAGCGTAGGGGCACCATTAATGAGCACTCTCTTCACCCTTGGTTGCTAGGTAATAAAACCTATTATTATTCCAAAGTTACACCTGAATAATGAAGTAGCCAAAAAACCACTTTATAGTCATTGATGGTTGGGTTTAATGCCTAGCCATAGGTTGCACGGTTGGAGATATTGTGATGACCCGTTTTTGAGTGTATTTTCGCTGTAATATTTGTTTTTATTTTAATTAATATATTAGCTATTTATTTTAATTTATTCGCGTTTTTAAAATTGGTTTTCAATTTAATTTAGTTTATTTGATGTTGCGTTTTATTTAGTTGTTTTGTGGTTTTTAATCTTTTTGGCGGGTTAGTTTTGCTTTCCGAAATGAGGATTGGACCTCATCTTTTCCCTACATCTTTTCCCTTTTTCCTTTCTTTTTCTTTTTCCTTTTTTTTTTTTCTTCTTCTTTCTTTTTTTTCTTTTCTTTTCTTTTTTTCTCTCTTTTTCTCTCTCCCCGATCGGCTCTCCCCCCCCCGAGCTCTCTCTTTCCTCCCTCTCCCCCGCGTCGTCTCTCTCTCTCCTCCAGCCCAACGCCGTCCGGCCACCAACCGGACCCCCACCGGTCCCATTTTCTTCCCCTCCCTCCGGTGCGCCTCCCCACCGAAAACCACCCCCAACCGGCCGGCCATTTGGCCGGAAAAAGCCCAACAAGCCTCCACGGATTTCACTCCGATCCGCCGCCGTCGCTCCACCTCCGGCCACCATTTCTTCACCACTTCATTACCGGTCCCTTGCCGTCCTAACCCACCCATTTCCGGCCTCCAACGACCACCGGAGCAGCTCCCACGAGCTTGTTTTCCGATTTGCTCTTTTTGGCCATTTCCGGCCATTCCGCCGCCACCCACGGCCGTCCGTCACTTCCATTAGCTTCACAACCATCCATTGACCATCCCCCATCAATCTCGTGTCCTAGTTTGTCCCCGTTCAAAAGTGAGTTTTTCAGACCCACGGCCACAGTGAATTTTCACTGTGACGTTGCTGTTTTTCCGCTGCTTGCAACGCCGCTTGTTTTCTAAAATTTCCGTATAGCGCTGTAAGTATTTTCCAAACCCTATTTTCAGATTTAAATATATATTGCTCATTCAATATTTTACTGTTGTTGGTTGTTGATTCCGGACTGAGTCCGAGGAGTTTCGGGGGTCGGATGGATGGAGGACGGAGTTGTCTGTTTAATTGATTATGTTGGTTGGTTATTTTATTATGCATTGATTTGGCATTTCATGGTGCATGCATGTGTGTTTTTGTTCACGTGTGAAAAGCCTGTGTATTGGCGTGAGTGGTTTTACGGGTGCGTGTGTATCACGAGCCCAAGCCGGGATGGGTTATTATCTCGGTGGAGCTCCTCTGGTCACTCGGGAGCGGAATAAACTGAGTGATGTCCCCTGAGTTGTCGAGAGAGATGACGGGAGTGGGGCTAGGGGATGCTTGGCTACGAACGCGCCGGGCGCGGAACCGGGCATCGCCCTACTCACCGACTCCGTGGCCCTTCGCTGGCGAGGGCTAGAGGATGCTTGGCTACGCACGCGCGGGAGGCGCGGAACTGGGCATCGCTCGTTAGGTGTCACATGCGTGGTGGTACTCTACGGTGTGACACCGGAGCCAGGGTGTGCGGGTGACCCCTAGGGGAGGTCATGGTGCATACGGTTAAAATTGGATAATGGTTTATGAGGCCAAATGGGACTTTTGGTGTGGGCCAGATGGACTTCTGGCGAGATATTGGGCCGGATGGACTTCCGGCGAGATATTGGGCCAAATGGACTTTTGGCGGCCAAATGTGACTTTTGGCATGTTTTTCAGAAAGGATATGCTTTTGGGCCAAATGGGTTTTTGGCGTGTGTGGAAAACTTGGGTTTTTGTGGGCTTTGTGCATTGGGCATGTTTCATGCATCTTGTATGAGTTTTATGTGTTTTTATCTGGTAGTGTTTGGGTTTTACTTACCTGCGGTACCATTCGTGGTTCCGTAGCTTTTGGTGCAGAGTTAGAGGACGAAGAGGAGGAGGCTGAGCCCGAGGATGCGGCTCCGCCGGGTTGCTGATGCTATCTTTATATTTGTTTAAAACTGTATTCGTGTTTTGTAATATTTATCTATATACGTTTTAAACAGCTTGTATTACGTTAAGAGAAATTCTGGTACTTAGTTATGACTTTCTTTATCCGCTGCGTGTTTCTCTGTACACATCTGTTGCCTTGCACACACTCGGCACCCGTCGATGGGATGGTGACCCGGGTTGTCACCATCCGGACGTCTCAATTTCCCCGTGTTCGGGCGTGGGGATTTGGGGGCGTCACAGATATAGTCCTTAACCTTTGTTGAAAATATACCCCAAAAACAAGTACACATACAATAACATTTCTCTTTAAAAAACTAGTTTTTCATGAAAAAGGGCATCTAAGTTCTGTGTTTGAGTGTATGGCCCTAGACTATCTATGTAGTACACTCACCTACCATGTGGAGACAATCTTGAATTGATTAGAGCTTTATAAACTTGGTACACTCATGGAACGACTGCAGAAAATAAGTTTGAGGAATACATTAAATTTATTCTTCTACTGTGCATATATATGTGTGTGATATAACACGAAGTCTTCCTTGACCCCTGACCATACCATGTTCATTTCTACTTTGGTATCCCATTTTTGTTCTTTCTTTCATTGTTCAAGCTAAAAATTTAATTACTCATACAATAATAAAGTGGTGTTCTTTCTAAATGTGAACTATAAGAATGGAAAATATTAAAACAGATGAATCATAATACAAATCGGAGTACAGTCCAACATCTACCATCCACCATCAGTCAGAACTACCCCCTATAATCTTATTTAGTCTAAATCAAACCCATTTAAGAAAAAAAAAACACATATATTACATTGCAATACCAAAAAATCCACATCAATCATAACCAAGCAAATATGAACATCAAATGAACATAATCAATAATGACTAAATTCACCTGGAAGTTTAAAAACTCAAGAAAAAGAAATTATAATTAATTTTCCTTACCTCTTTCATAGACAAGAAAAGCTCGATACTTGTCAATTTATACGGAATATTGACTAAATGTTTACCAAGGAGATAACTCATCTTAGAGATTAAGGCCACACTTGCTTGAAAAGTCTATGAATATATCAATTCAATCCTCAATTTTGTATGCTCATGTTTGGTGTGAGAGATCCGATTATGTTCCCAAAAAAGCTCCCTAGCATAACCTGAAAAGTAAAGGGATTAAGTTCATTAAGAAGGAAAATAACCAAGAACTCAATAAAGCACAAAGCTTTCAATAATTGGAATTAAAACCTTCAAAATGGATACAGGATAATTTAGCGATCATAAGATGACATCCAATGAAGTCTTCTACTCGAAAATATGAATGTCACTTATCTTCTACAATCATATTATGCAAAATTATGCATGCCATCATACGTTTCTTTAGCATTTGACCATAAAAAAAAAAAAAAAAAAAAAAAAAAAAAATACTACCCAGGTCGCATGTTTGCTTATAATTTCAAATTATGCTTGAAGCACTTCAAATGCCAATTCTACATCTTTCTTTGCAAACTCTGAAGCTGCATCAAAATATTTTTTCTTACTTCCCTGTGGAGTATGAATTGTTTTGAAAAATGTTGACTACTAAGGATATATATCATCAGCAAAATAATATTTCATTATGTAGTCATTTTCATTAATTGAGTAGTTAACCTTAGGAGCACATCTTTCAGCAAACTCTTTAAAAACATAATAATGTTCTAGTACATTAATATCATTATGAGAGCCCGGTAATCCAAAAAATGTATGTCATATCCAAATATAGTATGACGCTACAGTTTCAAAAATTATCATTGGTTCATGAATATGACCACAATGCATTCTTTTATATGAACTTTGATAATTTTTCTATTTCCAATATATGCAATCAATACTCCTTAACATCCATAGAAATTTACGACTATCCAAGTGTTCTTCGTTCATGGCAAGAATTAAAATTAATGTCGACTCATCATTAGACGATGAAGAGTCAAAATCTCAAAGACAGAATCCATAAGAGTGTATGGAAAGGTGAACTAGAAGAATTGTGTAAAGAAAAGGAAATGATAATGTTGGTAAAATTTTAAAACAAATGATCTTATTTATAGATGAAGTTTTGAGTATACGAAACTAAGGTATATTCTCAAAATATACTTAGGAATATGTTGAGAAAATTCTTTCACAATTATCAAAAATGGATATTCTCATAATATGTCTAAGAAAATCTTGAGAATATTCTTTCACAATTATCGAAAATGAATGATAGTCTTACAAATATATAATCTCTTTTTTATATTTTGAGTCAATTTTAATTTTGATTTGGCTTATAAATTTGAATTAATCTAAAATATGAAATAATTATATGATATTATACACAGGGAGATATTGCAAATATCAATATATATGAGCATATTATTAGTAGTTAGAAGAAATATTTGAAATGAATAAAAATATTAAAAAAGAATATTTAAATGATATAGAGAAAAAATAAATAAACTGATATATGATATATTATAAAAATTAATATCTAAAATAAAAAAATATATTTTAATAATATATTTTAAAAAATTGGATAAAGAAACTAATGAGAGTGCTATAAGAGTATGGAACGGTAAAATTGTGTGAGAGCACATTAGTCTTCATACTCACTATAACTTAGATGCTGGACACTCGCGATTTAAAAGAATCTTGCAGTTTATTTAGAATCTTTAAAGGCCGAGAGAGATATTTATGAAATATTTGGTATTATAAAAAATAAAAAGATTTAGGGTAAGTTTGATAAACATGAAAATATCTCAAAAACTTAAAATTTTTTATAACTTCATTCCCAATATCACTTAAATATAAAACACTTTTTAATTTTAAATTCCTATTTTTTTATCTAATAATTAGTCAAACATAAAAATCGATACAACTTTTACAAATTTTAAAATAAAAATAATATTAAAAATTTATATTAACTTTTTTAACTTTATTTATTCACTTTTACAAACTTCGATACAGTATTTATTTTAAAATATATTTTTAGTTAATTTTTTTCTCATTTTCTAAAATCTAATAAAATATATTCATTCAAATCATTTCATTACTATTCACAAAATTCTAAAATACTCTACGTATCCGAACATGCCCTTAAGTGTATGATAATATATATTATAGGATTCATCTCACAATGTTATAACTTAAAGGATGCTGCTATGTCCACATAGAAATGCTACCGAAAAGGCAATTTTTTTTTTTTCATTTTATATATATATATTTTAATATTTTTTAAAAAAAAAAGCACGACATCATTTAAAAATATTTTTTAATCATTAAATAAAAAAATATATATTAAAAAAAATAAAAAAGTATAATCGGTGGCCACCTTTTGTAGATAAAACATTATCCTAACTTAAATTCTAATCCATCTTGCCTAAATATTTATGGTTAGGGTGTAGGTGAGAAGATATGTAACATTTATAGAGCATATAATATAATCAACAAAATTTATATGTAAAATAATAAGTATTATGCTTTTCTTTTTTAAAATTGCTTATGAGAACCTATATCTCATATTTTCAATACTATACTTTCTAAAATTAGTACTTATTTAGCTATAAAGAATCACTGTACAAAATTATATTTTACATTTATTTATTTTGCATATACTCTGAATTAAAGTAAATATTTTGAATTGTTGTTAAAAATGCAAAATGGCTAACCAAACATTAAGAATGTGATTGCTCTAACAAGTACCAAGATAGCATTGGTATTGGATCATGGATTATGCATTAGGAGATGGATAATGCTTTTTTAACTTACGCTTTCGATCGATGATGTATACGGATCACTTCATTTTGTATTTTTCTGTTTTTATGAATTTTTATGTTTTTTTAATATATTTTTTAAAATTAATATAAAAAACATAGAAATAAATAAATACAAAATAAAGTGATCGGTACACTACATCGATCTCACCAGCAAGATCTTTGGGAGAAAGAAAAACTACAATAAATGAATGAAAAAAAGGAAGAGAACATGAAGAGTTGGAGTGTAGGTGTTAGATAATAAAAAAATAAAAAATTACATGTGGTGTGTAGGAATGATGAGTATATTTTTTTAATAGATAATGTCAGATTTCTCACGTGATGAATTTTTATCATTTGCATAAGTTTCACCATCCAATTGGTTTTCATTTCAAAAGGCTCCACTGGTCATCACTCCTCCATCTTTCGTCTTAGCTCTGATTCTAATTTAGAGTTAAAAAATTTAGAATTTGAAGTCAAAATCGAAATTGTTATTAAACAACTACGAAAACACTCCGCATTAGATTGTGTAAGTTAGTTAAACTAATCAAGTACTTAACTTCATCTACAATTTGTTGGATATTGTAGTTTATGTAAATGAGAATTTTATTCTTAGAGTTATGTTACTCGTCCTTTCAATTCTCATCATCTTCTCATCATCTCATGATGCGGCATTAGATAATTGGAGACTATTTATTATATTTCACTTAAGAATCTATCATCTAATGTCACATCATGAGACGATGAGAGAATGATGACAAAATGTATGATAAATAAATTTTTTCTTATTCTTATATTCTTTAATTACTTTAGTTATATGATTTATCTACTGGAATGTAGTTATATGATCAATGTCTGATGCAATGGTGTAAAAAACTTCATATAGACCATGTAAAAATAATTTCTCCCAGATGAAATTCTAGGGAATGTTTGCAAAGTAAAATGTAAAACAATAAAAACTTATTAATTATGAAAATTTGTTTAATGAAATCTTGTTATTATATATGCAATCTTTGCAATTGACTAATTTAGAGAAATGCTCCTAAAAAGTTCAAATGTACTTTGGGTTTACAGCACAAGGAGACTGATATTATTGTAATAACTTTTTAAATCAAACACATAAAAATCATTCTTATTTTATCCACTTAAGTTAGATATAGCATAGTGATAGTTTACAATTATAATGTTTATAAATAAAAGTTACCGTTAAAATAAAAATAATATTATAAAAATAATATTTATTTAATTTTTATTTCATAACAGGTCAGAATTCAATCGACTGAATTCGCATGAATTCTGCGAATACCGTTAAAGCCCAATAACATCTAAAACGATCCGAGCTTCGATACCGTTAAAGCCCAATAACATCTCAAACGATCCGTACTACTTCCGCGACGCCGTCTACTCTCTGGTACTGGGACTGGGAGCAACGACAGAGAAAATAACCATGGCGGCGCGATCGGCGTTGCATGCGAAACCCTCGCCGAGATCGACGGCTCCGACATCCAAACTGTTCAGAAACCCTCAAGTACCCTTCGCTTTCGCTTTGATTTTGGCCGATTCCATCCTCGTCTCTCTCATCATCGCCTACGTTCCCTGTAAATAATCCATTTCCTTTCTGTATCTCTTTCTTTTGTTCTCTCTTGAAATGACCCTTTTTTTGTGACATTGTGATTGTTGGTTTCAGATACGAAGATTGACTGGGACGCTTACATGTCACAGGTATGCGAACGAACAAATCAAAGTCTTTTTAGACTTTGTTTCGTTCCCGAGAAAACGAAACAGAAAATCCAATTCTAATTCTTTGAATGAAATAAATAATATTCCATATTAAAGGCGCTATTTTTTATTTCTGAGCTACTGATTGGGCTCTTTGGTATTGCTGTTGAGGTCAATTTCGGTATGGTCACTGTCCTGCTGAATACCTGTGAACAGACTGGCCCCTGAGTATTCAGGAAAGCCTCCAATGCCAAAGTTAGTTCCTTTTCGTCCTCTTACAGGGAAGGTATATAGAAAAAGGAAGAGGAGATAGTTGGACTGATGATCATACCGTTTGGCTTACCTCCCGCATGCTGTATATTTTTTAGAGCGTAGTGGCTGCCTTTCCTTTCCCTAGGTAATCTGACGCCTGCCCATGCTCTGACGGAGACATCACCGTGTTTACTGTGACGTCCTCTCTTGGACCCTATGGCATTCCGGGCCTGGCACAGGCATGTCCCTTGAGGGGCCACTTCATTGCATTTAATACGGTAACCCTCTCAGCATTGCGTCAGGGAGGGGTGGGTGATTCCGACTTGCCCTGTGCCAACTGAATCAGTAGTCGTTCCTTCGGGCGCAAGTCTCCTTGTCCAAACCCCGCCGGTTCGCTTGAGTGCGGTTAGTTGGGCCATTCTCGTTCGGGGTGCTTGAGGCCTGCGATTGGGCCCCGCTTGGTGTTGCCCATTTTCCCCCTAACACTTATCTTTTGTGTTTGTTAGGTGATTAGTTTCGATTGAAGGCCTTGTATAACTTGGTCTGGTTGTTCTAAACCACCAAATGAGGTGTTGAGTAGTTTTGTTTTCTGGCTTGGTATGACTTTTATTTTGGTGAAATGGGTCAGTACCGTTTGATCTGTCTGTGAAACAGGTAAGTGGGTTTCTTGGAGGAGAAAGGGATTACAGCAAATTGAAAGGGGACACAGGGCCTCTGGTCTATCCAGCTGGGTTTCTCTATATTTATTCTGCAATTCAATATGTTACAGGTGGGGAGGTCTCTGCAGCTCAGGTACTTCAATTTTATTTTGAAAAATAAAATTGAAGTTGTTCGTATTTGCTTGACTCAATGAAAATGACTGCCTAGTTGGTTCACTTGGCACCAAAAACTTGTGCTAATGTGTTTTAAAGTAAAATGAGTGGTCATGCACTGTGGATTTCTATGAGAACTTGAATTGAGGGGAGTGATTTTGGTTGCAGTTATGCCATTATAAGCTGATATCGTAACCTCCTCTGTCCCTCACCCCCACTCCAACCCCTCTTTTTTCTT
The DNA here is from genome assembly GCF_018687715.1 of Carya illinoinensis. Lineage (NCBI taxonomy): Eukaryota > Viridiplantae > Streptophyta > Magnoliopsida > Fagales > Juglandaceae > Carya > Carya illinoinensis. The sequence goes on along the minus strand of NC_056758.1, from coordinate 29,392,229 downwards.
TCGATACTGAAGTGAAATCATTTGTATATTGAAGAGTTTAGATTGATATCCATGTATGTCCCACAGTAAATGACTACCTTATTGTTAATATTCTTTTATGGTGGTGCAGATTTTGTTCGGCTTTTTGTACATTATAAATCTGGGAATTGTCTTAGTCATCTACATGAAGACTGATGTGGTATGAATATGCTCCATTTTGTTGAAGATAAAGTGCTAATTTTGACTTTAAGAGACATTTATGTCACTCTTAACTTGAAAAAGAGTAACATAGATTTGCATTACTTATGAAACTAAAAAAAGAGACATCTATGTCACTGATGGTTGCTTGATAGTGATTTTGATTTATTTATTTTATATGTAGTTAACTTTATTAATCTATGCAAAATGTGTCCAATTACACGGGCTGTATACAAGAGATTAGTTGGATTTTGAATGCCCAGGGGTTGGCTCAAGTGGTAATATCCTTGGTGTTGGTAGTATGCTCCTTCTAGGTCTAAGGTTTGAATCCTTGGGTGTAAACAATTTCTAGGGGCCATTGGACTAGTGAAATTTCCTCTTGAATTACTTGAGGTGTACTTGTAGGAAACTCCTAGTTGAGAGCATGTGCACCCCACAAGATTAGTTAGGACTTTGTTCCTGGACACTTGTTGCCAATCCAAAAAGAAGGATTTTTATATAAAAGATATTAGTTCATATATGGTGTATAACTGTAGATTCAATAGTTGGATTGTGTATATTTTCAAACCAATGCATGCATTTTCAGGGTGGTGTGAGTTGCCATAAACTGTATTGTGATATGTCTGGCAATTGATAGCAGCTGCCAGTGTTACTGGTATATGATATTTAGTGCTAGTTGAGAATATCCGTTTCACAGTGAGCTGTGCTCTTAATGAAATTTGAATTACTTAAACAAGTGCTTGAGGAGCATAATCAGGCTTAGCTGTGGACATATGGAGCCTTCACTGCATCCGAAAAGTTAGAAGGGGGAAGGGATGGGAGTGAAAGGATGTGAGGATCAGGGATCTAAATCGACTTGAGCACTGAAGGAAGAGGGGGAGAGGTGCAGCGTGGAGAACTATGAGATAGACTGCGTTTAAGCTTGGTCTGATTGATTGTTTACCACAGTTTGTTTTATTAGGCAATTAAATGGTGCTTCTGGAACATGGATGCTGGGAAGAAGGTGATAGTATTGTCTAGTCCTTCAAAAGGTATGGTTTTTTCACAGAATTTTGAAAAACAAAGTCCTCTAGATGTCTAAAATGTCTGTAGGACTTGGCTTGGTCTAATATATGGGACTCTCTATTATGCATAGATTCAGGCCAACTTTGACTGCTGGGCCCGGGATAGGTGGTCTGTTGTCACGACAGTGCCTCTAATTAAGTTTACCTTTTTCCCTCTTAGGTTAATTTAGCATTAGGCTCGTATCAGTAAAGCTTTCTGGTCAATTGGAGTCTCTCATATCTATCCTCTATTAAGTTTTTAAGGATGGCTTATAAAAAAGAAGTTTTAAAGGATGGCTGAGAAAGTCAAGCCTACAAGATTCCTGTGTATTTTGATAGGTAAGATTCCTATTTTTGTTCAGGTGCTGTTGCTATCAACTTATTTTCAGAGTCTCTCACATTAGTATCTAGTTTCTTTTTTATCAACTGATTTATGCCTCCGATGTTGATGGGTCCACATGGCTGTGTGTGGTGTATGCCATTATGCTCAGCTTGTATCAGCTTCTATTGGTCAGTTTGCAAGTGAGTGAGTGTTTGATGCTAGCCAGGGCAGTGGTTAAGTTTGGTGCTTAGCTTAAGCGGCTGAGCCTATGCATGATCATGGGCTTGTTTTGCCTTGACATCAAAGGTTCTTTATCTCTGAGTTGGGCGACCTCTGGTTTTCTTTTTTTGGCTACTTGATGTGGTTTTATTTCTGTCTCTTTTTCAATATGTAGTTGGAGCTCCTCTAGGTGTGGCCTATAATAGGATCAAATTGCATTGCATGCTTTATTAACCAATTTAATCATATTCCGTATCTGAGGTGTTATAGCTATCTGGTTTTTTAAACTGAAGACTAAATACTGCTCACTGCTCTTAGAGTAGATGTTCTGCAGCAACTATTGTTCCATGTGCATGCTTCGATGTCTTAATCTTTGGGGATAGGTGTACAACATCAACTTTTGAATGGAGTGAAGTGTCTGATATTTGAACCTTAAAACCGATTTCGCTTACTGGGAAACTGTAATTGAAAGCGGCTTCTGGAAATTAAGCTGAAAGTAAATTTTTAATAAGTATTCATGCTTTGAAACATTACAGGTTTCATAACTCTCTCCCTCTCTCTCTCTCTCTCTATCCTTGTCTGTATTTTCTGAGCTTTAATAAGCTTCACTTCTTTTGTCTTACAGGTTCCATGGTGGGCTCTTAGCTTACTTTGTCTGTCAAAAAGAATCCACTCTATTTTTGTGCTCCGCCTTTTTAATGACTGTTTTGCAATGATGCTACTTCATGCTTCATTGGCATCATTTCTTTACAAAAGGTGGCATCTAGGGTTGATCATTTTCAGGTAGCATCTTGGCTTCCTTACTGTACCTTTTTTTTAATGGTAAAGGGTTGATTGTTTCCTTTTTGTTTATACAGTGGGGCTGTTTCAATAAAGATGAATGTGCTCCTATATGCTCCACCTTTGTTTCTTCTCATGGTTAAGGTAATTTTTGTTCGTAAATGTCTTAATGGTAGTCCAATATTAATAAAATTTTTCAAGCAACCATTGTTTGTTCCTGGAACACTTCTTGTACAGGCTATGGATATTAGTGGGGTGATATCAGCTTTAGCTGGTGCAGCGCTAGTGCAGGTAATTACGCTGTCAGCCTCATTCTAAGGGGTTGTCTGTGTAGGCTTGAAAATTTTCTTCATGTAATATGCAAGTATTTTAAAGCTGGATTCTGGAAGTTGGATGTATGCGTTATTCTTATATGTTTTTGGTCCAACATGCTTAGGTGAGTTGGAGTTCAACTGCCGTTATATTGTAAGAGAGGGCATTATCTATGGTATTCATTTGTTTGCACACGGTGAATGGTTGTACAGATCCTGTTGGGACTACCTTTCATTCTATCACATCCGTTTGCTTACATATCCAGAGCTTTCAATCTTGGGCGTGTCTTCATCCACTTTTGGTACCTTGCTTCTGAATTTATGGTTTTGCAGAACCTTTCTCAATGTGTACTTATTTGCTCCATAAATAATTGAAAGAGTAGTTTAAATTATTCTGAAATGGTGTTCAACAGATACTTTCTGGAACCTTTTTTTATGTGTTTGACAATGCATGCCTCAGATAGTTATTATAAATCATTCTAGGGCCCTGTAGATTTAATTGAGGATGATCCCAGATGCACCCTCAAGGATCATGGGTCAGTATGGTGATTACTCAATCAAATAATCATGCTACAACCACACACCAAATTTTAGTTACATGCAGAGTTTTAGTCCATTCAAGTTGTTCCTTTTGTCTGAAACCTTTTGAAGTGAAATACAGTTCTATAATTTCCTAACCTTGTTATGCTGTATCATAAAGACTTGAATGACATTCTATTTCCAATTTTTGCTTTTGTAGATTTTATTTGAAATAACTTATAAAAAAATAAAAGATGTTATTTGAAATATTAAAGATAATTTTCTCCCATGATTGATTGAGGTGAGTTCTGTTGAAAATAACCCTCACTCTCTTTTGCCAGGTCTGTGAACTTCAAGTTCATTCCTGAACCACTTTTTGTTTCGAAGGAATTTGCAGTCTCTTTACTGATTGCTCACCTTGTATTACTTGTGGCTTTCACTCATTATAGATGGTGCAGGTAAGTACAATAGCTTATGTTTTTCATCATAAGTTAGAAACTGGAAGTTGCAATGATAATGTGGACGTGGAATTGAGGAAAAACTTTGCTTGTTTTGAAGTAGTAATTCAGGGTGAGTTGCAAATATGAGGTTGTGAACACCATGTTGTGAAGCAATAATGCATTGTAGATGGCTTTTTCCCATAGAATATTGGTATTTTGGATGCAGCCAAATTGTTGTGTTTGTTCATGGAGTGGATGATGTTTAGTTAATGTTTACCTGTAGGCATGAAGGGGGGCTTCTCAACTTTTTGCATTCTAGATTTCTATCTTTGAAGAGATCTGACTTTAGCAATTCATCCTTCAAGATACTCAAAAAAGAACGTAAGTGGATGGGTTTCCAGATGAAATCAGGAGGATGTCTGTTTCTGTCTCTTTGAATTATTTCTCTTTTTAGTCAGGTTAAGTGTGTTTTTGGTCTCGATCCCCCGTCTCTACCTCCTTGCTCTTTTCTTTTCTCTTTCTCCTTTTCCTAGAATTAGATGCTAAAATTTTCCCTAATTAAACCAGATATTGTGACAACAATGTTTGTTGGGAACTTCATCGGCATTCTTTGCGCTCGATCTTTGCACTATCAGTTCTATTCATGGTAAGTTTTGATGGATGAAATACTTTTCTATACAACACTGATTTGGTGGCTGAACAACACTGCTGGTTGCTTATGTATTTTCTAACAATTATATCAAGTACCTCATTGTAATGTTGGAGTGGAAATATATTTTCTAACAATTATTTTTATTTATTAAATAAAAAAAATGTTGAAGTGGAAATATATTTTCTAACAATTATTTTTATTTATTAAATAAAAAAAATTTTGGCGTGGAAATATATTTGAAGCTTCATGCGAATTATAGCTCTAGGGGTTGGCTTGAGTAGTAAGAGCGTTGGTCTTAGTGTAAGTCCAAGGTTTAAACCCTTGGGTGAAAACAATTTTTAGGGGCCACACTCCCATCAATTGAAGAGCCGGTGATTTACCTGATCTGTGTGATGGGGATGTGTTATGTTGGTTCGGTTTAACCGTATAAAAGACGTGTTGCGGTTACACTGTCTCTAGTATTCCTCATCATCAAAAAATATGTCAAGGACTTTTCTTATATCTTACTCTAGACTAATATTACCCGTGCTACCATTACTCTTAGGCAGTTGCTTCTAGTGGGCTGTGTACCATCTGTATAACTGAGGGTGATCTCCTTTTTTATGGCTATAATATTTATTTGGCATTCATAATTATCAAGCAAAAGCTTTTCCCATTGTGAACTTCTGGTTTTTCTACCTCCATTTCTCTACATCATTGTTGTCAGTCGTTAGTATAAAAGTACCTTTCAAGTTAGGGGCTGCCTTGAAGGGAGTTTATAATTGATGCTGTTATTTTGTAATATCCATGCTGCTGGTATGTATTGATTCAATGACTACATCGTGCTGGTTTATAATCAATAGACTGCATCGTGTCACTGCCAGGACATGTGAGTCATTAACTGCCCCCAAAAGTCCAAAACCATTCAGCATGGGATGCAGAAGTATAGTCTAGAGTTATAGAGTTAGGAAGTTGACTGACTTCATGGCAAACTGATTCTATCCATCGCCTATTTTCCAGAAACTTCTTCTGTGCATGAAGCTTTATGCCATGCACAGGTTGCTATTTTCATTTTTATTTGTAAGTACCAAGCCAGGGGTGCTGTTTACATTATGGTTGAGCATCCTTTCTTGTGATGCACCACTTTCTTAATTCGTAGTTGCTTCAGTTTGCATTGGGATACTATTACAACTGAGAATTCTGTTTTTCGGGAAGTGAAGGCCTAAAAGAGGAGATTACCTCCTAGTAAGAAATGGAAGATGTGTTGTCTTCCATCCGTATCAATTCCGTGAGACTTTGGAAATCTAGATCAGCTCTGAAATACCAGTGGTATTTAACCTTTTGGTCTACAAATGGAAAAGTCAACCTTGACAATTTAATTTCTTCTCCATGGGCTGCCTTTCTTACCATCTGAGTTTGCACTTCTCTGCCTTCTGTTTTCGTTACGTAGATGTTTGTTTAAGCATTCCCTTCAATTCTTGGAGAAAGTAATCCATATACATTCACTCTTTTGTTGATACTGCTTGGATAAACCCCAGTAAGTATCATACACTGCTTACAATTATCGTTTAAAATGTAGTGTACATGATTTTCTATTTATGATGGGAGCATGTCATTATAATTTGAGGTGGAAAGGTGGTGAACCCTCATTTTCATGTGTCTGCGGCAGGTATTTCTACAGTTTACCTTACCTATTGTGGCGTACGCCATTCCCTACTTTACTGCGGTAGGTGCTTTCGATTTCCATTTGCCGTAATTGTAATAGTTTTTGCATGATTATTCCTTCTTTAATGATAATCAATCTGATCCTTTTTTTTTTTTTTGGTGTCAGTCTAATTTTATTTATAGGTGTGGAGATTTGCTGGAATGTCTATCCTTCAAATGCTTATTCATCTGCACTTCTTCTGTGTCTCCACTTGGTTATTCTATGGGGTCTATGGTCTGCCCCATCCGAATATCCTTATCTGGACAATAAAGCATACAAGGAGAAACGAAAGGAAAAGTAGGATTTTTTATACCCATAGAGTGATGAATTTCTTTTTTGGGCAATCAAGAGGGTAGAATTTCAGTCGGCCTCCCAATTCTGTATGTGCTCTTTTTGTTTTTATTTTTACAAAATTTTGGGAAAAATACACAAACACTTCTCAAGCTACCATTTAATTTGTAGTCTCACCGACTCACCCCTCCAAGTAATAATTTTTAATTTTAATTTTTTGATAGCAAACGAAGAACTTCATTAATAAAAGGGACATTACAGACATAAATCAAACCACAAGGTTTGAGATAAAAAATCCGGAATACAATCCTGCCACATAATGATTCGATCAACATTTCTTGCATATTTAGCAAGGTAATGAGCTGTCTCATTTGCTTCTCTATAAACATGCCTCACATTATAGACATAAATCAAAACACAAGATTTGAGATAAAAAATTTGGAATACAATCCTGCTACATAATGATTCGATCAATATTTCTTGCATATTTAGCAAGGCAATGAGCTGTCTCATTTGCTTCTCTATAAACATGCCTCAAAATATGATGCCAATTGTGTAATCTCATGATGAAGTCCAACGAATGGTGATCTGTCCATATTGTCCGAATGTAGAGCCTCAATAGCTAGAAAACAATCACTTTCTACCTGGATCTTTGCTATACCCATGCTTGCACATAACTCGAGGCCTCGGAATAGAGCTAGTAGCTCCACCTGCTCGAGTTCAGCAACTGCATCTTCCAAAGAGCTTGCAGCCAACACTCGACTTGCACTGTCTCTTAAGATTGTGCCAACACCAGCTTTCCCCCTCTCTTCAAATACAGCACCATCCACATTTAGTTCAGCACCATCCACATTTAGTTTCAGCACCTTAGGATGCGGTGGCTTCCATTTGTAGACATCTCGTAGCTGTTGTCTTGATTGCTTCCGGGTCACTTTATAACATCTCAACACAGAAACAACATGCTTAGCAACTCTATTAATAGGGAGAAGAACCTGTTCGTGAAGATACTTATTTCTCCTATACCATATTCCCCACGCCAAAGCAAAAAAAGTAGACAAGGTTTCAAATTGTTTTAGTTTTACAAAAATTGAGGGCCAAGTCAAATACATTCAGAAAATTATCACTCTCAAGGATCGGGAGATAGTTTGACCAGATACGTTGTACATGCTTACAATGCGTCAAAGCATGATATAGCCCCTCACGTTTAGATTGGCACAAAATGCAGCTCACATCAGTAGAGACATGTTTTAGCGATAAGTTCTCCTTAGTTGGCAACACATCCTTACAAGCACGTCATGCGAATATTTTAATCTTATTTGGCAAATGCAGTTTCCTAATGTTTTTCCAGACTACACTCTACTCATTGGAAGAGGAGGATTTAGTTTCTTGTGGCCCCTGCTGAGCCAATATAAGCTTGTAACAGCTTCTAACACTAAACACCACATTTCTTTCAAAGCCTCACACATGCCTATCAGTCCCATTACCATCACACAAGATCATTTTCTAAATGTCCTCCACCACCCTTGGATTAAAGAGAGTTCTAAGTTTTCCCAAATCCAAAATTCATGAATTATCATACATAAGAGAATTTACACAATCATGCTGGTGCCCTTCCCTCACCACAACGCCTTTATTCACTAGAGCATTATGACTCGGGATCCAATTATCAAACAAAATATTAACAAAAGATCCATCCCCAACCCTCCATCTACACTCCTCTAGAACCTACTTTTTTGCCTCCTAAATTCCTCTCCAAGTATAAGAAGGAGATCTACCCAAACTTGTATGCAAAAAATCAAAACCCGGATAGTACTTTGCCTTCAAAGTATGGTATTAAATTTGAAAGAAATTATTTTTCTGATGGTGGTGGGGATATTCAAGGATTAGTCCTTGTGTTGCTAGAACTCATCCATAGCTGTCACAGTTGGTTATTGATCAATCTTATTTATTATCTAGTGCTTAACTTAGAGTAATGGTATTGATTTGAATTATTGTCGGATATATTACTTAGGTATAATTTAGATAGTGAGATGAGATGAGATAACATGATTCTAAATGAAATTCGAAAGTTTAATAAAATATTATTAGAATATTATATTTTAATATTATTATTTTTTTGAGATTTGAAAACGTCAAAATTTGATACATTCGAGAAGGGGAGGTTTCAAACTCCAAACTTCTATTTTAGAGATTGGGGTAATGCCAATTAGACTATAGGCCTTTTACTTGAATTGTTTATTATATTTTATATATAAATTTAAAAAAATTATAATAATAAAATAAGAAGATAAGAAATTGCTTCTGTCACCAAACGGATCTTAATATTTATCATTTTAAGTATTTTGTACGACGAAATTGGGCTTCAGAGTGGCTGGGCATATATAATTCTCGTGGTATTAAACAATGGAAGTAGCTGAGTGGGTCCACTTCGACCATGACCCAAGACCAAATAATAATATAAATAATAAAAAAAACAATAATAAAAAGAAAAAGTCATTTACTTTTCACTTTTCAGGACCTAAAATTTGAAAATTTGTGGATAAATTGCGCTCCTAGCGGCTAGCAGCGCATTCGAATTAAAAAACGCTTGCAATGACAGAAATGTCCTCCCATGTTTCGGTTTCCTAATGCTAACAAGACTACCTCAAACTCAATAATTAAAGTATAAAAAAGTGCCAAGGCAAGAAAGAGAAAGACAAATATAACCATGGCATTAAATTATGTGCTTATATGGATATTGAAGGAAAATTTAGAATCCATTCACGTTTTGGAGATTATTCAAAGAGAAATAATAGTTACAATCGTGATTATATAAGTGCTATATAATTATTTTAAAAAAGATAAATAAATACAAAATCTATATAAAATATTTATTAATAATAAATTTCATTCATTTTCAAAATAATTATAAAGCGCTCGCACACTCTATGACTTACGTAACATTACTCAAATGTCAAAATAATTGTTAATTTTAAAATGAATTTGCTGACCACAAAAGTGACGATGAAACTAGATTGATCAATCTTGAAACGCGATGTAGTAAAAAGTTTAATTTTGAAGTTCGTAGACCAATTTATATTTGCATTGATCTTAGGCTCAGAGCAAACTGTAACAACTATTTTAATATTAAATTTTAAATCCTGATTATTTTCCCAAATCAATGGCTATAGCGTAATTATAGGGAAAGACGGGAATAAAATAATATAGGACTGCCTACTGCCCAGCTTAGGATTTAGAGGAGGCGACCTTTTTCCTTTTCACTCACTCGGGTCTAGCTTTTGAACTTCGAATTGCAGCCATTGTACGGACAATCGGAAGGAGAAAAGATGGTATTTCCTGTTCTTGATGATTTCTGTTCTGGCATATTTACCGATTACCTCTTGTAGGTTTTTGCATATTTGAGGCGTTAGGGTTTCGAGAATTTTAAGCTAGATTTGTTCCGAAATGTGCTTTTCAAAGCGCATAGATCCATACTCATCGAACAAATTTATATTCCTTACAGAATGTAAGGTTTTTCATGTACGGCATAACAAAATAATTCAAAATCTTGTATGTGTTGGGCTTTGAATGAACCCAAAAACTGTATGTGTCTGCGTGCATTTGTAAAAACACCATTCACTATATTGGGGAATGCTTGGAAATTCAGAATTTTCATCTTTAATTTTTTTTTTTTTTTGGTAATCTATATCGATGATCAGTTGTGTTCCAGCTTCGTCAATTGTTGTGCTTTTCGTGTTGGATCATCTTTTGTTGGTTGTGGGGGGGGGGGGGGGGGGGGGGGGGGTGGGTTGGTGGAGGCGAATGCAATCTCCTTGTATAAATGCATTGTGTAATGATTTTAGTTGCTCTCAATTTTCATACTTTTCGCAGGATGGACATGATGCAGAAGATCCGAAGCAAAACACTGCAGATATGACGGTTTTTGTAAGTTGCACAAGATTACGAGATTAATTATTTGGTGTCATTTTCGTGTACTTTGGCTTTTGCCTATTCTCATGATTCATAAAAAACTTGTTTACTGATCCAAAAAAATTACTGGTTGTCATTTTAATACAACCTTTATTCTACATGCCATAAGGATAGAGCATAATTCAGGTACTTATTGCTTATTAGTTCCGTGAACTCATGTGACTGTGTGAGATTGTTTGGTCGAGCATATTCTTTGAGCCTTTATTTACGAAATCTGATATGATTCATTAGCAATCCATCAATGATTGGATATATATTGGGATAGCTTGCTTAAAAAAAAAAAATGAAAAAAAAAAAAACTTGGTAGCTTGTCAAGGATAGATGAATTTCTTATCATCGTTGTTGTAACAGTCTTTGTTTTTCTTGTCTAAGCCTTGCTGATGTACTGTTTTCATTAAATTTTCAGGTGCAAAATCTTCTTGAACAGATGGTAAGTTACACTATGGAGCTTATGTTTGGCAAATATCCTGCTGTAACTAACCAATATTTTGTCTGTGCAGCAATCAAGGTTCCAACAAATGTCTGAATCAATCGTGACAAAGAATATCCTTTTTGAACCTTTGTTGATTTTGTGAAAATAAACTTTCTAGGATAGAAACATTAATAATTATAAAAAGAAGATAGAAACATTTATGAATGAAGGAACTAAGTTACACAATTTATGCAAATGTGCTGTTTGATTAGAATTAGTGGTCCTCCTGTAGGATATCTTAAAGGAAAGTTGACTATTGTTCCTACTTTGGAAATTTCAGCTCAGGGTAAGAGTTGGGCATTTATCACTGGGAGAAAACAAGAAATGAGCGGGCAGCTGGGGGGGAAATGGAGGGATTTTTTGTCACTTTGGCTTCCGGTGCCTTATTAAAAGTAGGTAATATTTAGTGTGGGGAGTGAAGTACACGAAATTTCCTAATAATTTTCGTTGACCATGGAAATAATTTTAAAGCATTTTTCACACTTAACAAATCTTTTTAAAGAATTTAAAAAACTATGGGGACAGAAGAACTTAGTTCTGGCTCTGATATCCAGCCATTTGTATTCCAGAAATGTTCTGTGAACAGATCAGATGCTAGGAGTAATTGGTGGAGATTAGTGTAAGTAGGCCTCCATCTCTTATGCCTTAGATGGTATTCGAACCAACCAAGCAGGAACCTTGAGTGGGAGAATGAATTAGATAGCTCTGTTCCTGGTTTTGGTTACCAGGTTTTTAACAGCGTTGGGTATAAATAAATAGGTTTGGAACCTTGTTTTGTGCCATTTTATTACTTGCTTTGATGAGGTGTATTTGCTCTTCTGCAAAACTGGTAAATTTGAAAGACGTTTTATGTTTCCTTGACTGCTACTCACTTGATGATATGGGAGGTCGCATAAATGAGTTGGAGCAAAGCATCAATGACCTAAGAGCAGAGATGGGAGTGGAAGGCTCTCCATCTCCTGTGGCCCCTTCCAAGCCCAAGTTAGATGAAGTGAAGAAAGAGGAAGGTCCTGAATAGAGCTAACAAAGTTCATGTTTTAATTGGAGTGATGAACATCGGCCCGCATTCTGTAATCTGCGGATAGGTTTGAGAGATGAAAGAACTGCTATTAGATGGAATGAGTACCCTGCTTGTTTGTTTAGTTAATGTGCTATTTTCCTTCCCTAATTCCAGTGCCGGCAATAGTTTTTCTGGCCCCCTTGAAGTGTGATATTGTCAGGAATGTCACGAGTATGACAATTTATTTTTATGGACACACAAGTAGCCCTATTAATTTATACTCGTGAAAGCAGGTGCAGGTGCTAAACCATGTGAATAATAAGCATTCTCCAAAATATCACAACTTACAAGAAATTTTTTAACCTCAAAATGATTTCTTACCGGTCAGCTTAGTTTTCTCGGTCCTGTAACTGGCAGATCTCCTCGAGATTTGTCAGAATGCGTTAAACAGGTGCAGGACCTGTTTATTAGAATAGGTCGTGCACCTACACCGAGTTCCTGGATATATATCCTCTTGAACAATTTATGATCGTGGTATCTTACTCAAATCCTTCTCTACCCCAAAGAATAATAGCAAAGAAAACAATAATCCCTCAAGATGAGAACTGAATTTAAAGAATCAAGTGGTCTGACCCGACAATTTTCCTTTGCAAGAGGGGCAAGTTCGAGATCACAGCTCTTTAAACAAGTTTTGCAAAATCACAGGTAAAAACAGCTATTGATAAAGAAAAAGGAACAAAGGGTAAGATGAAATGAATGAAAAGGAAAACACAGAATAAACATAAAAGTAAATATAGTCAACATCCCATCGAAATGAAAAGAAAATATGAAGACAAAACAGCCTACACATGAATAAAGAAAAAGCAGATCCACGCAAGTAAAAGAACAAAAGATGGAGAAGAAAAAGAAGCAAATTAACTCCGGCAACGAGTGATGGCACTGCAACCACGGTTGTAGGGGTTAGCCTCACCACCGGACTGGCAGTTGTAGTAAGAGGCACCCCTTCGAGAGCAAGGCACGGTGTTCCTCTGCAGAGCTCCATAGCTAATGTACTGGGTGGTGGCCAAGATGCGCCTGTTCATCTCTGTATCCATGGAGAATTCATCGTCTGCAGAACTTCCCATGCACTCGGCAATGGAACCTTGGCACTGTTGTCTGCTCGTCGACGGTACCCAGCTCAAGTTTTCCTCCACGCCCGCGTCGACGATGGTGGAGGAGGCGATGATCGTCAGGGCTGTGATGAAGAGGCTAAAGGTCAGCAGATTAACAGAGGAAGACTTGGCCATTGTTGTTGGGCTGTTGTTTTCCCTTCCGCTAACTATCCTTTCTAAACTATTTGCGTGTGTTTTTCACCTGTCAGAGCTGCTCATGTTTATATGAGTATGCGTGACGAGAGCGGGTGGCAACTTGATATGGTTCCTCAAACTATAGCATTGACTTTGTCAATATTTACAGAATTGCTAGTCTTCGGCGGCTATAATTCATAGTTATTCTTATGTTTATCATGATCGCCTAACATTTATCATTTGTTTCTTTTATGAATTAAATACAACTTAATGAGCAAATTTTGATTTGACGGACCCATAAAAATAATTTGGGATAATTGTGTAATGCATAATTTGTGAACACCGATTAAGTGGTAGTTGTGTAATTAAATGGACGATAATGGCTTATAGTGGAGGCATTTAGTTGACCTCGACTGATATGGGGGGGGCAAGGCAACGAGGCGTATGGGAATAATAGGATTAAGCCTGGCCAGCTAAATAAATAATTAAAAATGAAAAAAAATATAATTTAGTTGAAAAGAGTGCTAATTAATTAATTAAAATTTCTAATCACAAAGCTCATAAGTTGCATGATTCAGACTTTGTTTTCATTTTTATTGACAAAGTAAAAGAGTTCAATTTCAATACCTAACCAGAAACCGACATTGATTACTTCCAAATCAAAGCATTTAAAAGCTTATTTTGGATGCAATTTGTATTTCGTTCACGCCAACGGAGTAGTTACAATTACACAATGCCAAAGCGTGTTGACATCTTGCACTATGCCATTTATCCAAAAGTAATTTTTTTATTTTAATAATTTTATGTGTAGTTATTTTTGTATATTTTTTTTGTACATTTTATTATATGATTATTTTTTATTAAAAAAATTAATATAATTAATTACATTAATAGAATATATAAAAAATATATAAAAATAATTAATGTGGCAGCTTACCTCCCTACACCATCCCCTTTACCTCTCTCTTTGGCAGCTTATTAACTTTAAATTAATGTGGTATTTTTTTTTTAATGTTTTAGAGTTAATATGTCAAGTCTTTGATGAATTGTCGTCCAATTGAATATTTTGTGTTGTGCAAAACACGCACTAATGATGGCAAATAAAGTAAAAACAAGCACACGACACACAATACACGTGATTCGGCAAATTACTTACGTCTACAAAGTTGCAGAAATCTTATTAACTAGAGGAGATTACAATCACTTAATTTCAACTTACACTCTCTAGGGCTTTTTGCTCTCACACAATATGCACTCACTTGGACAAATGTTCTTACTCAAAAATATGTTGAAAATCGTATACAATGAGTTAAGCATTACATATTTATAGTAAATGGTGTTGGAAACCCTAATTTGAATAAAAAATAAGTCTTTCGCTCTAGCGGCATATCGAGTGCACCTTCAGCAAACAACCAATAAAAATTGGCTCGAGTGGGGTGTCGAGCATGACTTGAGCAAACACTAGGGTTCTCACTGCAGTAGGAGTATCTGGCATTGAACTGATCTTGGCAACCTCATCCAACTTCTCCAGGCTTACACGAGGAACATAAAAGCTAACTCCCTTTGGCTTCCTCATATGTTTCGTGCGATCAAGCTTGCCTTCTTGCACTCTTGTATTTCCCTGCACATCACTAGACCTTGATGTTAAATACAAAGAGTTAGATCTCTTACCATGTACTAAGGCCAGCGCACCCTTAATGATCTTCCAAGATCCTCCAGAGAATGCTACTGCATAACCACTGTCATCAAGTTGTCCCATAGAGATCATTTTTTTTTTCAAATTTGGAATGTGTCTGACTTGTTGTAAAGTTTACTCATCCCTGTTTGGAAGTGTGATATGCACATCACCCATTCATACTACATCCAGTGCCTCTCTACCAGTCGCGTACATCTTCTTAAGATCACCAACAATATAGGTTTGTATGATCTCTCGATGTGAGATGCTGTGGAACGAAGCCCTTGAGTCCAACACCCAATCATCAACTGGATTGGGCACTGCGAGAGTTAGGGCATCATGTATTTCTTCAGCCACTACATTCATAGCATCATCCTCAGCACTTTCTTGATTCCTGTAGTTTCTCTTGATGTGGCTTGGCTTGCCACAACTCCAGTACGTGATTTGCTATCTAGATCTCATCTTGCTCTTCTCCTTACTCTTGGAGCTTGACTTGTCACGTCCTCTACCATGATTGTCAACGTTCAGGACCAACCTCAAACACGAGAACTCACCCGAGTCTCTTCTACATACCTTTTTAGCAAGGATCACGTCACGTACGTTATCGTAGTTTAGTTTCATCTTGCCATCTGAACTACTTGTTAAGGGATTTTTTCGTGGGCCCAAAAGGCCCAGAGTTTGAGCCCAATATCCAAGGGCCCATACTGGCCTAGCCATTTGTCAACCCAACTAAAGAGCTCCTGACTCGGATAATCGGATTTGGAGCCTTGGAGCAAAGGTTAGGCTATGACCTAAGAAAAACGGGAAAGCCATCTGATGAAAAAGGGAGGAGAAACATGCCTTCTCGAAGGGACTAAACCCTAAGATGAAACAAAGGATCACGCCGTATTAAATGTACCCTTTAGAGGATCATGCTGCATTAAATGCATCCCATAGATGGCCACGCCGTATTAAATGGGCATGGCAGAAGGGGCTTTGGGGGAGGACCTCCCTCCCTAGCCACAGGGCATAGCTACCTGATCCTCGAGGCCAGGTGTAAAAGAGACCCTAGGTATTAGAAGGGGGTTACACTCTAAGTTACACTCTTGACTCTTTGAACTCTCTCTTTACTCTCACTGCTCTCCTGCATATACTCTAGAAGTATTATTGACTTTGGCATCAGAGGCTCCCCAACCATCACAAGGGCCACCACTTCCCAGTGTTTTCTTTGTGTTCGCAGGTCCAAGTTTGAAGACTTGAGTTGCTGTGAGCCCGGCCCATAGGCGTACAAAACACAATGTTAACAGTGGTGTCGTCTGTGGGATCCTAGAAAATTTTTAGTGTGTCCTTCTTATGCCTACGAAAACCCATTCTTAGACAGTTTGGGACTAGGAGGAAGTAACATTAATGAATATGGAAGCTAGACCACTGAGGTAAGTGTACTCTGAGAGGAAAAGCAGGCTCTTAAGGATAATGCCCAAGAACTAGGATAGGATGAAGAACCTAACAACAACGAGCATCATGGTTCCAAAAACACTAGGAGAGATGATGATGAAGACGAGGAAAGGAAGAATATGCAGAATGAACTGTGCAACCTCAAGGGCACCTTGACGTCGATAGATCAGTGCTATTCGTCAACTCAGGCCTGCCATACAACACATAAGTGATGGCGATACCCTTACTACCGAAATTTTGGGCCCTCCTATGGAGATGTCTGATGGGACCCGGTTGAACACTTCGAAACCTTTAAGGCACACATGACCTTGCATGGTTTCTCTACGGAGGTGGCCTGTAGAGCCTTCCCGCTAACCTTGAAGCGATCGGTGAAGGTGTGGTTTGGTTCCTTGGCATCTGGCTCTATAGACAGTTTCGCGGAGTTGGCCTGCCTATTCCTCACGCAGTTCATGGCAGGTAGGAGAAGAAGGCACCCCAAGACATTCCTTCTCACCATCAAGCAGGGAGAGGACGAGAGCTTGAAAGCATACTTGACCAGGTTCAACGAGGAGTGAATGATAGTGGAGGACTAGGATGAGAAGATCACCCTGACGGCACTCCTAGGGGGGGGTATGGCCCTAGTCTCAGTTCATGATAGAGTTGGCTAAAAGAACCTCCGCCATGCTGTAGGAGTTTATGGACCAAGCCGATAACTTTATCAATGCTGAGGACACGATCCTCTCCCTGATTGAACTAAGGAACAAGGAATTGAAGCAAGTGGATAGGAAAGGGAATGCCTTGGTGAAGGGCCCCGCTCGTGAAAAGGCAGACAAGAGGCCATGCAACAGAAGGAAGGAGGAAACCTCCTCGAAGAGTGCAGGATACTAGCTGGACCGTTTAGCGTTCACCATTCAAAAGGATGAGTGCTAGCCTGCTTAGGAGGATGACCAGCCAACGTGTTGCTACTATACCTTCCACTAGTCGACCCCCCATAACATGGACGACTGCCACTCCACACGGGGAGGAAGGGACCGGGTAGATTAAGTAGTGCCAAGATATCCCCCTATTCGATGGGAAGAACAAGTGTGGTGGAGGCGGTCATGAGAAAGAAGCCTCGATAAGGGCTATAGGCAAAGGAGAGTGGAGAGCTCACGGAGAAGGGAAGTCTAGTGAAGACTTTCGTGTGGTCCCCCCTGGTTACCACACTGAGAAGTAGAGGTGTAAAAAAAAAAACCTGTGAACTGGTAAATTGAACCGGACTAGACCAAAATGGTGGGTTTGGTCTGGTACCGAGTTTGGTTTGGTCTAGTACCGGTTTTATTTTTCTTAAAACCGATCACAATTGGTCTGGTTCTGGTTTTTCTTTTTCTAAAATTGTACTGGACTGGTTCATATATATATTTTAATTTTTTATATTATATATAATTTTTATAAAAAATAGTTTTGTATTATATGATAAATTACTAATTAATATAATATTAAATTTTAAAATCTTATATCACTATAGTTTATAATACAATTATAATATACTACAATATATTATCATTATAGTATTATGTATTGTAATATAGTATATTATATATATTATTTAATATATGATATAGTATATTAAAATAAAACAATGGGATTGAATTGGACCAGAAACCAGTAAAACTGGAGTATCGGTTTAGGAGGGTAACTAGTGTGTAATCAGTTTTAAAAAATGTAAGTCTGGTGCATACTAGTTCGGTCTTAAATTTAGTCCAAAATTAGACTTGATCGGACCGGTACACCCTTACAGAGAAGTACCCATGCAAGGGGAAATCAGAATCATAGCAAGGGGATTTGTTAGTGAAGGAGCGACCTCCTCTGGGAGAAAGGCGCATGCCAGGAAAGCCCGATATCGAGAGGTGTATTCGGCAATGTACCGCCCAACAACCAAGTGCAGGAGGAGCAAACCTGCACTTGCGATTTCCTTCAGGGAAAACTATGAGGAGGGAGTCCTTTACCCACATGATGACGCTCTGGCGGTGAGGATCCTCATTAACAATGGCAGCTCAGTTAACATCCTGTTCTGGGAAGCATTTACCTGCATGGGGATACACCCTACTCAACTCCAACAAGCACCAATGTTGCTCAAGGACTTCTTGGGAGAGACGGTCCAGCTCGCCGGGACGATCACCCTATCTATCATGGCAGGTAGCGCTCCCTGCATGGACCTTGTCATGGTCAACTTCCTGCATGGATCCTCAACAAGTTCAAGGCAATCACCTTCACCTACCACTTGAAGATGAAGTTCCTGACCACACAAGGGGTAGGAGAAACCTGGGGAGAACAGGTCCTAGCGTGAGAGTACTACGTGCAAGAGTTGCCCCCGACCCGTTAGGACCAACAAGCAGTGTGGGTATGAACCACACATGAAATCACGACTAGCTTTTGTTGGAGACTCAACCTGCCACGGCTAGAAGAGGAGGCGCATATAGGAGAAGCAAGGAGCAAATCGGTCCCCCTAGAGCCCCCTCACCTCGAATGTGTAAATTTTATTTTCTATTGTATGAACTCTATTAATAAAAAAATGTGAGTTTTTTCAGGAACTCAATGTGTAAGATCAATGTTTCCACCAGTATTAATCTTCGCCAACGTATGTCTCCACCAACGAAATCTACAAATGACAACCTACCTCCCTATGGGACACCAAGGGGGTAGGTCATGCCTAAGTGCTGCTCTACCCTCCCTATGGAGGAGTGTGGGCTAACCCTTGGCTGCCCGATAACTTACATTCTTAATAGAAATCAATAGGCGGGAGCGGGCCTATTTTCAAACTGCCTAATCCTCTATTGTATGAACTCTATTAATAAAAAAATGTGAGTTTTTTCAGGAACTCAATGTGTAAGATCAATGTTTCCACCAGTATTAATCTTCGCCAATGTATGTCTCCACCAACGAAATCTACAAATGACAACCTACCTCCCTATGGGACACCAAGGGGGTAGGTCATGCCTAAGTGCTGCTCTACCCTCCTCATGGAGGAGTGTGGGCTAACCCTCGGCTGCCCGATAACGTACATTCTTAATAGAAATCAATAGGTGGGAGCGGGCCTATTTTCAAACTGCCCAATCCTTACCTCCCTGACAGGACTCTAAAGTGTGAGATGAGCCAAAGGTCATTTCAACCCTCCCACAAGGGGGAGTGAGTTAGGCCCTACGACCACCTAAACACTTACCCCGACCTTTGCCACGATGAAGAGTGAGATCAACACTAGTCTATGCCTAACTTACCTTCCGTGTGATGTCAATGAGTGAGAGCGAGTATAGTAGCAAACTGTCCAAATAGACTACCTCTATGCGAGGGTCAGCAGGTAGGTCCAGCCCCCTCGGTGACGTGCGGGCTAGACCTTAGTTGCTTGACAACTTACCTTCCTTGTGTGTATCAACAGGTAGGAGTGGGTCCAGTCTCAAACTGCCCGATCCTTACCTCCTCGCCGGACTCCAAAGGGTGAAATGAGCCAAAGGTCATCTCGACCCTCCCGTAGGGGAGAGCGAGTCCAGTCGCTTACTACTCGAATAGACTACCTGCACGTGAGGGATGATAGGCATACTTAGCCCCAGCTTGGTCTGACCTCCCCACAGAGGAGAGCGGGTCCAGCCCCTCGACTACTCGAACAACTTACCCATCTCACCATGGTGAAGAGTAATATGGCTCCAAGGCTGTTGATAGGTTATCTCCCTCGGGGACTAAAGGAGAGGGCATGGCTTGAGGCCTCCCTACTCCTCCTTCGGCGGAGTGCAGGCTAGTCCCATGACTACTAGATGAAACTTCAAAAAGATTGTCTTCTCCAGCGGATAGCATCTCAGACCTTTCCTACATCCGCCAGATAGCTCAGGTTAGCGAATTCTAGTGATTATTTATACTATGGTTTGACTTCTATAGCATACTTGACCTTCACCAAAGTATTTGGGTGAGCTCGGCCTTTCTCGCCAAGTGCGAGGGTCAACAAGGCAAGTTCATGCTTAAGTGTTGCTTGACCTTTGCCAAAATATTTGGGTGATTCTGGCCTTACATGCCACTCTGCCTCTCTTGCCAAGCATGAGGGTTAACGAGTCGAGTTCATACCTAAGTGTTGCTCCACCTTATCCAAAGTATTCGAGTGAGCTCGGCCTCACATGCCACTCAGCCCCTTTTGCCAAGCACGAGAGTCAACGAGGTGAGTTCATGCCTAAGTGTTGCTTGACCTTTGCCAAAGTATTTGGGTGAACCCGACCTTTCATGCTGCTTTGTCCTTCTCGCCATGTGAGAGGGTTCAATGAGGTGAGTTCATGCCTAAGAACTGCTTGACCTTTGCCTAAGGATAAGGGCGATTCTGACCTCTAGGCAGGGAAACCAACAAGGCGGGGTGGCTTAAGACAGTACTACCCAACCCCTCCCTGGGTGGGAAAGTCACCTACCCTTGGGGGAGAATGGGGATCGAGCACATGGCACCGACAATGCATCTTTGGCCCTACGCTTGACCTCTTCTCGGGATAAGTGAAGGATACGTGCAAAGTGAAAGCAAGTAGTAATGAAGCAAAGACTGCAAAATAAAGGAATATGAGCAAAAATGTAAAGAATGCTTATTCATTAACGATCAAAGTTTTTACAAAGAGGAAGATTACAACGTCTCCACCAGGGACCTTACAAGAAGAGCAAATAGACGTGTACATGTGAAAAAGAAAAATAGTCTGTCAGCAAACTCAGAGTCGGCGGGGTCAGCCGGAGGCACACGACCCCTTGCACAATCCAAGAAATGTACAAAAGATATGAGTCAGAGGGCCCTTGAATCCCATGCACCTTGATACCCTTCAACTTCAGGACATCCACATGATAACCATCGTTCGAGCAAATCATTTTCTCGTGGAAGTTGTAGACAAAGGTTCCCAGGGGATGATCACCATCGCTATCAAGGATGTTAGCGATGAGCCAACACCGAGTAGGTCCCAAAAGAGGCCCTCCTTACCCACGCCTTCTCCTCCTTGGTTGGAGAGGATTTGCTCGAACTTGAACAGTTCTATCATGGGAGAAGCTCGCAGCATCAGCCAAGGCTGAGAAGGAGGCACTGACCCGACCTATTGAGCTGAACAAGTCGGGACGTCATAATGGAATATGGATTGCATGACGAGTCTTGAGATAGGAAAGACCATCTAACAATGCTACCATGAAGCCCAAATTGCACCACCTCTGAAATGCACCTTTAAGCGATAGGGAACAACTTGACCTTTGACAAGATTTCCTCTAGGTGGCACAAAGAGTTGCCTAGCATTTGCCTAAGTGTGAGCTTGTGATGAGCCTTCATCCAAGAAGCCTTGCTTAGAGCTAGAACGCTAATCAGAATAAGAATTCTCTAGAGTAGAACCCACACAGGAAAGACAGAAGAGCCCTAAACGCTTGAAGAATAGGAATGGAGAAGTGATGGTTGCCTACTGAGAAGGAGGACTTATATATACGTTCATGATGGTTTGCTCTCTAAGGACTTGGAAACTTGCGTATCCTATGACCCCCATCAAATCAAATGCAAATCTCGCTACAGGCATTACATGAATCATGCAGCATCCACCGTAAATGTCATCTGGCACCATTAATGTGAGAAGAGCATAATGGATGAGCATTAATATCTCTTCTTGCATTAATATCTAACTGCCTAAAGTACACGGTAACCTATGCACGTTGCATAAACTGCTAAACAGGCCTAGTGGGAAAAACTTGAGACTGACACGTGGCAAAGTGCAAGTTCTTCTCATTTTTCTGAGAAGGGACATCTTAAACCATAGTGCACAAAGCAAGCAAAAATTCTTGACAAGTCAGTCAACAAGAGAAAGAAAAGACAAGAGAAGTATAAGGATATGACCACAAAACAAAGCAAGGTAAAGCACAGAGCAATACGGCAAGTAGCGAAAGCATATATACAAGCATACTAGTGTACTGGGCACCGCAGTCCATACAAAGAGAACAATGAAACAAGGAAATTTACATCATGAAAATAGGGGGTTCTTTCTCACCCACTCTTTGACGATGGCGATGCAGTGCAGCTCCTCAGGCGTGGCTATTGGACGCGTTTCCTTGTTGCTAAGAACGACACCCCACTAGGTCCTGATTGGGAATTCGGCGAGGCCAATCTATCCAACGGGGAACTCTAATCCTCAGCCAGACACAAAGTAGAGCTTGCTGGTCCAATCTATGATCTTGTGATATTGCTACTCTAGTATGACGAGGACATTTATTGCCCTAAAGCTGCAAGTGTCCCCGGTGCCTCTTTTCACATTATGGGTGAGGAGTCACTCACGGTAGGTTAGGTTGGTGTGTGGGTCAGATTTCAACAATGCGTGCTGCCACAGGACGCAACAACATATCAGTATCTGCCAAGCATTCAGATGTAGTTGGGCAGGAGCCAACTGAGGGTGTTGTAGAACCTTGTGGATAGGGCGGGGAAAGGGAAACCTTGGGCGCAAGATAACATACTAGGGAAGAGAGCAATGCAAGGTGTGGAACCATCAGCATTGATGGCCCTCTCTTGGGATCCAGGAATTTCAAAGAACAATGTGTCAAGGACGCAGTAGGTGGAGACTAGCGACTGTAAAAAGTCGTGAGAGGCCTCTGAGCGCCAGTAACAACCGGTGTAACCAAGCTCCAGAACATTGGCTTTGGGCTGGTTTTGCTCGTCAAAGTGCATAGGCTTAGTGGACCTTTTGGTAGCCATTTGGAGTAAGAGCAATTAGGGAGACGAAGGGAAGAATAGAAATGTGAAGGGAAAGCAAAGGAAGTGAAAAGGGGAGGGGGAAAGAAAGACAGAACTTATGTAGAGGAGCGGCAGTTGACCTTCCAACTTCCACAAAATGAATGTAAAAGTGAAACGGTTTAGATCTCGCATATGTAGGATGTAGCATGAAGAAGAAGAAACCATCTGACAATCATTATTGTGGATGGGACAGAATTGAAATCATCAAATACCGGGATCCAATCTTTGGGAACTGTGTAAGGGAAGTTAGAAAGTGGAGTATGGCCTGTTGAATCAAGTAATGGAAGGAGGCATAAAAGCCTGGCATAGGCATAAGGAAAGAAAGGGAAGTAGAAAAATTTCTATCAGTCTAACTTGATGAGAATTGGTGGGGTAACTGTTAGGAGATTTTTCCCTGAGCCCATACCGGCCCAACCATCTGTCAACCCAACTAAAGGGCTCTCGACTCGGATAACTAGATTCGACACCTCAGAGTAAAGGTCAGGCTACAATCTAAGAAGAGCGGGAAATCCACCTTTATGAAAAGGAAAGAGAAACATGCCATATCGAGGGGATTGAACCCTAGGATGAAATAGAAGATCATGTCACATTAAATGAGCCCTCTAGAGGATCATGCCGCATTATATGCATCCCCCAGAGGGCCACATTGCATTAAATGGGTAAGGCATAAGGCACTTCAGAGGAGGAAATCCCCCCCAGCCATCGGGCATGGCTGCCTGATCCTCGAGGCCAGGTATAAAAGAGAACCCCCTAGGTATTAGAATGGGGTTACACTCTTGACTCTCTGAACTCTCCCTTTACTCTCACTACTCTCCTGCATATTCTCTAGAAGCTTTATGGACTTTGGCATCGGAGGCTCCCTCGACCACCACAAGGGCCACCACCTCCTAGTATTGTCTTTATGTTCGCAGGTTCAAGACTGAAGTCCCGAGCTGCTAAAAGCCCAGTCCATAGTTATATGAAACACGACGTTAACACTACTCACAACCATCCTCATGGCTTCCCAACTATTTGGCAGCGATGCCAATAGAATCAATGCTCTGATCTCATCATCAAACTCAATCTCTATAGAAGACAATTTATTTGTGATCGTATTGAATTCATTCAAGTATTGGGCCACACCTGACAAAGCTGCCATCAAATCTACCGTGGTTCTCTCCTTGCTGACATTTTGTGCCACTGTTTTGGATAAGGTCAGCTGAACAATCTCCAGAACCTGTCGATCTAACAGGGTCCACTCAGCATCATCCATGCTCTCCTGCTTTGATCCTAACAGTGGAAGATGGAGCCTATTCCCATAGAGATAGTCTTCAATTTGCATCTTCCAGTACCCAAAATCAGTGTTGTCGAACTTCTCGATCCTGAGTGTTTTCACTGTCTCTAGCCATCATTTTCCTTCAAATCCAACCTGGTTCTAATACTAGTTGTTGTGCAAAGCCCACACCAACGATGACAAACAAAGTAAAAACAAGCACACGATCAAGCACACGACATACAATATACGTGGTTTAGTAAATTGCTTACGTCTATAGAGCTGTAGAAATTTTATTAATCAAAGGAGATTACAATCACTCAATCTCAACTCATACTCTCTAGTAGGGGTGTAAGCCGGTTGGTTTGGATCAGACCAAACTTTAGACTAGTCGGCCTTGGTCCAATAAATTGTGGATTGAGACCATTCGGTCAGTCCCAAGGTTTAAAAATTTTGGACTGGACTGGACCATTTCTATATATATTTCAAAGATATTTTGAATAATTTAATATATTATTTTTATATAGTAATTATATAAGTTAATGATGTAATTTTCATCTAATTTATTATCATGAACATATAAAATATTTTTTTAACAAGTTAGTTATATAATTCACATTAATAATTTACTTAAATTTTAATTTCGTAATTTAAATAAATTTTTTTATTAATTTATTTGAAAAAAAGAAGAAAAAAATAAATGGATCAGACCGAACAGACCGACTGGACCAAATTAGACCAATGGCTACGGTTCGGTCCGGCCCCTATGGATATTTGGTCTGGTCTGGTTTGAAGAAAATGATGGACCGAAAATTCTGGTCCATCACCTGGATCGGACCAGATTGACCAAAATACACCCATACTCTCTGGGACTTTTTGCTTTCTCACACAATATGCATTTACTTGACAATTGTTCTTATTCAAAATATGCTGAAAATCATACACAATGTCTCAAACATTACATACTATAGTAAATGGCGTTGGAAATCCTAAGCTGGCAAAAATACGCTCTTTGCTCGAGCGGTGTGTTGAGTGCCAATCGAGCTAACATCTAATGAATATTAACTTGAGCGGGGTGTCGAGTGTGGCTCGAGTGAACACTAAGATTTGTGTCTCGCTCGAACCCATTGTCAGGCAAGACTCGAATGAACTCATGGGTTGAGCTTTGCTCGAGCTCCCGGTTACATGGAATCGAACGATCTCTTTGTTTCTCGATTTCGTGCTCAGCAACTAGTTTTCGCATACAACCCAACATTGTGGTTTGGAGATACATGACAAGGGTGCCCTTGATTTAGTTGACACGGGGATCTCATTGATAAATTTCTCAAATCCAAGGAATATAAATTGATAAAAAATGCTAAGTCATGTAACTTTTTTAATTTCTATTTAATGCTTAAAACTTTTTTTAATTTGTCCAATGGAAATCTAGTTTTAGATTTTACACTCACAAGTCGACTTCGTATATAGAATAATTTGATAAGAAGCGCAAGTAACGCGAAGGCATATAAGACCAAGTGTATAGATTTGACTTGCAATGCAATAAGAAAATACAAGTGTGAATACAAAAGCGTGTTCAAGGTTTATTTTATTTTATTTAACTTTTTATTTTTTAAGTGGTAAAGAGGTGCTTTTTGGGTAATAAGTTGAGATGAAAATTAAATAATATATTATTAAAATATTATTTTTTAATATTATTATTATTTTAAGAATTGAAAAAGTTGAATTGTTTATTATATTTTGTAATAATTTAAGTAATGATGAGATGAGATGAAACGAAACGAAACACTTCTACTATCCAAACGACGAGGCTTAGAATATACACTTGGAAGCATGTGCCTCAAAATTTCATCCTCATCTTCCTTTAGACTTCCCCAATTCTTCTGTTTTTGACAACAATGTTTTCAAATTTCACCTGTGTCAACTGCTTGGAAGTTGTTATAAAACGTGGGTTATGAATATTTCACGTTGTTCACACCTCAGGAACCTAGAATGTACATGCAGCGAGCTGTTCTCCAAAACCAATTTTCTATTCAATAGATTGTGGACTAAATCATTTACAAACAACAAGAATTTCAGTCCCCAAAACAATACTTTTCGAGAATACATACACAGAGAAAATGAATAACGTGGCGTGTCCGATGTTTGAAAGAAAAATAAATAAATGGAACCGAGAAGATCCATGGCTAAAAAGCATGCAGGTTTTCATTTTTTTTTAATTATTATTATTTTAATTATTATTATTTTTTTTAAATTTTTTTAATTTTTACTTTTTTTTTTTTTTTCTTCTCCTGTAAAGATGGACCACAATATCAACTTCCAAATACCAATATCTCTGCCTCCTCTACATTTTCCTTTGTAAGATTTATAATACATGGTATTCGAGACACTTAAAAGAATGGGTAAAGATTTCTAAGCAGTGTCAAAGGACCAAACTAATAGGTGCTCCTGTAGAAAATCATACAGTTTGGTGATGGAAGGAACTCTTATCTTTCTAGCTTGCTTAGCAATGCCTCCAATGGGGGTAGCTCCGTCACAATTTGTTGCCAGTCAGGCATGCCCTGCAAAGATATGACCCGTTTGGTATGGTGAACATCTGACTTGAGAAAAAAGGTTTACTAAGAATGCATGAGCTCTCTAAAAAACAACAATTAGAGTCATCTTTATTTCCTAACAATTTAAACCATTTTCACCCACATTAATCTGGGATGCATGGCCCAATTGTTGACAAATAGAGGTGCATGATAAAAAATCAAAATGAACTCGGATCAGAAAATGAAAACATGATTGAACGGGAACCCTGGAACAGTTTTAAGGTTACAAATACAATATTATTGAACTGCAGAATCCCAATCTTTTACCGTCACTCAGCCACCCAAGCATTTAAGTTTGGCTACTATTCTTTAACAAGAAAGAAATCTAGTGAATGTTATTAACTCCCAATTTCCCTGAACTACTTGAAAAAAGATATTCAAGAAAAAGTAACAAATTACTCCTCCACAAGCACTTACTTTCCCGGATCTTCGAACCCGGCCATCGAGGCGCAGTATAATGTAAACATCCTCACCAGGAGTAACTCCTTCAGACATTTGCTGATCCCTTATCCACCTAGATTGTTTAAAAAATATCAGAGTCTATAGTGATCAAAATCAGTAGGGAAGTCAGAAAAAAGAATTTATCCACGATAACTAGTTCTCTGTTTTTACTGGTTCAAGAACTTATTGTTTGTGTCCAATACAAATTATGGAGAAGCATTCTTTTTTTCATAAATGATGGCAAACAAGCAAGTAGACAAGATAGAGTAGAATGTGACCTTTCCCATTCTGCAGGTGATACAGTCTCAGCCTTAAATCGAATTTCAGCTTTCAACTTTGATTTTGCAGTTATAGACTGAGCTCGCTTATCAAAATCTTCCTACCATGGTGCCATTAGATATAGTGTCAAGAAAGGAACAGAACCTTTATATCCAAGTAGCAATCTTGAAACATGCATGGCTCTAAATCCCACACCTTAAATTCATCTCTGCAAGGCTTTAACCAAAACTATCAAACTGGTGGTAATACTTTTGGCATATAGCCTTTGGGAGCATGAGAAACAATCAGACATACACAAGCATGCAGATGCAACATGTGAAAAATCTACATTCATATCAACTACCCCAAAATGTAACTATACACATGATAGATGAAATAGGAACTTGATGAATATGATGCTTTTAATGATGCTTGCAGGACAAATTAGATATGAGCCCTCAAATCTTACACCAATAGAAGGAATAGCAGCAGCTGTCTTTGACGGTAGACCAAAGCCTTTCTTCTCAATTTTTGGTGCTGTACCTTGACCCCATATGACAGGGACTAAAAGAACACCTCGTCTAACGAGTTCAGTCCGAAACCTATCTGCCTTCTCAATAGCCAAAGAAACAGACTCTTTTTTCCCTGCCAAAATAACCTATATCCAAGACTTAGATCATTGACATATTCAGATATAGACAATGGAGAAGACATGAGAAAGGAAGGAAGCAGACCTAAATCTAAGACTCTTTAAGTTACAATATTTTATTTAGATTATGCTTAATATGCATTGAGAATATTTTAGGTGCAAAAACAATGCAGTAGCACTTAAAAAAGATGGATACAAACTCCACTCTGGTTGCAAATATTTGAGGAACTATTTGAGTTGAAAATTCCACAAATCTTTTCAATTCTCCAGTACCACACTGGTTTGTTCCACATGCATGCTTCACTCCCCATAAACCCGAGGTGATGTTAATTGATTAGAGAACTTGGAAAAAGTGGAACGAATATATATAGAAGAATTATGATTCCCGGAAATATTCTGGTCATTTCCAACATGTGTCAGCATCCAATGAGATGCTTCAAACTGCGGTGGAAACTGGAAAGTATTACAACAAATTCATGAATATGCAGACGAATAGATATTTTCAGGAAAAAATGAAACCGTCTAATGCACATATAGCATAAGGTTCTTCCCTTGCATTAAAGTAGAGAAAAAAGAAGATAAACTAAACATAGAGCCATACATTGATGACAGGAACACGAATATTTATTTAAAATAGTCCCCATATTTTGACATGAACAATTTGAGCAAGATTAATTGTTAATACTTATTACTAACCGGCCTAACAGTGTCTCGCAGCTGCACAAGTTCAACAACTCGATTGGTGGAAAGGCGCAAAGGCAACCTTGATAAAGTTTCATCTCGGGATATCTGTGCAAGCTGCTCCTCTTCTTTCTTGTTGTCCCATAAAAACAGAGCTGAGAGAACAATGATACCTGTAGAATGCTGATTCAAAAGCTTAGTCATTTTAAGAAGCAAGTTATAAAGAATTTGCTTAACAATTATTGTTGTGCCCTAAAGACTATAGTAATCAATGTTTACCTCCGATATTAATGGCAGCATTTCCAGCAGTTCCCCATAAATCAGGGGCACCATCACCGCCTCTAATTGCACGGAATAACAAGGGTATAGTAAAGAATAATGATATTCCTGCAGCAGCAGAGAATGCCACATAAAAGAATCTCCTAACCCCCCGGAATGGTGCTTGAACTTCGCTAATGAGTTTGAGATCTCTTCGGAAACTGTAACCTATATCTTCCCCACCCAGTCTAGCCTGTAAAAACAAAAAATAAGTATGAGATATGCTGTTCAAGAATCTAAATCCACAGATTGAAGAAATTATTGTGAGGGTTAATTAAAATCCTTTCCAACAGATTCTATCATTTCCTACTTTTGAGTGATGAGAAAAAATAAAAAAACTGAGGATTAGGTGCAATATTTAACTTCTAAAGTTGTAAGATGGCTTGCAAGCCTCTGTTGTTTGCAAAAAAAGGGAAGAAACTAGAGACAATAAGCATAAAGCAGCCAAACTTTAGCGACAAACCTCTTCTTGCAATTCCTTGAACTCAGGCAAAGCTCTAAAGGAGGCTAAGTCAGGATCATTCAGTACTGTACCAAATTTAAGGTTATATTCCCTCAAAGCAGTTCGTAGACAATCAGAAGCTTTTTTTCCTTCCCCCCTTCCTCAAAATAAGAATGATAACAAATCCATCAGCTTCACTAAGCATTGCTTAACGTGAAATCTAAAATATTTTTTTTTTTGATAAGTGTGAAATCTAAAATATAGTGTACGTAAAATACAAACCCAAACTCTTAATTCTTTTTGTCCTGTTAATTCTTTTTAAGAAGAGCACAGGTCGAGAAATTGGATTGCATTCAACGTGATTGACTCATAAGTGTAAGTAAGTAACTGTGACTTAAGTAAGTAACTGTGACTTATTCAGGGCCCTTCTTTGAATGAAGATTCTAAGCTATACTATACAGTTGGGGCCTGGAAACAACTTCCAGAAAGCACATTAAACCTAACAGACTCTTTAAATGAAGTTCATATTATTTCATTTAAATTATGGAAATCATTCATTTTACCCCTTTCATGTGATTTCAATGTAGTTTAATTATGTTGAGACTAAATGATAGAAGAAAAGGCGGTAATTAAATGACAGTAGCAAATTTTCTACCTGTAGGCGTGACAGCAAGCTTTGTTATAAAGTGCAGCTTGGGCCTCTATTGGGTTAGGATCCAAGTTAAGTGCTGTTTCAAACTGAACCAGAGCATCTTTTACCTGAGAAATCCATCACCATGGAGACAATTGGATTCATTTACAAAATTTTTGTAAAACTTACCCCAAGAAAACAGTTTTTATTTTTTTATTTTTTTTAATTTCTATTTTTTAATTTTATATATATAAAATTAGAAAAAACAGATTGTTGTAAGAACATATATACCTACTTAATGCACAAAAGTAAAAAGTATATCGTGCAACGACATGTTTTAACCAGTCATGCAGGAAAATTAATCGATTGGACAATAAAGTCTTCTGATACAAGAGGCTTGGACCCCTATTAAGTAAAATCAAAGAAGAAAATATTGTTTAGGCTGGTAACTAATCATGATTCCAATACAAAAATCTACAAAGGACTTCATCCCATACAGTGGTTTACTAAGCGAAGTGTTAGCACCTCTTTATCACTATGCTGAGTAAAAGCCCTGGAATGTTAAGAAACATTAGGGCTGCATGACTTGCAATATAAGAACAAGGTAGGGAACAAAATCTGAGCAACTTTTTTTTTTGATAAGTAATAATCTTTATTGAATATGAAGAAACTAGGCAATGCCCAAGTACACAGGGAGTATACAAAGTGAGACACCAACAAAATCTGAGCAACTTAATATGGCAAGACAACGGACCATCAGTTTATGGATAGCTACAATAAACTGGCCCCGTTTGGTTTCACAGATGGTCTCAACCTATCTCATCTTATCTCATCTCATCATATTTCAACATTCAACCACCATT
The DNA here is from genome assembly GCF_018687715.1 of Carya illinoinensis. Classification (NCBI taxonomy): domain Eukaryota; kingdom Viridiplantae; phylum Streptophyta; class Magnoliopsida; order Fagales; family Juglandaceae; genus Carya; species Carya illinoinensis. The sequence goes on along the minus strand of NC_056758.1, from coordinate 29,361,102 downwards.
CAAACACAAACACAAATATTTTTCTATTTCAAATTTTCAAGTTTTTAACTTTTTCATCTAATCATTACCCAATCATTACAACTTTCCAAAACTTCCAAACAAAACATAAAATACAATTCAATCTTTTCAAATCCTAAAACAAAAATAATATTAAAAAATTATATTTTAACAATATTTTAACTTTATAATATTTTTATTCAATTTTTTTCTCTCATTTCCCAAAATCCCATAAAACATCTTAACTCAAATTATGTCACTACTATTTACAAACTATCTCACTACAATTTATATATTTCTCATTTCATTCATCTCATCTAATTTGTGCAACCAAATGAGGCCTAAGTGTTTATTATTCGGTTAGCTTGGAAGATTGAGGACCAATCAAAATGAAAAAAAAAAAAATTGATGTTCATTACTACATAACTAATGGGGCCATGTTTCCCCAAATACTTATAGTTGGATGAGATATAGGGACAAAAGGAAGGAAAAATGCAATGCGACTCAACGCCATAACAAATGGCATCACATCCTATAATTTTATAGATGAATTAAAATACATAAGGCCAAAATAATTAACAGGGAAAGAAATATTGTGAAAACCCAAAACAGGAGAAATCTTTTCTGCATTGCATTAAAAGTGTCAATATATAATAAGAGGAAACGCCAACTACGTTTAAAATTAATAAACACAAGATCCATATCAAGAAACTGGTCTACATACAAATTCAGCGTCGATTACAGAGCAATATATGCAGCGTTATTTCTAACCAGTACAACTATAAATTTATAATATAGTTTTGAACAAATATTTAAAAAAGAAAGAAAGAAGAAGTTTAACATCCCAACAAAGAGTAAAAGTCATCCCTGGTGTCATACTTTTAACGTATGCGAAACAAAATTGGAGCTATATAAGTAACAAGGACAATCCCCATACAATATCTTTCACCAAAATTACAACCCGCGCTCCACATAGTCGAATTTCGCACAGATTGTAGCTAAAAAACCCAAAACCCAGCACACCCATGTGACCATGTCCCAAAAGCCATAAAACCCATTGACATACCCGTCCTTTGGAGAAGAGCTGGAGACCCAAGTTGACACAAGACTCAGCTGTCTGTACATTGGTTTCTGGAGAGTCGGAAGTAGAAGAAGAAGAAGAGGAGTAGCAAGAAATGAAAGAAAAATGAGTTTTCTTTCGAGAATGCAAAAAGCTTGTTTTGAATGAAAGCCATGGTCTTGTTCCCGTTTTCGAGTTTGAGAGGCTGAACAACTGATGGTGCGGAGCAAGAGCAGCTAGAGCCATGGAGATCGATGGAGGGACAGAGAGAGAGAGAGAGAGAGAGAGAGAGAGAGATTTCAGGTCACAGATTACCGTTGTCAGTCTATCCAAAGAGCTTCGGTGGTGGGGCTCCTATGACCTATCTCCTGCAGGCCGCAGCTAAACTCCGGGGCGTTCGTGTGTACGTGGCTTGTTCGAAATGACGGTTCAGATCTTGTTCTTATAAACGGCATTGCATTCCGTCCTCTCCGTAGTGGCTAACGACACTGTTGCTAATGCCGTTTCAGATATATTCGTCTTCAGGGTCAAAGCACTTGGAAAAAGAAGTGTAAAGAAACATAAAAATAGGTTTCAAAATCCATAAATCATTAAAAAATCCCTAACCAACAAATAAAAGAATATATAGAGCCGAAAAATCCGCATCGAATAAAATTTAAAACTCTATATATAAAAAATATATATATAAAAAATTATTATTCTAATTGTTTTTCTATTTTTTTTTATATTTCAGTTTTGAAAATAATTTTTGACTTTTAAAGTATCTTTTCTGTTTTGATTAATTATTTTAGTAAAATGGTTGACATGAAAATAAAATGCCGTGTACTGACTTTTAATTGATTGACATGTGTACAATTGGCCATATGACATATTGTGCTATTACATAAGTATTTGTGAGCTTTTAAAACTTTAAGGATCATTCAAGTTGCGGACATGGGATAAAATAAAAAATTTTCATCCAATCTCTTCATATTTTCAAACATAATTTAAATAAAAATAATTTAAATGAAAAGTTTTTAAACTAATTGTTACAATTTTTTCAAACTTTCAAATAAAAAATAAAAAACAATTCCAACTATTTCAAATTTTCCAACAAAAATAATATGATCAAACTATATTTTTATAATACTTTAACTTTATAATATTTTTTACTCAATTTTTTCTCTCTATTTTTTGAAAACCCCATAAAACAACAATCTCATTACTATTTACAAACTATTTTACTACTATTCACAAAATTCTTATCTCATCTCACTTTCTAAACTTGTCCTAATTGTATGACAGTTAACTCGATATCCTGTATTTACGTATATTTTAATTAATTAATTAAATTATTAATTAAAATTATAGATTTTCTTATTTTAAATTTTACATGATTTACGTGGTATTATTTTAAAACTTTTAACTATAAAATTTAATTTAAAGTATTTTCTTGTTTTAAATTTGTTATTTAAATTACTCTTTATTCTAAATTATTTTATTGTTGGATTTTATTATTTTATATTTATTTAGTCACTACATTTAAATTATTTTATTTAACTCACCGTTTTGAAATTATTTTTGTTGGATTAGTTTTGAAACCCTGAGTTGAAAAATGCTAGATCTCATTTCTTTCCTTTACTTTTTTTTTCTCATCTTTTTTTTTTACTATTTTTTCTTCTTTATTTTTTCTTCCTTTTTCCTTTGCTTTTTCCCCCCTAGCCTGCGTGTGGCACCCTCTCTTTTCTCTTCCCATTCCGTTCAACTCTCCTCCAGCCAGCCCATCGTGCGCCACCCTTCGTCACCGCCCAGCTCGTCGGACTCCCCTCATGCCAGTGATCCACTCCCTCCAATCTCAGCCCTTACCTCGCCATCACCTTCCCCCACGCTCCTCTCCAAGTCGAGGACTCTTTTTCCTTCAGTACCGCCGTGGTGCCACGTCGTGCCACCAGCTCTTCACCACATCACCGGTGATCCCCCATCCTTCTAAGCCAACCATCCTTCTTCCCGATCTGCCCCTTACGTGGTCCCGCTATCTCTCACTCCGATTTACTCCATTTGGCCTCCGACTGCCACTCAAGGCACCACCCATGGCCAATGACGCCCACCACTAGCTTCTCCAACACATTTAAGCCATTCCCTAGCCATCCCAAGTTTTTGTTTGTTCTCGTACAAAATTGGACATTTTGAGACCCATGACCATAGCTCGAAATATACCATTACGTTTTTGTGCCACCACCTTTAACACCTAATTGATCATTCAAAAATTATATTTTAGCACTGTAAGTAATTTTTCAAAGAATTTCTTGAGATTTAAATATATTTTTGCACTAACTTATTTTTTGCAGTCTGGTTGGTTGTGCTGGACTTTGAGTCCGAGGAGTATGAGTGTTGGGCTGGATTTAATGATGAGTTTATTTATTGAGATGAATTATGCTTGCGTGTATTATATTGTGTTTTGGTGTCATGATATTTTATTATACTATGGCATGCATATTCATGCGTGTAAATAAAAACTGGATTTTCATGTGAGAGAGGATTTTTGGTATATTTGTAATGAATGAAATGGAAGGATTGGGAGGGAGGATAAACGGACTGTAGGGATGGTGGTAAGCAGAGATGGTGATAAAGTCCCGCCTGCGATTCCTTTTTACAGTGCTCTGATAGGTACCCCTTGTGTGAAAAGGAATTGTCGGGTTAGTGATAAGCAGGGATGGTGGTAAAGTTTCATCTGTGATTCCCACCTACGGTACATGCGGTAGGGATGGTGGTAAGCAAAGATGGAGGTAGAATCCCACCTGTGATTTCTGCCTATGGTGCACACGGTAGAGATAGTGGTAAGCAAAGATGGAGGTAGAGTCCCACTTATTATTCCCACCTACATTGAGTTGATAATTGGTTAATGGGCAATTTTCTGAAAAAATGACGGGTTTGTGATTAATGGATATGTGATCCATTTTCTGGAAAAATGACGGATCTTATGATTGGGTCATTTTCTGAAAAAAATGGCGAGTGGTTATTTTTGGGGAATGGTTTTGGGTCACATGCATGTTTCATGTGGTGCATGCATACATGTTGGTTGCATATTTTTATCTATTGGGTTGTTTTAGTTGGTTACTTACTGAGACTTATAATCTCACTGTATTCGATACCATGCAGTACCGTTTTATGGTACAGTAGATTTTGATGCAGAGGAAGATGTCAACTTGAGGGATTGACTTTGCTGGAGGAGTGGCATGTGGTCACTTTGGATCATGAGTTGTGGATCACTTTTTAGCAATGTAAATTTTAGTTTTTAATTTACTTTCGTTGGAAACCTGTATAATATTTGAAATATTTTTATTTTGATATGCGTGTATTTAAACTTTTGGTACTTAGTTGACTAAATGTAAATTACCCGCTCCGACTTTTGCATGTACACACACTTGGTAATTATTGTTGGGATGTGTGACCCATGTTGTCGTCATCCCGACGTCACGATGCTCATGTTTCCTTACGTTGGGAGTTAGGGTGTCACAGGTGGTATTAGAGTAGTTCGGCTCTAGGTAAAACCATATGTCCCGTAGGTATAGTTAGGGGTGTAACCAGTCCGGTCCGCTTTAGTTTTGGACAAAATTTAGGACTGAATTGATATATATCGGTTTTACTTCTTCTTTTTTTTTTTTTAAATTTATTACGCACCGGTTACCATCCTAAATTGGTACTCTAGTTTGACTGGTTTTCTGGTTTTAATGTATTATATTATATATTATATTACAATATATATTATAATTGTATTATAGACTATAGTAATATATTATATATATAATATAGTGATATATTATAGTATATTATAATATATAGTGATGTAGTATTGGTATAATTATTAATACAATAAACAAAATGATATAAGATTGTAAAATTTAATATTATATTAATTAATAATTTATCATATAATACAAAACTATTTTATATATAAAAATGATATACAATAGAAAAAAATTAAAAAAGATATATATAAACTGGTCCGATCTAGTTTTAGAAAAAGAAAAATTAGAACCAGACCGATTTTAATCGGTTTTAAGAAAAATACAACCAGTACTGGACCGAATGGTTCCAAACTTAGAACCAGACCGATCCCACCAGTTTGGTCCAATCTGGTCTGGTTTAACGATATTAATTTTTTACACCCTTAGGTGCAGTACTAGAAAGTTTTAAAGGTTTAATTTTAAATTATTTTTATTTAATATGAATTTATTTTATTTAACTTGATTTTATTTTATTTGAATTGAAATTATGTTATTTTATTTATGGAATTTATTTTGTTTTGTTTTGTCTGGAGTTGAAAAGTAGGTTAAGGGTTAAGCTATGGCAGGAAAATGGTACGATCGAGAATGCCATTGATAGGTATGAATATTTAATGAAGTAGGTCTAAACTCTTATCGACTTGGGTTGCTTTTATAATATCTAGGCTTGAAGGGAATAACATGGTCTGGGTGATATCTTTGGAAAGTAGGGTAATTAAGGTCTTAGGTTTCGTGGAGTTTATGAAATAGTCTATAGAGTAGGAGGTTGAAAGTTCAACGAATTTTAATGATAGATTCATGGGAATTTCACCAAAGGTTTAAGGTTTTGTAGACTTTAGAAAATGATTTGTTATCATTTAATGTTTTGGATTTTATAAACTTTGGGAGTTGATTGTTTCATTATTGGAAATAAGATCATTGATCTTACAGATTCCAGAAAATGATTCTTATATAATTTAAGGTTTTAGAATTGCAGATTTGAATGACTGATTTGTAATGAGATTAGATTTTTTATTTTTTATAGTTCCATAGACTTGGTATGCTAGCTTGATTTATTTTGGAGATTGATTAATCTATAACCATTGAAATGTGGTTGATCAGAGTTGAGTTATTGATATAGGAATTTTCCAGGAGAGTATTTCTTCGAGGATTGAAGGTAGTGATCTTGTTTGGAAAATGATGGCTATTAGTTTGAGATTATAGTGGCAGGTTTTAGGATTGATTCATATCAAGTTTAAGGATAATAGATGGTGCGGATTTAAAAGATGATTCTTGTTGATTTTGAGGGTATTGGTCCGGATGATGGAAATGGTAGGAATGGATCACTTGTATGTTGGAGGAGTATTGGTTTTGACTAAGGATGCACGAGATCAACGCATGATAGTTGAGTGTATGGATTTGGAGAGTACATGTCCTTGTTCCATTTTGGCTTAGAAGAAGTGGTTTTGGTAGATGTTAATTTATGATGGCATAATTTTATGCATGTGGAGAATTATAAGAGTGCGTAGCGTAAGCATGATATTTTATGTTAGTTGGGGGGATTTAAATTTGTGTCGATTTTGAGGAATTCGTGGTGATTTAAAATTTTAGTGAGAGATTAATCATTTGGTTGTGCAAATTATGTTTATTGATAGTTAATTTTAAAAGTGACTATTAGGTTACCAACTTGTAGAATACAATGAACAATTGTAAGTTTTAGCATATGAGTTGATTGAGGTTAGCACAGTTTGTGGTATGAAAATAATAATCATTAGAATTTACTGAGTGTTGTATTAATGTTTTTGTGGAAATGGAGATTTCGGATTACATGGTCGCCTTAGGAGTATTAGATGTGATGTGCCACTGAGAGACTAGTGCGAGTATGATGGAAGCGCCTATAGGAGCAAATATGAGAGAGCATTACTCATGCATGTTTGGGAGTTTTTGACGGTATGATTTTCTCAAGTGTGCTTTGGATTGTATCTTGTAACTGTCTTAGTGTGATTCTTGACCTTGCAAATTTCAAGGATGGAATTTTATTTTAAGGGGGAGGATGTGATACCCCGTATTTACGTGTATTTTAATTAAGTAAATTAAATTATTAATTAAGATTATGTTCTTTTTTGTTTTAAATTTTAGATGATTTACGTAGTATTATTTTAAGACTTTTAACTATGAAATTTAATTTAAAGTGCCTTCTTGTTTTAAATATTGTTAGTTATTTAAATTACTCTTTGTTCTAAATTATTTTATTATTGGATTTTATTATTTTATTTTTATTTAGTCACTACGTTAAAATTATTTTATTTGACTCATCGTTTTGAAATTATTTTCGTTAGATCAGTTTTGAGACCCTGAGTTGAAAAATGCTGGACCCTCATTTCTTTACATTCCTTTTTCTTTTTCTCCTCTTTTTATTTTCTCTTTTTCTCTTTTTCCTTCTTTATTTTTTCTTTCTTTTTCCTCTACTTTTCCCCCTCAGCCCATGCGCGGCACCCTTTCTTTTCTCTCCCATTTCATTCAGCTCTCCTCCAGCCAGCCCACACGCATGTATATTCATGTGTTGTAAATGAAAACAGGTTTTCATGTGAGAGAGGATTTTTGGTATGTTTGTAATGAATGAAATGAAAGAATTGAGAGAGAGGAAAAACTTTAGGGATGATGGTAAGTAAGAACGGTGGTAGAGTCCTGCCTGCGATTCCTACCTATAGTGCTCTGATAGGTACCCCATGTGTTGAAAGAAACTATAAGGATAGTGATAAGTAGGGACGGTAGTAAAATCCTGTCTGTGATTCCCACCTGTGGTGCACGCAGTAGGGATGGTAGTAGTCCCACCTGCAATTCTCGCCTACAGTGAGAGCTATAGGGATGGTGGTAGTCCCGCTTGTGATTTCTGCCTACAGTGAGTTGATAATTGCTTAATGGGTCATTTTCTGAGAAAATGGTGGGTTTGTGATTAATGGATATGTGAACCATTTTTTGAGAAAATGGTAGATTTTATGATTGAGTCATTTTCTGGAAAAATGGTGAGCGGTTATTTTTGGGGAATGGTTTTGGGTCACATGCATGTTTTATGTGGTGCATACATACATGTTGGTTGCATGAATGTATTTTTATTTTTTGGGTTGTTTTAGTTGGTTACTTACCGAGACTCATAATCTCCTTGTATTCGATACCCTATGGTACTGCATGTTTTGATGCAAAGAAATATGTTGAGCTTGATGGATCAGTTCTGCTGGAGGAGTGACATGTGGTCACTTTGGATCACAAGTTGTGTATCACTTTTTGGCTATATAAATATTAGTTTTTATTTTACTCTCATTAGATAACTGTATAATATTTAAAATACTTTTAGTTTGATATGTGTGTATTTAAACTTCTGGTACTTACTTAACTATATGTAAATTATCCACTGCGACTTTTGTGATACACTTTTTGTATGTACACATATTTGACACTTATCGTTGGGATGCGTGACCCGTGTTGTTACAGGAAGCTGGCAATTCTATAGTATGTGGAACCTATGAGAAGTAGGGGTGTAACCAGTTTAGTTCGGTTCGGTTTTGGACAAAATCTAGGACCGAACCGGTAGGTACCGGTTTTACATTTTTCAAAACTGATTACGCACCAGTTACCCTCCTAAACTGGTACTTTGGTTTTACCAGTTTTCGGTCCAGTTTTCCAGTTTTAATAAAATAAAAATTTATCATAAAAAATCTGTTTATAAAAAAAAAAAAAACTGCTATGTCAAAAAATTCTGTTATAAAAAAAACTACTATGTAAAAAAAAAAAAAAATCTGATGTGTATTAGTATTAGTATATAATTATTAACTATAGTCTATATATTAGTATTTGTTAATTGTTATAGTGAGTTTAGTTTATTATAACTATATTATAGATAGACTATATTGATAGTATTAGTATAGTAATTTAGTATTAGTATTACTATATTATTATTTTATATGTGATTATTTAGTATAATGATTTATATACTAATTTATACATAGACTTAAAGTATAATACTAATAGTAATATAGTATTAGACTATTAGTATTTAGTATTAGGTCATAAAATGTAAATTGTATTAATATAAATTAAATACTAATATATACATAATTTATATATATCTACTAATGTCTTATGTACTTATCAGAAAAAATATAAAGAGTTTTAAATTTATTAAGCCATCAAAATTTAATAATAATATTTGAGTGATTTTCTTTCTTTTTTAGTTCTTACTTCTTATGAATCTATGATAAAATGTTATTAATAAATAATATATATTTATAATATTATATATTTAAAGCATATGATCAATTAAATTTTCATGTTTAAGATTAAACTTTTATTTTATAAATTATAATAACACTATATATAATTATAATTTATATTATTATATATATTATATATATAAATTATATATAATATAAAATATATTAAACAGTATCGGTTCGGTCTCGAAATTGAAACCGGACCGATTCCGGCCGGTTTTCCATTTTATGAAACCGGTTCTGGATTGGTCCAAAATTGGCACAACCAGTTCGAACCGGTTTTCCGGTTTGCCGGTTAAAATTTACACCCCTAATGAGAAGTACCTTGGCGTACCTGCAATGGTAGGAAGATCAAAACTCAGCACCTTCAAGAACCTCAAAGAAAGAATTTGGCAGAAAGTGAGAAGCTGGAAGAACAGTTTCATCTCACAAGCTAGAAAAGAAGTTATGATCAAGGCAATTTTACTGGCCATACCTACCTTCACTGTGGGGGTTTTCAAACTACCTAAGAAGTTGTGTAAGGACATTAATGGTCTGTTTGCAAAATTTTTGGGGAAAACAGAAGGAAGGGAAGGAGATTGTATGGAAAAAATGGGATAAAATGGGGGTGTAGAAAGGGAGGAGGGGACTGGGCTTTCAGGATTTGGAGAGTTTTAATATAGCTCTTCTAGCAAAGCAGGGATGGAGGTTTATAAAATTCCCTAACTCCTTGGTAGCTATAATATTCAAGGAGAAATATTTCAGGAAAACAAACTTTCTAGAGACTAAACTGGGCGCACAACCTTCTTTGGTGTGGAAAAGTATTTGGTTAGCCAAAGATTTACTAAAAGAAGGGATTAGGTGGAGAGTAGGTGATGGGGAAGACATAAAAATTTGGGGGTCTAAGTGGATTCCTAGTCCTTCTTCGTATGCTATTCAATTTTCAGTAACAGTGCTGCATGCAAATTCAAAGGTTACTGTTTTAATTGACAAACAAAAGGGTGAGTGTGATGAAGAACAGATTAAAACCATTTTTCACAAAGAAGAAGCTGAAAAGATACGTCGCATGCCTTTGAGTAAGGGTAGAGTCAAAGACAAGATGTATTGGGGCCCTTCAAAAAAGGGATATTTTTCAATTAGAAGTGTATATTTTCTGCATGTAGAAAATAGGGAGAAGGCCAAAGGTAAAAGCTCTTATAAAGTAAAAGAAGACGAAAGATGGAGATTTATATGGGATTTAAATGTTCCAGGAGTGACAAAATTATTCTTGTGGAAAGTTGGTAATGATTTGTTACCTACTAAGGTGAATTTATATAGGAAGGGAGTGACACAAGATAAAAAATGCCCTAAAGTGAAGTGGAAGATGAGTCTCTGATGAATGCCTTGTGGGAATGCCCTGTAGCAAATGATATATGGGGAGATGAAAATAGTTATGCATAGAAATGGAACAGACTTGAAGATGATTTTATGCTCTTATGGAAGAAACTAATGTTCTCCTTAAAGAGAAGTCAGCTGGAGGAATTGGCAGTGATATTTAGGAGAATTTGGTTGCGTAGAAATGGATTTGTTTTTGAACAAAGAGTCGAATGTACTAGAAATCTTATAATTTCTTCTAAGGCTACTGTAAAAGATTTTCAAGATGCTCATAGTATTTGTAAACCTACAGGGAAAGTGTAGAATGGTGGACAAGTGTAGACTATGGGTATAAATTTGAGGCGGGAAAACCAGATAAAGATTTTGTTAAGGTTAACTGGGATGCTTCTTTGGATACCAAAAGGAAGTTAATGAGAATTGGTATTATGATCAGAGATGAGAATGGAGAGGCTCTGGTTGCTTTATGTGATCAGAAAACAAATGTAGAAGATGCAACTGTGGCAGAGTGTTATGCACTAAGGAAAGTAGTAGAACTGTGTAATGACCTCAATATTCAGAATGTTAGATTTGAAGGGGACGCAAAGGAAGTTATCTCAGTAGTGAACAATGAAGAAGAAGTATTGACATGTTATATAGCAGAAGATGTAAAGTTTTCTTTTAAATATATATTAAACTAGACCATACAGTTTGCCCATAGAGAAAAGAATATGGTAGCTCATACTTTAGCAAAAAAAGCATTGACTTTAGATGAAGAAAAAGTGTGGATAAAGGATGTCTCAGAATTCATTGTGGGATGCCTAAACAGAGACAACAATTGTATTGCTTGAAGTTTTATGAAATGAAAAGTTTATATTAAAAAAAAAAAAAAACTAGCATATTCTCTTTCTGAATACCCACTTTGTTTTGCCTAAGACTCGCTTCGTCTTGCCTAAAACTCACTTCCTCTTGCTTAAGACACAACATCTTATTGTCATGATCATGTGTTTCTTGCATAAGTACGATTTTACTCTTTCTAATTTTCTTCAACTTATTTAATACCACGAGAGAATCAAAGTCTGTCATTTCTTTAATCTTTCATTTCTCTTTTTTTTTTGCTTTACGGCCCATTGGTTAATTCAAATTTGAAGATGCTGCATGAAAATCCTCATTTTCACCTAAATTTACTGAATTTGGTGTCGAACCATTCGAAACTTGGTTTTTTCTTTAGCTTCACTATTTCCATATGTTCCACCCACTTTGGATCGAACCTCAGCACCTGCCAACAATGATCAAAGCTAAAAGTTTTCTCCTCTCTAACTCTAGGAACATGACTTTTGCCTTGCCAATCTATATACATAAAGCACCATGGTTCTGAATAAGTAGCATGTTAGAAAAAAGTAGCATGTTCAAAAATAAGCTTAAAAGGTGTAAAATAAGTAGCATGTTCAAAAAAAGCTTAAAAGGTGGAAACTTGTCTTGCTCATTAAAACCACTTAGATGAATTCCTTCAACTTGGGCCAGATAACCACAAAACTTACTTACCGCTTGTTGAATTGTCGACGACCAATTCAGTCGAGATGTTTAGTTACGTAAAGAGTCAAATTTCTTGTTTTCTTCAAAATATTTATGAATTATTTTCCATATATAACATCATATGCTTTTACTTTTCCTTGCTTTGCATCTAAAGAAACTTTAAGCTATCACTCCATAAGCATCAAATCTTCCTCGTTACTAAAATTACTACCTCATTGTGTTTATCATCCACTCGTTTCAATCTCAATAACCTCAACTCGGGATAGAGAGAGTTGCTGTTCATTAATCTCATTTGTGACACTCATAAGAAAGTCATTGTTATTTAGAATATTTGTGAAGTAGGCATTACGGTGAGTAGATGGATCCATTCCTAATAAGAGATGTAAGAATTCATAAAAGTTACAAGTTACAAAAACTGGTGAAAATGAAATTGACAGTCAATACTAAATACAAAAAATTAGAGTTAAATGTTTGTTTACTATTAAGTCCATGTCAACTTTCCCTCATCTATTTCTTATTATCATTTCTCATTTAAATTTCTTTTTTTTTTTTTACAAGTTTTTGGCTTGACATGAATTAAATGAATAAATTAGCAGTTGAAAACTTCATTAACTCAAGTTTTAAAGAAACAATGTTGTTTGGCTTGTCTCGACAAAGTGCAAGACAAGGTTGAGAAAATGAGTGCATGGGTGAAGGTATAATTGCAGGGATGATAAGGCTAACAAAGACAAAAACAAGGGATTGGAACTACTTGGTACATCCTTTTCTCATGGGCCTACAAAAGTTCAGGCAAAATTCTGCAACTGAACTATCTCTATTACTTTTGAACATATAATAGATATATTCAAGGGGGATTAATTGAAAGAAAGGCTTGCAAGTATTCTATAGAGCTAGAAATGAACAATATTGCCTTGAGTTTGATGGTGGTCTATCAGGGATAAGAAGATAGCAACCCTGATGGAACTGCAAAGTTTTCCATGGTCCTAAAACTGCAGAGCTGCTAATGAAATGCTAAAGATGTTTCACTCTAGGCATTACGTGGGAATTTTATTTATAGGTAGTCAAAATGGTTGTAAGCTTCTGTAAGCTTATTTATAGGTAGTCACTCTTTTTTTCTTTAGATGACGGGGGAACCACCCCATGGAACCTAAAAGATAGCATAAGTCTCTTAGTTTGTATTTGCCAACTTCATAGTTCACACTCTTTTGTACCCTAATAAATTAAAATGCTTAAAAGTTCTATACAAAATGGGTTATTTTTCCAATAATAAGCATTCCATTAGAACATCCACCAATTTAACATTAAAAATTAATACATTCAAGCACCAGCATTTCTTGCTCATATGCACACACCTGGCTACCAGCAAAGTCTCATGCATACAGAATCCATGGCCGAGTTATTGACCAAGATTGTCCAAACGTAACAACGTTCCTCACATAACTTTGGTTTTTCACAATGGGAAACCCAAATCAGATGGGATCCTACGAGTGAGAGCAGGTTTAACTAGCATCATCATAAGTCTTAAGTATCTGAGTCACAAACTCTACATTTTATGACAATGTTCTAACAACTTTATTCCAAGTTCAAAGGATGTACAATTGATGGATGCAATTAACATACCCAGAAAAAGGTTAACTGGTTGGTCTAAAATAGTTATAATGAAAGCAAAAGACTTACTGTTAATGGCTAATTAACACAATCTGCACAGTCCTGTTGATTGATCTATAATTAGATCAATTTGTCCATAGATCTAAAAAAAAAAAAAAAAAAAAAGAAGAGAAGGAGCCCCGAGTCAATGAAGACTGCGAAAATTGACTCACGAACACGTTTAGTGTTGGAATATAGCCTCACAGATTGAACAAATGGAGTTAAAATCTAAAGCTACACGTGTCAAACTGGAAGAGGAGAAGAAAAGTTAGTTAATATAGTTAGTCTATTATTTCTTACTTTGCCTTCTATAAATATAGTCAAAGTACTCTGTAATTATCAATTCATTCAAGCATTTTTCCAATTCAACAATTCTGCTTTTGTCCCCATATTCTTTCCTCACAAATCAAAACCTCAATTCATCTAAGATTTGACATGGTATCAGATTGAAAATCTGTGTGCTTCTGCGATCTCACAAAGATTTTGTTCTGAAATCTTTGTAATCTTTTTTTTTTCTACATATTTTCTTCTATTTCTTGCATTTCTGGCAGTTCTTGGAGAAATTCCAGAAATGACTTCTGATGATGAAAATACTATCAATTCTCATACTTCTCCTCATACAATCAATCCTTCGGATGATTCATCAAGTCCATTCTTCTTGCATCAAAGTGACAATTCTGGTGCATTACTTGTTTCAGAAATCTTTACTAGTGACAACTACATCGCATGGAGTCAATCAATCACCATTGCTCTAACAGTCAAGAACAAAGCAGCATTCATTGATGGTACGATTCTTGCTCCTCCTGTTAATCAGCGTGTTCTTCACACTGCTTGGCTACGTGCCAATAATTTGGTTCTCTCATGGTTAATGAATTCTATTTCAAAGGAAATAAGAAATAGTCTTTTTTATGTTGCATCTGCTGGTGATCTTTGGAAAGAATTGAAAACCAGATACTTAAGAAGTGATGGTCCTAGAGTTTTTCATCTCGAAAAATCTCTAAGTTCTATTACTCAGGATTCTTTGTCTATCACTGAGTGTTTCAGTTCTTTCAAGACCTTATGGGATGAGTATGTGAATTACAGACCATTTCCAGCTTGTAGCTGTGGAAAGATGGCAACATGTACATGCAACTTGTTTGATTTTCTGCTTGCCAGACAGCAGTCTGATTATGTGTTAAAATTCTTGGTTGGCTTAAATGATTCTTATGCTTCAATTCGAAGTCAGTTGCTTATAGCTTCACCATTGCCATGTATGGCAAAAGTATTTTCTTTACTACTTCAAGAGGAAAGCCAAAGACAACTCAACAATTCTGTCAGCAATGAAACTCATGCTTTTCTTGCAAAACAGAATAGTCAGCCATCTATTCCATCGAAGTTTCTCAAAGACAAACAGAAGAGATCATCTTTACATTTCACTCATTGTGGGTACAATGGACATACAATAGAGAAATGCTTCCAACTTTATGGTTACCCTCTTGGCTAGACTGGACCAAAAGGGAAGAGAAGTTCACCCACTGCTCATGCTGCTATGTCAACCTCTGAGGTCTATATTCAAAACAGTAACGAGGATCACAAGTTTTCTTTAACCTCTGAGGAATTCAATAAATTGCTAGCACTTGCAAATTCTAACTCATATCCAATACCTACTCAAACACCTACACCAGCTGTAAACATTGTTACTTCTCAATTTTCTGGTAAACCTTCAAACCTTTGCTATTCTGTTTCTTCATCCTTACAATTTGTATCTTCATGGATTCTAGATACAGGTGCAACAGATCATATGATCTGTTCACCACTATTATATTCTTCACCACCTAAGTCAATCAATACTTCTATAAATTTGCCAAATGGAAACTCTATTCCAGCTTCACACATTGGCAATATTTGTCTCACAAACACATTATATTTGTATGATGTGTTATGTGTTCCTAGTTTCTCATTCAACTTACTTTCAGTTTCTAAACTAACAAAGCAGTCTAATGTTTGTGTCTCTTTCTTTGACTCCTATTGCCTTTTACAAGACCAATCAACAAAGAAGATGATTGGGATTGCCTTTGAGAAACATGGACTGTACCACCTATCTCAAGCTACTTCAAAAGCTGCTACCTGCAATAAACCTAAGTTTAATTCTTCATCCTTTGTCTCAGCTATTACTCAAAATCAATTAGATACTTGGCATTACAGATTAGGCCATGTCTCTAACTCAAGATTACCTTTTCTTAGACAGCTAGAGTCATCTATATCTTTCAATTCTACCAATGTCTGTGATGTATGTCCGTTAGCAAAGCAAAGAAAGCTTTCATTTCCTGTATCTCAAATTAGTTCAAATAAAATGTTTGACTTGATCCATTGTGACATATGGAGTCCCTTTAATGTTGTTTCCTACTTTGGTTTCAAATACTTTCTTACTATAGTTGATGACTATACACGTTGTACTTGGGTATACATGCTCAAGCTAAAATCTGAAGTTCCTTTTATCCTAAAAAATTTTTGTAAAATGATAGAAACTCATTTTAGTATTCCTATCAAAACAGTAAGGTCAGACAATGGATCTGAATTCCTTTTGACCCAATTCTATAATGATAATAGCATTATATATCAAAGAAGTTGTGTGGAAACTCCACAACAAAATGGAGTTGTGGAAAGGAAACATCAACATTATTAAACACTGCAAGGGCTTTAATGTTTCAAGCAAACTTGCCTCTAACATTTTGCAGTGAATGTGTGTTAACTGCAGCACACATTATAAACAGAATTCCTACTCCCCTTCTCAAAAACAAAACACCATTCGAAATGTTATTTGGTAAATCACCTAATCTTTTTCACCTCAAAGTGTTTGCCTGTCTTTGTTTTGCATCAACTCTCACAAATCATAGACATAAATTTGATCCAAAAGCTACAAAATGTCTATTCTTAGGTTATCCTTCTGACATAAAAGGCTACAAATTAATGGATCTTAATACAAATAAGGTATTAATTTCCAGAAATGTAGTCTTTTCTGAAAATGTCTTTCCTTTCAAGGCTTTTGCATCCAATTCTGAAACACATACCTTCCTATTTCCACCAACAAATTCTGTTTCAGGTTCCTATTCTCATTCTTTTAATATTCATTCTGATCAAAACCTTAATTCAGATCAGACTCGCCTCACCTCAGATCCTAGTCTCACCTCAGATCAAAATCATACAAACCCTCAACTATCTTCAGACCAGACTCTTGCAAATACTCAACTATCTTTGGAAAATGAATCTGTTCCTCAGATAGCTTCACAAACTCTTAGAAAATCCTCAGGAATTAAACAAATGCCAATTTACTTGCAGGATTATTATTGTGGTACTGCTTCACAAGTTCCAAATGCAACTCACTCATCTTCTATTGATGGTTGCTCTCACAATAAAGGTATTCTATATCCCATATTTGATTTCCTTTCTGTACATCGATTGTCCAGCTCTCATAAAGCTTTTCTAGTATCTCTTTCAGCCTTTCAAGAGCCTAAAAGTTATAAATTGGCTGCTAAAATTCCTGAATGGCAAGCTGCAATGCAAAATGAAATAAATGCCTTAGAGTTAAATAAAACTTGGGAACTTGTTACTCTTCCTAAAAATAAACAGACCATAGGTTGTAAGTGGGTATTTCGAATCAAGTATAAGGCAGATGGAACTATAGAAAGACACAAAGCAAGATTGGTAGCTAAAGGCTACACTTAACAAGAGGGATTGGACTTCTTTGATACTTTCTTTCCAGTAGCATAGATCACTTCCCTTCGGCTACTGCTTGCTGTAGTTGCTATTAAAAATTTGCATATTCACCAATTGGATGTTAATAATGCATTTTTACATGGTGAATTGTATGAAGAAGTTTACATGGAGTTGCCTCCTGGTTTGGTTGTCAAAGGAGAAAATAAAGTTTGTAAGCTTTTAAAGAGTTTCTATGGTTTGAAGCAAGCATCTAGGCAATGGTTTGCTAAAATGTCCACAGCATTGCTTGATTATGGCTTTACTCAAAGTACTTCAGATTGTTCTTTGTTTATCAAGAAATCTGAATCATCCTTCATAGCCTTACTAGTCTATGTAGATGATATTTTTTTAGCAAGTGATAGCTTGCTTGAAATACAATTACTCAAAACTTTTCTACATGATAAGTTTACAATTAAAGACTTGGGAGAACTCAAATATTTTCTCGGATTAGAGGTGGCAAGATCTAAAATTGGCATATCAATTTGCCAAAGGAAGTATGCTCTAGACATACTTGAACAAGTTGGAGTTCTTGGTGCAAAACCTGCAGCTTTCCCAATGGAATCAAATTTGAAGCTCACTGCTTCAGATGCTGATTTATATGAAGATCCTTCAGCCTACAGAAGATTAGTTAGGAGGTTGTTATACTTAACAATAACTCAACCTGACCTTGCCTATTCAGTCCAAGTTCTTAGTCAATTTCTAGCAAAACCAGCTGTTAGTCATTACCAAGCAGCCATTCGAGTTCTCAGATATTTAAAGGCAACTCCTGGACAAGGTTTATTCTTCTCAGTTTCATCAGAATTGCAGCTCAAGGCTTTTTCAGACAGTGATTGGGTAGGGTGTGTTGACACTCGAAGGAGTGTAACAGGTTTTGCCATTTTTTTGGGCGATTCATTAATTTCATGGAAGAGTAAAAAGCAAGCTACAATAAGCAGATCCTCTACAGAAGCAGAATATAGGGCCCTTGCTTCAACAGCTTGTGAGATTCAATGGCTCCTTTATGCACTGCAGGACCTAAATGTTAACCACACAGCCAACTTTGGTTTATACAGACAGCAAATCAGCATTATCCATTGCAACAAATCCAGTCCAACACGAGAGAACAAAGCACATACAGATAGATTGTCATCTTATTCGAGAGAAGCTGCAACAAAACATCATCAAGCTCTTTCATGTCCCTTCAAGATTACAACTAGCAGATATTTTAACCAAGCCTCTAGGCTCTCTTCCATTTCATCATACTTTCCGCAAGATGAACATCCTAAATATACATGTTTATCTTGAGGGGAGGTGTTGGAATATAGCCTCACGGATTGAACAAATGGAGTTAAAATCTAAAGCTATACGTGTCAAACTGGAAGAGGAGAAGAAAAGTTAGTTAATATAGTTAGTCTATTATTTCTTACTTTGCCTTGTATAAATATAGTCAAAGTACTCTGTAATTATCAATTCATTCAAGTATTTTTCCAATTCAACAATTCTGCTTTCGTCTCCATATTCTTTCCTCACAAATCAAAATCTCAATTCATCTAAGATTTGACATTTAGCTTTCATTAGGAGTTGGTCCATTGTAGAATTCGGGCCTAACCGTGGGAATGAGATGCAACTCAAAATTGGCCAGTATCTCTATCCTCATGCAACCATGGTTTGGAGAGGGGGATTTAAGATTATTGACAGAAGAATAAATAGCAAAATTGATGAATAGTACGCTTTTTCTAGGCTTCGGATCTCTAAATTTATGAGCAGCAACAAATCATTCACATTAGAAACATTTTCCCAAAAATATTTAGTGTATTGATGTAATTAGGTAACCAGGTAACCCAAGAAATTATCCAAACCGCAAGGAAAAAAAAATCTTCATCCACATTCCACTAATTTCCACAATAAAGAAATCATTTGCATTAGCACTTCCTCTTTCCAAATTCTAGAGAAAAAAAATTCATATTCGAAGATGAAATCATGACAAATTTGGGAATGGAAATGAAGTTACTTGCCAATTGCGATGTTTTGAGAAGAAGATGAAAAACCGCAAGTAAATCGCGTAGCCAAGGAGTGAAAGAGAAGACGAAAGTGAATTGAAAAGCGTGAACTGAATTCGTGCCTCAAGCGGAACGTGTGAAAGGAATAGCATGTTGGAGGAAATTTTTATGTCAAAATAATATTTTGGCTAGCAGTTGAAGTTCAATAGATTTGATCAATGAAATTGGTGAAAGCTAAAAATACTCATGTAGCTTTGTTGAGTTTATTACAGCCCCTTTTTATACAATCTAATTAAACTTTGGACAAATTTTGAATTTGTTGAGTTTACTACTAGTGCTCTAAACAGAACAAAACAAGGTGATCTTTAATTAACAAGATGTACATTGATTCTTTGTAATTAAGGACTACGTGCGGCCAGGTGGCTGCATGTGTTGACTCATAAGTCATAGACAAGCTAGCCTTGTTCCTCCATGTCAATCAACTGATCGTTAAATAGCTAGCACATGACATGCTGCACTACTCCTTTTCTCAACCTCAGTTCTTCGATCTAGATGCAACTTCGCCATCCTCCCACCTTTGACATGATGTGGACCTAATATACAATAGATACAACTATAGATATAACTATAAGAAAATTATTTCCTGTTAGAATGATGAGTATATTCTCGTCATAAATAGTCATTTTCATTACAAATAACATATCATAAATGTTCATTTTTCTTGTGTTGTGTGTGTGTGTGTGTGTGTGTATATATATATATATATATAATATCACCAATAAGATTTCAAAGATATGACTAATATGAGTCTAGATATCGTGCTATAGTTAAAATAATCAACTACAATGCGTGCATAGTTATATATTCACTACAACATTTTGTGGCTTTTGCCACGAGTTCTTTTTCTATAACTTACTTTCGTGGAAAAAAGTGACATTTTGCCACCAAAATATTTGGAGAGAATAAATATAGACATTTTTCCATGAGATTGTCTTGGTCGATAATGTTTGATGGCAAAATATTTATTCCTATCACGTCCGTAATTTTTGTGACCAACTTATATCATGGATAATAAAAATGGACAGCATATGAATTTTTAGTGGAAAAAAATCAATTGTAACGAGTTAAATTGTCTTTTTACCATAAATTGAAGTCGTCATAAAAAATTGTTTAATTTATACCCTAGTCACCGTGGCTTATTGTTTTTACCCACTATTAAATAAATAATTTCCATGAATATTACTTGCAGCAAAAATCTCTACATATTTTTCTCTTTTTTTGTTTTTGTTTTCTTTCTTCTTTCTTTTTTCTTCTTTCTTTTTCTTTTTCTCCTCCTCATTTCTCCCCTAGCCCGTGTGCGACCCAGCCAAGATCTCCGTCCGTTGCCAACCTCCTCCACCCAGTCACGCCGTGTGCTGCCGTCCGACGACACCGCCCAGCCCAACAGCTCCCCCACACTCCGACAACCTCCCCCACCCCAACCTCTCTTCCCCACGCTCTCTCTCTCTCCTCCCCGTTGGCGTTGCGAAACCCATTTGGGTTGTTGGTTGTTGAGCCGCCGTGCGCCGCCCATTTCTGTCGCCGTTGCTTCCATTCTCTTCCCCATTAACTGGCGACCTCACCCCTCTATTTTCAGCCCCTCTCGCGCCGCCAAGCTCCTCCACGCAAGGTTGCAAGCCGCGGCCCAAAATCCTCCCTGCGCCGCCGTCGCACCACCATTGGCCACCATCTTCTCACCACTTCATTACCGGTTCTCTAGCAACCCAAACCACCCTTCCCCAGCCCCGATCCGCCACCTTTGAAGCCTTTGTTGGATTTGGTCTTTGTTGAATTTCACGGCTTCCGGTTTTTGCCTCATGTTTTTCTCATCTTATTAGAAATGATTAGCCTCATGTTTTGCTCATCTTTTTTTGTATGTAAGCTCTGTTTTGTAGTTGTAGGATTTAGTTAATGGCTAACAGTTGTAGGTATAAAGCTATGTTTTTTGTTTTGATCTGTAAGCTCGTTGGAACTGAGGTGCGTTTGTTTTTGTTCTGCAGGTTCAAACTCTGTCTGTTGTCCATTTCTTTGTGATTATGAGGGTCTCAATTAGTAGTGCAGAATGACTTGTATTCAATGCTCACGATTTTGGTATCCTCTTGGTGTGTCTGTTTATATTTTTCAAGTTCATTTCATTTGGTTTTTTTTACTAGGAATTGTATAGCAATATAAATGTGCATGAAAAATCTTGTTGGCTAAGTCACTTTAAGATGTATATATTTGTTGCGCCCAATTACTAGAGTACCTAATTTACCTGCTGATTTTGTAATCCTCTTGGTGTGTCTGTTTATATTTACCTGCTCAATACTATGTACCTAATTTTTGTGTGTTGCCCATTAAATCTCCACGGGCTAGGGGGTTTGCAAAAGTTATAAGAGATATACAAATTAGGGTTTGCAAATCTTAGAGAGGCCCCTGTTTTAATTATAGTAAAGATGAGGAACTCGTGGTTAGGAAGGAAAGGAACTCGTGGTTATGCAAATGACTTCTAGAATCAGTATTGACCATTGTGTGAAGAAAAAATCAATATATTGTGTAAGTTGGCAGAAAACTATTATACAATATTTTTATTTCCCTGTTTGAATTTGCTAACTTTAATAGATGTGTGCATTTTATTTTACTTGAGTTATTTACTTGTTAGAGTATTAGTGTTTTCTTTATCTCATCAGTAGATTCGGTTAGTTTCCTGTCATTTATATAGACTACTAACAGTAATTATCAAAATGAGAGATTCTAGACTTTCCATATGGTATGATATGTCTATTTCCCTTACTTATCAAAAAAAAAAATGATATGTCTATTTCCGTAAATAGGTTTGGGTAATTTGCTAGAAAATACAAAAAATAAATCACTCTAGGAGTATGAGAGATAGTATACCTGTAGAAGGAATCAAATGTGAGTATGCTGTCCGTGGTGAGATTGTCACCCTTGTGCTATTTTTCTAAACATGAAACATCCATGCATGCTTGCCTTTCAGACCAAATCTAGGGCCTCCATGGCACATATATTGCTTCTATTTGATTAAAAATGGAAGAACCTACTCACATGCATGCATACCCTTTTTAGTTTAGGTATCATTGGAGACTCATACAGGCCATATGTCTCACCCCGATTAACTACTGCTTATGATTTCTTCTCCATGCAGATGATTTCTTCTTCATGTCATTTTATCTTTTTGAAAGTTTCCAGCAAGCATTTCTCAGTTATGGTTTTTGTAGGTCAAGCTGATTAGACATCCATTATTTTACAGGTAACTTGGCTTCATTTGTGTTGATGTTTGAGCATGGAATGGAGTTGGATAAAGATGAATTATTTTGAAGTGTTGGGATTTTGTGATGGAGCAGTTTTGAGTTTGTAAAGCATGATTTGGTATTGCTTTCTAAAATTGAATGTATTGAGAATGGTCAAGTTTGTAAAAACAAATGTAAACTTTTCTTATATTTTTTTTTAAATTGTTATAATTGTCAATTTTGATCTCTAATGTTGGAATATATTTATTTAAGCCTATATTAGACTATTTGTTATGATTATTCGTGGCAAATACATTTTTCCACTATATGCTCAGTAGCTATTGCGTATTTGCCACCAAATTGTAGACTTTAATGAAAAATGAACATTAGCAATCATACAAGATGGTGGGAAAAAAATGGACTTTGACAACTATAATTCATTTTGTGATATAATTGGCACCATGAAGTCTATTGCAAACATGTTTTTGGCACAACAAGATACATCACAAAAAATTTTATGTCACCATATTATACATGAATATCATCGTGGGAATTGTATTATTTCCAACCAAAGAGATTAGTGGGTAAATAAACTTAAAGGACCACAAGGGCTTAAATCCAAGCAGCTTTTGCCATGGGCCAAAATAATTTTTACCACAAATTCATTTCGTGGAAAAAATGTATCTTTTCCCATGAAAAAAAAATTTTGTGGCAAAATAGTATTTGCCACTTATTATATGCCACGAACGTCCCCACAAACGATTTTGGTGGGCAAAAATTTTTTGCCACTTAATCTTAGTTTTTTCTGACCACTCTCCTCTGTGGAATAAGCCACAAAATGTTGTAGTGATTATAAGTTGTGGCTCCACAACTCGCACGTTATATAGCTAGTCTAGTATATGATCTATATATCTACTTGTTCGAGATATGCAAGTTATTCTCCCCTTCGTTTTACTAAGGAAGAAGAAGATCAATCGGACCATGTACGTGCATATATATATATGATGTTGTTCTGTGTAAAACTCGTAAAAAAAATTGGGTTTCTTCCAATTGGCTAATTCGTTACCAAAACCTGAAATATATATTTCGCTACATATAAATTAAAGTTTGATCATCTGTACATGACTTGTCAATATACATGAAATTAAACTAACAAACCAATATACATATATAGGATAATTGAATTAGGTACGAGCTGCGTGACTTAAGTGTAAAAAGAAAAAAACAAACAGAAAAATAATTCAAAAATCCTTTGTGAAGACATTGGCAACCTAGCTAGCTAGCTAGTCGATGTTGGAAATATGACAAATCTCAACGTCCTTGTTCGCCACTTATTCTCTAATTATAAAGTGATCGATATTCAATTTCTAGATAATTTTTCCTAATATAGAAAACAAGATGAGAATATCTTCCTGCCGGTCACGCCGGTCTAATTTGAAAAACGACATCCAATAAAATCATGCCACGTAGACACCTCATTGCCATACCATGTGACCGCAATGCATTCAACCTGGTATTCCCAACTTCCCTCCCCCGACCTCTCCTCTCCCCTCTCCCCGCTCCCTTCTCCCTCGAGCCCCTCCCCCTCGAGCCCTGGCCCCTAGCCCTCCTCGTTCCCTCCTGCGACGTCTCCACCATCCTCTCCCTCAGTCGAGCCCTAGCCCCTCACCCCCTCACCCCCTTCCTTCCCGATTCGTCTCAGTCGAGCCCTAGCCCCTCACCCCCTTCCTTCCCGATTTCTCTCAGTCGAACCCTCACCCCCTCACCCCCTTCCTTCCCGATTCCTCTCAGTCGAACCCTCACCCCCTCCTTCCCGATTCCTCTCCCACGAGCCCTAACCCTCACCCCCCTCCTTCTCGATTCCTCTCCCTCGAGCCCTAACCCTCACCCCCCTCCTTCCCGATTCCTCTCCCTCGAGCCCTAACCCTCACCCCCCTCTTTCCCGATTCCTCTTCCTCTACAACTGCCCTAACCCCTACCCCTTCCCTCCCATCGAACCAGAACAGAGCCCCTGATACGAAATACCATTTGTTTCTCATTGTTGGGTTTGTTGATACTTCTGATTGCTAGCTCCTTTCCTTGTTGTATTTGTACAATCATTTCCATTTTCTATATTTTGTTTGCATTTGATTTATGCTTAGGATGAATGTTGAACAACCATGTTCGTGCTTGTAGTTGTAGATTTTATATAAATTTTCTATACTGTATTTTGTTTGTAAGAGCCCAATAATTTATTTTATATGGATAGAATAGATGGTTTTAGCAATCCCCAAAGGATTTCCCTTATATTGGTGGTAGTTGTTGAACATAAATTTGGTTGTTTTGTTGAGCTTTTTCTGGTCCATGGATGTGGGTTTTGTACATGCTCTGTTCAGTTGCTTCCAAACCTCAGGGGCAAAGTCATTTATTTGTATATAATATATCAATCATTATCTGTTTGTGCAAGTAAGATAAACTGTTGTAGTCTTCGTCATTTATTTGTATATGATATGTCAATCATTTTGCCATTTGAGTGTGAATCTTCTTATGAAATCTGTTTAATTCATTCATTCACTGTTAATTTACTGTTAATACTCTTTCAATTAGCCTGGTACTTATTATTTAGCTGAAGGACATTTGTTTGGTCATGTTCTTTGAATCTTCTGTACTAATTAAGGTAACTTGTGCTTTGGTTGTATATGATATATCAATCATTATTTGTTTGTGCAAGTAAGATAAACTGTTGTAGTCTTGGTCATTTATTTACTTATGATATATCAATCATTTTGCCATTTGAGTGTGAATCTTCTTATGAAATCTGTTTAATTCATACAATACCTTAATTTACTGTTAATACTCTTTCAATTAGCCTGGTACTTATTATTTAGCTGAAGGACATTTGTTTGGTCATGGGGTTTGAATCTTCTGTACTAATTAAGGTAACGTGTGCTTTGGTTGTATATGATATATCAATCATTATTTGTTTGTGCAAGTAAGATAAACTGTTGTAGTCTGAGTCATTTATTTGTTTATGATATATCAATCATTATCTATTTTGAGTGTGAATCTTCTTATGAAATCTGTTTAATTCATTCATTCTGTGTTAATTTACTTTTAATACTCTTTCAATTAGCAAGGTACATATTATTTAGCTGAAGGACATTTGTTTGGTCATGTTCTTTGAATCTTCTGTACTAATTAAGGTAACTTGTGCTTTATGATATGTTATTTAGTATGATATGTATTAATTTGCTGAAGTAGTTGCTTTTGTCTTAGAATCTACCCAGTTCCTCAGTGCTGAATCTTCACTGTGCGTTATTACTTTGCTTTCAGTAGTTGCTAAATATCTTAGAATCTGTTCCTCAAAATCACACTGTCCAACCTTTTCTCCTTTTGCTTGCATTAACTACTTGCTTTATTACTTAGAATCTGCCTTGTTCCTCAAATTTGATACAATATTTTCTTCCAATATTTGCTTGCAGTAGTTGCAATAAAACCACCTTTACTTGGGCTCCTAGTGATCCAGAATCGACAGAAAATGAAATACGATGATAGTAGTGCCAGTGAGAGTAGTGCCAGTTTCGAGCGTCCATTTTGCTACTGTGGGATTCCATCCAAGCTTAGGATTTCAGGCAAGGCTACTAGTTTTGGCAGGCGGTTTTACAACTGCCCAAATTACAAGATCAACAAGCAATGTGAATTTTTTCAATGGATCGATCTTGAAATGGAACTAAACACATGTTGCAAGATGACGTTGGATCTAGCTCAAAGAAGGAACTCTTTAATAATGAAAGAACGCGCAATGACTGAAGAAGCCAAATTCAAGCATATGGAGAAGAAGTATAAGGGAACCTTAAAAGCTTTATATTTGTCATGGACTTGTTTTGTGCTGATATTGGCTGTAATAATTTTGGTTCTGGAGAAGAATGTACCTCTGCCATTGTAATGATGTAATACTTAGCTTATTTTGGATCTGTACTGATACTTAGCTTGTAATGTTGAACTTATTTCCGACTTGTAATGATACTTAGCTTGTAATGTTGAAAATGTATTTTGGAAATGTAATGATACTTAGCTTGGTTTTTTGGCTTGTACTTTGGAAATGTAATGATGTACTTCTGAAGTTGACATGATCGTGTAATCTCTACATGTGAATCTAAAACTGTTTCTTATATCTGGTTTTACTAATCTGGAAATCAAATCTGGAAATCATTAGCATTACATGTTTGCTTCTTATGAAATCAAATCTGTCAATCATTTCCATTACAGGTCTAAACATGTAATGAAACCTGTGAACCGCAAGTTGCTGAAAATACACCAACTTGCAGAATCTTGCCATTTACATCCAACAATATACCAACTTGCAGAATCTTGCCATGTACATGCTGAAAATACATAGACTTGCAGAATCTTGGAATTTACATGCTGAAAACTAAATCAAACATGCTGAAAAATACATGCTCAAACATGCAGAATCTTACCTTCAACATACATGCTGAAAATACATGCTCCAAGTAAAACTAAATCATTTCCAGATTCAGACATGTTTTCAATCCTCCATGTCAAAACCAATTCATTTCCATTACAATGACTGTTAACTGTCAATCTATTACAACTTCCCATTGAACTTAATATTGTCTTAACCTTCCCAGCTTCAAATATAACATACATAACCAGATTCAAATTTGCCACAGGCACAAAAAAAATAAAAAACTGAAACTGAAACACGATAATCGAAATAAAACTGAACATGAGTATAACATTCTGGAAATCAATTCCAACTGCCTTTGAACCGCAATCCTCCATGTTCTTCCTCAAATGCAACCTAGTGCTTCGTCAACACTATTAACTGTAACAGTAAAAAAAAATGTTATACTCACAATAAATTAACCTTCAACATGCCAATTTGAATCACTCAGCATAATAAAAAAACCATTCCAAGTTCCTCAATCCTTGAAATAGTATAAAACACCAACTTGTTTTACCAACCTCATTTTTGAACTGACGGGTCCAAGCTTTGTGATATGTTACCAGTTGTATTTCCAATATCCCTACATAAAAGATAATAAACCTGTCAAAAATTTATTGAAATAAGAATGAAAAATTTACAACACAAATTTTCAAACTATCTTACAACCTCACTGAAGGACAGTTGTTCTTAGCATGACCCTCAATCTTGCAGATGCTACAACGCCTTTTCTTCGCGGTTTGAGTCTCCTTTGGGTTTTTTGCTCTCAACGATTTCGGTCGGCCTTTAGTTGCCACCCGTGGAGGATCTTGTAAAACTTGTGAAAAATTTGATACGACTTGTGATTTGAACATTTGTGAATCATTCAATGACATGTTTTCATCTTCCAAATTTTTTTCTCCTTCAACTTGTTCCATTGACAGTAACTCCTTGTGGACCTTGTCTAAGGCAAGAGAGAGGTGTTGACATTTTTGGATTGATTGTGAGCCAAGTTCGGCAATATCATAGAATTGCATCATCAATTTACTTTTTCTCAACATTGGATCATCTTGTCTCATTACATGCCCATCAGAAGTTGGTATGTCAAGAATAGTCCGACTCTTAGCATTGATGGTCCATCTCTCTAGAATATAATGATGTGGCAACAAATCTAATTTCGATTTCTTCCCAAGGACACATAGGATATGCCGACAAAGAATCCCCACAAACTCAAACATATGACAAGTACATATTGCCTTCACTTCTCCACTATCCAAGGTGACCTGATAAATAGGATATTCTTTGTCATTCTGTGTGACTCCGTATATCTTACTTTCACCATCTTTCCCAACTTTGGTTGGAATGTACCGTTGGCTATTGAATAGCTCATCCTAGAAGATCATGAAAGACTTCCTTGTGTAGATTGAGGCTGCATCTTTTTCAATTTTCCATAACGTTTTCATAATCGCCCGTGTCGATTTTGTGCACACGTCCTTCTCTTTCTCCTTGAAATAACGTGCATCTAAGGCTTTCTCGTATTGATGCACAAAATCGCTCACCATTGTACTCGAACGAACATAATCTTTGAAAAATTTATTCATGCTCTCGCTCCTTTGGGTTGTTGACATACCAGCACAAAACGTGGTTCGCAAGTAAGCTGGAACCCACTTATCCCTTCGGTTGTAAAGATTTTGCAGCCAATCATTATCCACTAGACCATACTTCGCTAGTATTGAACTCCACTCCTGCTCAAACTCATCAACAGTTATTGTCTCATGGATACAATGACGGAACTATTTTTGAAAGTCCGGAAACTTGTTATACACATGTGCCAAATGTTCTGGGAATTTCTGTAAAATATGCCACAGGCACAACCTATGGGTTGTATTTGGGAGGACCTCACTAATGGCCTTCGCCATCGCCTTATCATCATCAGTAATTATGGTTGAAGGGGCACGCCCAAGCATTGCCTCTTGCCAAGTTCTCAATAGCCAAATATAGGATTCAACTGTTTCATTAACTAACAATGCACAACCGAACATTATAGTTTGGTGATGATGATTCACCCCTGAAAATGGCACGAACGGCATCTTATAGATATTTGTCAAGTAAGTCACATCAAACGTGACCACATCTCCAAAATATTGATATGCGGCCCTTGATCTTGCATCTGCCCAAAAACAACTTCCCATACACCCATTCTCATCAACTTGCATGGAATACACAAACCCAGGTTCTTTACACTGCCTATCAAGAAAGTACGCATACAATCTTTGTGCATCTCCTTCTTCAAACAATTTCCTTCTTTTATTTCCCAAAAAATTCTCGACGTCCTTACCAATGCATCCAACATTAAAATCACCACCTGATTCTTTGCTCAACACCGACATTATCTTCCTTGTTGGTACACCGGACTCATTCAAAGTGAGAATGAGTTTTTTTTTGGACACGTGTTACGCCTCTATGTCCACGAAGCAAACTAGTGCTTCTCGGTGTAAGTAGCTCATGGTTGTGTTCGCGGATGAACTTGCATACTGTCCACTTTTGACAATCTTTTTTTATACACATCGTTGCTTTACACCCAATCTTTGTCTCTGCAGGTTCAGGGATTCTCCGTTCTATTTGCTTCCGACTTTCACGCCGAAATCCTTCCCTTGAGCAAACATACTCTACTAGAATTAGTTTTCTATCATCCTTTGATAATCAAGTATGGTTGGTCCTCATTGCAAAACCCGTTCGTCTTGCATACGCCTTGTAAAATGCTTGAGCATCTTCAACCTCATCAAATTCCTTCCCAACGAATGGTTCAATAAGACTACTACTCGAACTGGAAATCTTATTGACTTCATCTCCATCTTCTACTTCCACTTCCACATTAACTCCATCTTCCACCGCTTGATCTCGCTCTTCCACATTCACTTAATCTCCCTCATTCACACAGTCTCCCACACCCACATTCATATCATTTTGTTCTACTCCAATTTCAACATCACTACTAACATCTTCAACTTCAGGATAATTTCTACTCATCATGATCTCAACTTCATCACTATCCGAACTTGACAGAAAATCCTACAAAAAAATATAAAAAAGGATAACAATTCTTGTAAAGAAATTTTCTGTTATAAATATAGAAGCATAGCAATTCTAGCAATAAATATTTCTGTTATAAATATAGAAGCATAGCAATTCTTGTAATAAAAATTTCTGTTGTAAAAAAAAACATAGAAGCATAACAGTTAATGAATTTGACGTGCATATATGCATTATAATTAACGCCATGTTAGATTCCAACCTCCACCAACCACATGCCAAAATAAATTTTCAACAAGATGAAAATTCCAACAATCCTCTTTTAATGATTTAGATGGCCGACTAATTTTTTTTTTTTAACACTGATATATACCTTAAGTGGATTTAGCAGTGATGAACAACTAAAATGGGATGTTTTTTACCTTTCAAATCAAAGCCCTATAACAGAGTGTATGACTCCATTTTGCTAAAACAATATTCACAACATAAGGATGAACAAACACACCGACCCAAATATTATTTGGGATTTTATTTCAAATCATCCACACCGAATCTGGAAATGGAGTTTACATCCAATAAATCTGTCAAGCGTATGACATCAGATTCAAGATTACAATAATAACTTATAATGGCTTTACAGATCGACTGAATGTGAGACGAAATAAAACCCAAAACGTAATAGATCTGAAAACAAGATGAACATAAATCTGGAAACAATAATTTTTTGGATGCAAAACCGACCATGTGCGACGGGCTGAGGCTGAAGTGTGCGACGTGATTTTTGGGCCGGAAGTGAATGCTACGACGGGTTGAGGTGGAGGTTGCCGACGGTGTGAACTGGAGGCTGCGACGGGCTGCAGTGCGACGGATGACGTGAGTGAAGACTGCGACGTTGAGGGAACCGGGAATGATTTTCCCTCTGTTTTTACAAAATCTATTGGGCTATCTCCTGTCGTGTGCTGCATGGAATTAAGATGAAGCCCGCTGACGTGTCGGGCTGTTATTGGTTGCCGTTTAAGTGTTGAGAACGGCATGACCGTTCCGAAGAGGAACTGAAACAAGATTAGAAGCTAGCTAGTAGCTAGAGCAATACACACTAGCTTGCTAGCTAGTATATATTGTCGATGTATAGAACGCTTGGTAGCTAGAGAATTAGCAATCTTAATCTTCAACTAAATAAATTAGATCGAGCACTGGAAGCAAGTATAGTTTGGCTATTGCCACAGCCATAGAACAGTACTTTGCCCGCCTCGTACGTGCTTGAGCGAGAGACAGCCCTTGCTTTTTAACTCTCAATGAGATAAGACAGAATCAAGAAATTAAGATATTAAAGCTAGTCGTTGATTTTCAATCATCTGGCCGTTACCATCCCAATCTGAGTCGACCATAGAAAGCAACTTCAAGAGCAATTTCACATGGAGAAAATTAGCCATACTCAATTGCGTCCTAGATGTTGCACAAGACCCGCGCGTTTAATCGTACGTACTGGTCCAATGCGTCTATATATGTAGGAGCGTGCATATATATGTTGGCAAAGTTGGTTGACAGAATGGTTATATATTAATATTAAAGAACCCCCCGAATGTTCATTGTATGGAGTGCTAGGATCGATCTAATTAGAGAAGCACACCGGCCATCTAGTTTGCATGTTTGGGACCCCGATACAGAAAGGAGAACCAGCCATATATAGGTTTGGATACTACCATTAATTTTTGTTTGTTATCTGAGAGATCATGATCAAATATATATATATCTATATATATACTTTGTTTAGCATAAATGAATACATGAGGAAGACTTGCCTCACGACGCAAAAAGTGCACCAAAGTACCATGAATAGGTCTCGCATTGCAAACCCCAAATTACCATTTAAAGCAAATTGGCTTTGTTTTGGGATGGCTTCATTACCAAAACCTGAAAACACTTGATCAGGTCCTAGCTGCTATATCATGTAAAGTTTTTGTACACTTGTCGTACACTAATTGACAAAACATGCGTGAATGCTTTACATGTAGCTTTAACAGATCAAGATCGAGCTCCTACATCGATCTTGAACTAGCACTCTTTGTCCAAATTAAATTGTTGATCATGATCTCATGGAACTAATAATTAAAGCCAACAAATAAGGCAAATGGATGGGACGTTGTAAATGCAGATGATCTATTCATCATTATACTCATTAAAAGCTAGCTAGCAAAGTACATCTTATGAGAAGACACATGAAGAATGGATTCCATGAACACCAAAATAAAAATGTCCAAAGTGAAATAA
This sequence comes from Carya illinoinensis, assembly GCF_018687715.1. Lineage (NCBI taxonomy): Eukaryota > Viridiplantae > Streptophyta > Magnoliopsida > Fagales > Juglandaceae > Carya > Carya illinoinensis. The sequence continues at coordinate 29,328,806 of NC_056758.1, read as the reverse complement.
TTAATTACAGCATTGAATTTGGTCAGAAACAATGCATATCTCTTTGCCATATGATCACAACCACTAATTCCATGTGATCATGGAGCGTACTAGTGAAAAGTGAAAGTGTAAATTGAGTGTTGCTTATGTGTCTGTGTCATGCTCGATCGAAAAGATGTATATTATATGCTTATTCAGGAAATGTACACGTCATTAACTAATTACGTACAGAACCCACTAGACGTACGTCTGGCCTGAAGAAAAATAAATAAATAAATGGTTTCATCTTGTTAAAGCTAGCTAGCTAGTACGTACTTCTACGTATACGTCTCATTTTGGTACATCTTTTTCACTTTCTGGCCTCACAGAATCGATCGAAAAGATGTTAATCGCTGATCCATTATATAGGCTACTTGCAACAAAAGAAGAAAACAGACGTACAACAAAATTAAAGAAAAATGCTAGCTCGATCTTGCATTATATATGCGGCCTTTTTGCCTTATTGTGATAGTGCTCCTGATCTCAAAAGTATTTAGTGTGCGTACAGCTTTGTTTCATCAGAAAAGGGATCATATATAGCTATAGATCAAGGATATATATATCACACCTGGACACACAACATAAAAGCACAAATGCATTGCATTTTTCCGTTTTGGATAATGATACTTTTATTAAGCTAATTATTCCTTGTGAAAGTTTAATTTGCTATATATATATATATATTAGATATCCAAAACCTCTCAAATCTGCATATATATATATAAATATATATAAGAAGTTAAGAACGTTAAGAACATGAGGGCTGATGACGATTGTAATGTCGGGTTAGAAATATCTCTGATCTCAAGGTCATGAATACTTCCAAGGAGGTATTGGCGGACACCATGATTTGAGTGAGAGCACGCGATGTGCTGCACCTAGTCATGGAAAAATGATGCCCAGTAAAGTGTACGTTCACTTTCTCCTCCATTATCACAAACTTCCCAGGTCTGGAAAAAAATGAAAATTTTATTGCATCAGCGCTGCTGTGCGTCTTTCCTGAATTGTCATGGAAGGGGATATATATTTATATATGTATATATATATCTATATCAGAGCTTAATTCCTTGTCGATCGATACATTGTATATTTCTGATCATCAAGACTTGGAAAAAGGTACGTACATACATACATATATATATATATATATATATAAAGAGCAGAGACTCAACACAGATGCGGCGAGCACCAACCGCACCGAATGCTACATTTATAATTTAAAGGTGTACGTGGATTGTTACAGTACTGGTTTCTTTTCCTATATACTCGACATGGATGCTGTTGATCATTTGCGCGCAGACGTTAGCTGTCTCCCTAGAAGATCTTCATGAGCTAGGTGAATTCATCGAACGGCGCCTGAGGTTGTTTCTTCTTAATTTTGTACTCACCATTAAAGTCTCATGAACAAGTCCTTTAATTAATAAAGATATATATATACATACGTATATATATATACACATATAGAAGCCAGCGGCATTTCCTTTGCAAACCAATCTACTTCATAAATAAGCATTAGACCAGCTTGTAAAGCACCACGTTTCCCATTGAGATGAATGGAAGTATAGTTTTCTCTTTCTGTACAGCTTTACACGTCACATACCGTTTTGAGAGAGGGAACAGATACTATAAAGGAGATTTCATTTTATCTGCCTTTTTTCTCCATGCTTTTTACGAGGACAAAGTTCAACCATGTGGATAACCATGATGCATATGTAGAACACAACTCTGAAGGTTATTAATTATCCATTATACAGACAGATATGTGTCATATGCCTATTTGGAATATCATGTCAAGTCGTTGTCATATAATATATACACATAAATAACATACATACACACACAAATACATATATAGAGAGAGACAATGATTTAGCCATAAAGAAATTTTATAAAAGTAAACACATAAACTGATGTAGCCTGATATGATTTCGATTAAAAATATATTTAAATTATAAAATAGATCTAACATACATATCATATGAAGATATGTTAGTTTATATATGTACTTCTGTAAAAATTCTTTATAGTTAAAGTATTTCTCATACACTACAAAAAAAATGACTTTTTGCGTCACTTAAATTGGAAGTAAAAAACATAAAATAGTTGCAAAAAAAATTTTGGCAACTATTTTGTATTTTTTGCATCCAATTTAGGTGACACAAAAAGCTTTTTTCTTGTAGTGATATATATATATACACACACTTGTGTACTTTTGTATTTTGCAATACTTTTTCGAAATGCAAGTCACAATTTAAGTGCACTAGTTGTGTATCACGCAAGAAAATGGTCAGTGATTGGTGCTCAATCGCCGAACCAAAAAAACAAAAAACCCGCCCCGAGTCTTGATCCTGTGTTCATCACATGCAGAGAAATAGCGAAAAGCATTCATATCACAAAGAAGGTGCAACTATTGAAACGGCTTTAAGTTTTATCTAAGACACGCACATGTGCACAGTTAATATGATAAGTGAGAGTTATTACGTGGATCATAGGCACGTCTTCGCCGTGGGGGCTGTCGAAATGTTCTTGCTTGCTCGTTGGTACGGAAAAGTTAATTTAGTTGAGAAAGATATTTAAGTTGTTAAGCAATATTCTAGTAGTTGTATACAAAACATTAATTTGCGAGGGATGTGACGTATATCAAATCACAAAAGCTTGTGAGGGGCCATGTTACGAAATGGCATCGATCGATGATCATCATCTTCTAGGGCGAACAAAAAAGAAAAGGAGAGAATCATGCATCACAGCGCGCATCAGCACCTTTGTGAAACAAAGAGGGCTGCAATGACGTGGGAGAGAGTGATCCATCGAGAGAGCATTTTCTAAAGGCATTTTAATTGCTAGGCCGAACTTGATCATTGTATATAAACCCTTCGGCCTCTAAGACATTTTGACAAGAAGCATATTGTAACTCAAATTGTCTTTTGTTGCTATCGTTCTCATCTCTATCGATCTGACATCATGGATGGGAAGAAATTAGAGTACAAAGGTGAGGAGGCATTAAAGGATATTGAGAGACTCACGACGAAGGCGGATGAAGTTCAAAAGAACATCTTGAAAGAGATCTTAACTCGAAATAGGGAAACCGAGTATCTCAGTAAGTATATGAAAGGATCAAAAGATATTTTAGAGTTCAAGCGTAACGTCCCGATCATTACTTACAAGGGTATTCGCCCATATATCCAAAGAATTGCTAATGGTGAAGACTCCTCTCTCATTACTGGACACCCTATAACTGAAATGCTATGCAGGTCTCTCTCTCTCTCTCTCTCTCTGATTCTCTTTTTAGCGCTTTCATTGATATATATATTTCCTCCTTTTGAATAAATTATGCTTTCCGGTTTTCTATGATATTTATGTTTTCTATATGTCACGGTACTTGCAGTTCCGGGACTTCAGCTGGAGAACCCAAGATGATGCCCTCAATCGCAGAAGATCTTAACCGGCGAACATTTTTATATAATCTAATCATGCCCATCATGAATCAGTTACACACTTTTATCTCCCGACGTCCATGCATTAGTATATAGTTTTATTAATCTCCAACTATGACCACTTTAGCCATTATGTAGACAATTCAGGATGTAATGTCTCCATTGTTTTCTTGACATTAGGTGTATCCCTGGTCTTGACGAGGGCAAGGCCATGTATCTCTACTTCATCAAGGCAGAAACGTCAACTCCTTCTGGTTTACCAGCACGGGCTGTGCTCACCAGCTACTACAAGAGCAAGCACTTCAAGGGCCGAGCACGCGACTCTTTCAACGATTACACGAGCCCAGACCAAGCCATCCTGTGCAACGACAGCAACCAAAGCATGTATTGCCAACTGCTAGCGGGTCTAATCCACCGCCACCAAGTCCTAAGGCTAGGGGCAGTTTTTGCCTCGGCGTTTCTCCGAGCCATCTCATTCCTTGAACGTAACTGGGTTCGTCTCTGTAATGACATCCGCACTGGACAACTAGATCCCGCCATTACAGATCCTAATTGCCTGTCATGTATGTCGAGCATGCTTTCAACACCGAACCCACATCTTGCGGACGAGATCGAGCGCATTTGCAGCCGCTCATCGTGGAAGGGAGTTTTGTGCCAGCTTTGGCCTAGGGCTAAATACATCGAGGCTGTTGTGACTGGCTCTATGGCACAATACATACCATCCTTAGGGTATTACAGCGACTGGAAATTGCCGTTGGTGTCCACCATGTATGCTTCGTCAGAATGTTACTTTGGGGTCAACTTGAAGCCCTTGTGTGACCCTGCTGACGTGGCATTTACACTCATGCCAAACATGGGTTATTTTGAATTTATACCCTTGGGAGAGAATGGGACGATGTTAATGGACGTAGGGGAAGAAGAGGAGGTGCCTAATGATAAGGTTGTCGACCTGGTGCAGGTTAGGCTCGGCTGTTACTATGAATTGGTGGTCACTACCTTTGCAGGTAAGAAAGAGTACTCTTTAATTAATTACTTGATCAAGGTCAGAACATCTTATAATTAAATTCTGTCACTATCAAAAAACTGAAATTCTAATCCGAAAGTCTTTTTTTTTTCCCCGCCAATTTTGTTGTTATATATATATAGTGTTGTATTGATCTTATTAATATTTAGTGCTTTTTTTTGTTTGGGTAAACCTTTTAATCAGGACTATATCGTTATCGTATTGGTGACGTGCTCCAAGTGACGGGATTCCACAATCGAGCCCCACAATTCCGATTCATTTGTCGGAGAAATGTCCTTCTCAGCATCGACAATGACAAAACCAACGAAGAGGATTTGCACAAGAGCATCACTGTGGCCAAGAAATTGCTAGAACCATACAATGCCCTACTCGTGGAGTACACTAGCTATGCGGATACATCAACTTTGCCTGGACATTATGTATTGTATTGGGAAATAATTCAACTCATTCAAGGATCAAAGCCAGATCATGATCACGGCCTGGCCGCGGCTACTCATACAGTACTGCTACTTGATCATCATGACGAGGTACTCCAAGAATGTTGTATTGCTGTGGAAGAAAAGCTTGATTACATATACCGAAGATGCCGTGCATATGATAAGTGCGTAGGGCCCCTTGAGATTCGAGTGGTGGCGCCGGGAACTTTTGAGAAATTGATGGACTTGTTCATCGACCAAGGGGGCTCGATCAACCAATATAAAACACCTAGGTGCATCAAATCTCAAGTAGCTCTTAAATTGCTTAATTCTCATGTCCAGGCATCTTTCTTTAGTCCTCGGGATCCAAAGTGGATTCCTTAATTAAAATGTCATACCAAACAAGAGTTCATGTATAACCTTGTTGGTAATGATCATGATCGATCTACGCTCCATTAATTATGTATATTGTCTTGCTAGCTAGCCAGTAGTTATGGTTTAAGTTTAAATTTGGGAAGGGGGGTGGAGGGGTACCACATCATGAGTTGATGCCACTAATTCAATTCCTTTAATTTGCACTGGCTGGAGCGATTGAATTTGCGAACTAATTCTGATAAACCGATCATTTCATCTTGAAAAATAAGAATGATTCGGTTTGATATGATTTCATAACAAATATCGACCACGTACATTCGAAATGGCGAGTGCAAACGATAGATAATTGGTGCAAAATGCAAAGAGACTTGACGATCCAGATGCAGCTAGCTTGTTGTTGCATGCATATATATCAAGCAATAGATCAGTTTATATTATATATGTTGCCAGGTGCTACGCAACATAGGAAACAGGATAATCGGACGTGTCATTTCTCAATGCGTACGCCTCATTATAAGTCTGACAAGACAAGAAAAAAAAAGGAAAAACCGAAAATGGGTGCACCCATTAATTTCCCGGGTGGCTCTACAGCCACAGCTTCCGCTAGTGTAGTATTTTTAATTTTTTTTTTTTCACATATTCTTCTTAACATTTTTAAATATATTTTTTTAAAAAGTTCACAACATTAAAATATATCTCTTAATCATAAAGTAAAAAGATAAACAAAAGATCACATCACCATTTGACTTTGATCATAAAGGAAGTTCAGACGTATGTCGTCATTGATTACCTCATTAGCAGAATTCAATATTGTGAAAATTCTATATAGAAGTGAATCCGTAATGATCGGGTGCAAAGTTACAATCTTTGAGGCTCTATGGCTACCTAGTTTCGTTCACTATAACATATTTGGATTTTAGAGAGGTTGGAAAATTGTGATAGTTTCCAAACCATTATTAAAAGGTATGTTTTGTGACAATTTTTGAAAACCATTAAAGATAAATTTGACTATTTTTTTTTTTTTTAATGTTTGAATAGAGATGAAAATTACGTTCGCATGTTACATATATGTTAGAATATTGAGACTACTGACGTGCGAACGTGAAATGTTTTGGTGTCAATGCTCTATAAATGCACATAATAGATCCGCTCTGATTGTCCACTATCGTGTCGGTTCAAGGTCATTTCACCGTTTTGTTGAAAAAATGGCAATTAATAAATTATAGAATTCATTTATTTTTCTGATATTATTTTATATAAGTATTAATACTATTTTTTTAAAATTATTAACTTTGTTAAAAACATGATGATCCTGAAAACTTTTCTTTCATTCATGTCTATGCTGCTGCTCATACTAATGAGCGAAGTGAGTGGATGGATCTTGCCACTACAGATAATTATGTAAGTGGTGTTAATTTTGTTAAATAAATTATACAACATGTAATCTAGATTATTTTTTATTTTTATTTTTTTAATATGCTACTTAATTGTGTGTTTTCTTTCAAATTACAGGAAAAAATTATGGAAATGCAGTCAGCTTCTGGGGAATCCTCCCTGAGTGATATAGACATATTCACGTAAGTGCTGATGCCCAAGTCTACTATGGCAAGAGGTTTGAGACGATTTTTCAAGCATTTCTTTGGTTCATCTTCCTCAATCTCATCAACTTCACAAATTAATAATCTTACCAAAAATTTAGAAGTTTCACGGCGCGAGAATGAGTATATCAGTTTGAGATAGCAAGAGTTGGAGTCTCTCTTAGAGCGACAATCTCATTTAGAGACTTATTTGCAGGACCAACAGAGAGACCAATAAGAAAGAATACGCAGTGAAATTCAAGAGCAAGTGCAGCAAAAGATGATGGTACAAATGGAGTGTGTTATGTCTTTACAACAGAATCGCGATGAGCAAGAGAAAAGAAGAAGAAATGGATTTTATCAATTTTATCAGTGTATATAACTTTTAATATCTAATTTAGAAATATTATAAGACATTGTTAGTTGTTAAACGATGGTGTGTAAATATGATACAATTGGTATGTTTTTTAATTTTATGAAATTAGTATTTCTGATATGTACATTCGAATGTAAATAAAAAACATTTGAATGTTGGTTCACATTTGAACAAACTTTCGAACGTAATTGAACAAAATTAAAAAAATAACCTTTGAATATACAACTCAACGCTTGAATGTAAACGCACTAAAACTAACAAAACGTTCGAATGTTTAAACGATTAACGTTTGATCAAACATCCGAATTCGTTTGAACGCTTCTTCATTAACATTCGAATTAGCCTCCGAACGTTATACTAGTTACGTTCAACCATTGGTCCGTTAACATTCGAACTAAAATTCGAATGTTTATTGCAGTTAACATTCAGACGTATAAACGTTCAAACGTTTTACTAATACTTCGAACTATAATCAACGAATTAATTTCAACTTCTATCATTCGAATGCCAATTGGTCGGGTTGACGTTCAAACGTTATGTCATACGTTTGAACGTTATTTCTATGACAGTTTTCAAACGTCACAAAAAAATTTCACATTCGAACGTTATACCAAATGGAACACCTCCAACCGTCACTAAAAGTACTTTTAGTAATGACTGCATAGTAAACTGTTACCAATTATATTTTGTGACTCACATTAGGTGACGGTTTCAAACTGTTACCAAATGTATTTAGTGACGTTTTGATCATTTTTTGTGACTGTTTTCTCTTTCACAAAATACAAATTATGTTGTAGTGGTTAGTCATGAACTCCTAATTCGATACGAATCATTGATTAGAAAATAATCAGACATGGAGATCATCAGTTCGTACTGCTGAATACATAATAAAAAACAAATCTTATCCTTGGCTATCGATGGGAAAAAGGTGGATCCGGAGGAGAATATTTACACAAGTTCAAGGCCCACGGGTCTGATCTTTTCATTGCCATCACTGATGAAAGCACTAAAAATGATGACTTGGAGTCAATAAAAGGAATGCCCACGGTAAGTCCTAGATTATCCAATACATCATGAATATCGACCATGCATGATTGCCTGTATGAAAAAGATATATTTATATATATTAATGGATTATAATAAATATATAATAACATGCAGCAGCTAGCCCTTAATTTATTTGCGGAAAGCATGCATGCATTTAGTCGCATTTTGTCGTGTTTACTGTTTAATGGTATCAACAGATTAATTGCAATATATTAATTTGCAATATCGTTTGCACCAAATGTATATATGGTCGATTCCTTACGTACTGTGGCCATTTTTTACGTGCGTAATATTTTCAACACAATTTTCGATATTGCACATACCGATCGATCATCGTATGAATGATCGATATTTCTCATTAGCCATTAGGATCATAATATATATATATATATATATATATATTGAAGCTGATAGACATTAAATTAATTTTTGGTTGATCCGCGTACGTTCAAGCGAGCTCTGGAATTTTTTGAGGTGCCCCCACCAGTTTGAAATTTGCGCAGTCTTGCAACTAATCATTGTTATAAAGCATCGATCATGGATGCAGCCGGCACCATTTTCAAGCGTGCCCAAAATGCGCATGCAATTTATTCGTAGACTTTTGAAAGAGATGACCAATTGAATGAGCTCCAAAAAAAGAGTTGTCTGGATACTACATAATTCAACTCTAACGGAAAATCAGTTGTACATTATAATATTGTCTATAAAAAGTGATTTATGTTTGTAATTATTCTATCCATTTTCCAGCTAGCAGGCCGATATATGCATACATGGGAAAAAGAAAAGGAGATCATCATCTACCATAAATTAAGATATAAAAATAACCCATTTAATTAAATTTTGAGGCTCGATCTGATAAATCAATCAATATTAAATATCGAGGAGCACGTTTATATGAATTATATATATATATATATATCAAACGTGGGAGAAGGTACATAAATCTTTTTCCAATACATGATCTATCTGATCATCGATCTCTGACAAGTATATGGATTCGAATCTTGTTCTCTTTTCTCCATGTCCCCCTGCTGCTGCCTCTCTCCCCCCACCACACAGATTGCAATGTACTTTAGTATCAACTTCTCAAACACTTCAATGCGCCAGAGAGATCAAAAGCAAAAGCATGAGAAAGCAATACGGATTAATTAACTGCTCAAACAGATAATGCATATAAATATTCTACTTATATATATTAAGTATATATTCACTATAACCAATCTTCGAACGGCCATTTATTATATTGTATACAATATTTGATCTGAAAGTTCATATACATATATAAATATATAATTATCCAGCCATTATGGGTACTAGGCCATGTCTAAAAAACATTATAACAAGGGCTAATAATTAGTTTCAAAGAGAGTTTATGTATAGTAGGTAAGCTATCCTAGGCTTGCAGTAGCCATGATCATTAGCATGAAGCTCACGAATTAGGTAATTGCTAGCTATTCATGAATTCATCCATGGTTGGTCACGTAAAGACATTATCACTGGTCCATACAGCCAATTAATTTGTCGGTGAGAAAAGCTTCAAAGTCTGCTGGTAAATGATGAAAGCCTAAGTTTATGGAGAAGACACAAAATGAGGATGAATGTGGAGGGTCAAAAGGCATGTAAAGTGGTTTCATTATTAATTTTATTAGGAAAAGCTAAAATGTTTTTGAGTGCTCATGTTTCTCCCAGCCACATGAATGCTTTGGGGCTAAGAGTTTTCGGATAAGGTTGTTCATGTTCATCATGTGGAAGGATGAGTGTGATGATAAGCAGCCAATTGGGTATGAGGACATGTGGAGAATCAAAAATAAGAATTTCCCAGTGCCTAAAATTTATATTTATTTTATGTGAAGGGCATGCATGCAAATCATGTCATTTTTATCGATCCTTTGTATGTGTACAGAACCTTTTTAGCCGGTGGGCTAGCTGTTGTTTTCAAGCAGCCAGTTTTTACTTTCAAAGGTGTCAGTGCCCATGAAAATGAAATAAATTATATTTCATGTTATTGATGTTATATATCATATATATTATATATATATTATCAAAAAACTACGTGCAGTCATTTTAATCATATATTAATATTCTTGCATTTTTAATGATATGTAATATATTTTAAATAATTTCACATGTTTCTTAATAAGATTAGTCCCACTTAAAATGTGATATCTTAGTGAAAGTGACTGGAATGATAAAATCTAGAACTATATATATCTAATTGATTTTGTTTTTTATCTGTATTTTGGGTGACACCATGAAAACGTTTCTCAGTGAGAGTTAAATACCCCATAATAAATATGACATTTTATTCATGATGTTAATTAAGAAATTTTTAAACTAATTATTCAGTAATTATTGTCATTTTTTTTAATAAAGCATAACTTGGTTAGACACTATAATTAAGATTTCCATTAGATTTAATAAACATAGAAAAATCTAAATCTCTCTTTCTTTCTTGAAAAGAAAATAATAATTTGAAGATTTATGAAAGGTTTAGTACTGGTACGTACGTACCATATATATATATATATATATATTTATATATGGAGATGGAAGGTTAATTTACTGATTTTTTGTAGCAGATTTGTCACCGGCCCGAATTAATATAATTAAGTACGTAGTACTTTATCAAAAGTAGTGGCTGTAAATAAAACTGGGAAATTAAGAAGTTAGTCCTTCATGTGTTTTAACACCTTTTCAGATCATGATCACAGACCACAGTTTCCCCAAACTAGAACCTAAGTTTTGGCTCTTTGCCACATTGACCCGTCATGAGCTGACGTACGTCTATATAATGTTTTGGCTCTTACCTCGATCCACTATATATGCATATGGTGGAGATGAAAGGCCAGGGAAGAGACCCTGATTGAAGACCTGGCCTCCACCATCACACACCCATTACAAGGTTAGACACGATAAGAGAATGATGTAGGGGAAGGGGGTCTCCCCCCTTTTCACCACTTAATTAGTGTACGTAGTACTTGGAGGTCCCTCCCCCTTAATCACCATTAATATTGTGTGGTGAAAGCAGGGATATGGAAGCGAGATTCCTTTCCCTCTTTATCATTTGGAGTAGTACTGGATCAGGTAGGGGTCGGATTCAATCCCCTAGCTACTTTTTATTTTTTATTTTAAATTTAATTTAGTTTATTTTTATTTTTATTAATTTGATATTTTTTTATTTGCTTTTCCTGCATTGGCTTGATCAATTGTAAAGATCTACATGACACGTGAACTTCTGCCATTGTAAAGCTTTTCGTGTAAAATTACATGGTAGACTAGTTTTTCAAAGCAACAAAAATAATTAATTATAATTTTGATAAAAAATACATAATGGAAAATAAAAATGATAATTTGAATGTCAAATTGATGGGGGACCTGGTCCGATGATATTGAGTTGACAAATTATATGTTGATAGGGTTGGACTACCTTGAGAAGCCAGATTCGGCACAAATATGGTAGGAAAGGGTTCCTCGGATTGGGGCAATACTGCATAAGCATCAGCAATTTGACCATAGCTTTGATTATGAGTATTAAAATCGCGTATATGGCTCTAATTCAGAAAATATTTTCGGCACTCTTATCGTGTTCACCGTTTCGACTCCAAAATCAGTCATTTTTTCTTTAGAATCGTCAGTTTACGTTGTTTTTTTTCCCCTTTTATGGAAATGTTTTGCTGCCACTTTTAGAGATGATTTTTATTCGGTCTAGGCTAGATCTTTGGTAAGATTCGTATTTTATTATGTGTTTTTATTTTTATGCAAAAATTTTGATTTTGCCTTTTCAGGTAAAATTCTTAAAATTTTGAATTTCCTTACCTATATGAACCCGACTTACGGGTTTTAGAACCAAATTTTTGACTTTTATGACTAAATCATACCTTTAGAATTTTCTCTCTATTTAACATCATTTGTCAATCTCAATGCTTAGTTTATGTTGATTTACTAACTGTTATAATAATTCTTATTCTACTCGGCGTTAGAAGTTAACTTAGAATCATGAAATGCAAATTTCCTAGAGGGTTAATAATTCCAAGGATAATGCATAGTCCACAGATAAAAGCAATTGAAGCTGCCATCGATTCTTTTTCTTACTTAGTGATTAAGGACGTATTTTAAAATGATGTTGTGAATTATTTAAAAAAAATATTTAAAAATATAAAGAAATGTATGAAAAAAAAGAGAAAAGAAAATTACTCTATTCAGTGGCCACCTCAGTGGCGTTTATTTGTGGACGTGGCAGTGTCCTTATGCCGAACATCTTTACATATAAGCTTATAAGAGCTGATCTAGCTATGAAAAAAGGAGACTCCAGAGTTGGAGCTAGAAAGCTTCTTTATTAATTTGCAAGACATGGCCTGAGGAAGCAGATGTAGATCTTGGCCATGATCATGCATGTCATCTCATGTCACATGGCATAACCTTTATAATTAGTTTGGCTTGACCATACTTGCCTCACTTGTATGTAGAGTTAATATCAAATGGTCGTATAAATTGTTTTGTGTCCATGTAACACCCCGCTCCCCCATGATTAAGAACAATGTCATATTTAGAAAATCTAATGGATTCAGATTTCTACTATGGACCTTGACTAAAACTTATTTTCTTATTCTTACAAAGATTTCCTATAACAAATAAAATCATTCTTTATTAAAAATAATGAATATATAAAAGAGATTGCGTGGAAAAATTTATTAAAATTTATCAAAACTTTGTAATACAATAACTTAAAAGCTTTATACATGATCTAGGCCTTTGCCTTGCCTCCCTTGGCCAAGTCTTGTATTGCAGCTCCACTTTCATAAATATTCTGGCTTGTGGTAGTTTACGAACATAAAATAAAACTAAAATGAGTAAAAGACTTAATAAGAAATCTATCATAATGTAAACATACTAAACTTAAGGTTTTTTTATATAATATTTTATGCTAAGAATTTAAAATTATGATCTATAGATGCTTATGACATACATGACTTGTTTTGTTTATCTAAATTATCTAAATGATTGACTTATCCAATTGGCCAACACGGTTAACCCTCTGTGCAAGGCTGTACACCGGTCCCACATCTTATGGCCATAAGGAGAACCATTGATATGATCTGATAGTAATATATTATGGTGGACCACACTTGAGTCCGTGACTTGCACATCTAACCTGGCTATATTGGGAGGTCATTCGGGCATTCTCGTTGGTTGTTTACGGAAGTTGGGAACATGGGTCTATGGTAGTGTAGGATAGGAGTTTGAGGCAGTGGGCTTGGGGGCTTCCGTCATGCAAGAGAGGGCATGGCATCCTGAGGCAGTGGTACACAAATATTTATGTCTACAGGCTGTGATATTCTTGGCGTTGGTTGTTGCTGACGGTTTCGGTGACGTTAGATGTTGACTTTGACCATGGGTTCAGGATAGAGATTGGGTGTTGTATGGCCGTGGTATTGAGCAACGACTTTAGGCTGTATCAAATGGCAGTTGATCGAGGGTTGTAAGTAGAGGAAGGAGCAGCAGTCGTGAGTTAGAGAAGACAAAAAGAGAAGGAACCCCTAGCACACGTGGGGGACTTTAGTTGAAGAGGGTACTTAGAATTACACATGCAGTTGACTAGTGGTTGGAGTCTCATGGGCCGAGGGATGTGGTGTGGGCTTGCATCTGTAAGAGGCCCATGGCCATATCATGATTCCTTTATTTCATATTCTTCTTTACTCAAAAGTAGTCTAAGTATGTAAGCAAACCTCTAAGCCTTTTAAGCACTTGTGGTCATCTGAAGTAAGGCTGTAGCCTTGAACTCTTTTAATTTCCTTTGTAAGAGTTGGTTTGTTAGGCCGGTGACCATAGCTAGTGTTCGTTAGTCAAGTCAATCCTATCTGTACGCCTGGAAAGGAATTGGAAAGGCATCTGGAATATATCAAAAATACTAACTTTTTCTCTTTCTTTCTACTTTTTTTTTCCGGTGGCACTCCCTTCCATGAGAGCTACCATCCCTGCCATTTTTGCTTTATTATTTCCACTATGTTACAAAGTGGTATCAGAGACATTTGTTCTTTGTGTATCAATATTACAAGTATGATATAAATTACAATATTGAGTCAACTACAAGATGTGTTCAGTTCCATATAAAAATCAAATGATGTGTTGGAGACTAAGGTGCTTGCTCTAAAAGGGCAATTTGACACCATAATATAACATCTGACAACCTTGACAATAGAGATGCACAAGAGTAACTAGAACAACAATCATGGAGAGTCAACATCTTATGTGAAACCTAGAGATCAGGGACCTGTCACACCTTAGCAAATGCGAGAAATGCAGGCTAGAACATTCAGACTAGACTTTATGGTCTTCCATGGTGAAGATTCTATAGGTTAGATTTATAAAGTGCATCAGTTTTTTACTTTTCATAATACATTGCCTTAGCATCGTTTAAGACTAGCTTCCTTTCACATGGAGGGTAAAGCCCTCATTTGATTCCAAGATCTAGATGAATCTGGGTAGATTAGTGATTAAGATTCCTTTATTAGGGCCTTGTTGGTAAGATTTGGGCCTAATGCTTATGATGACCCATGGAAGCTCTTACTAAGTTGAGACAAAACGATATAGTGGAGGAGTACAAAGCTAGGTTTGAGACCTTGTGTAACAGGTTGAGGGGTTTGTCTGGTACCTACAAACTCAGTTGTTTCCTTAGTGGCCTTAGGGATGACATGTTTACCTGTTAGGATGTTCAACCATTTCAACTTAGTTTCAGCCTATTGCCTAGCCAAGATTCAAGAGGAGAATGTTAACCTTGCAAGAAAAAACCACTGATATGGACTCAACTACTCACTTAAAAAAACCATTCTCAAGAGAGCCCCAACCATTTTCCAACCATCCAATAGAAAAACACCACATAACTCAACAAAAACATTCAAAAATCTTCACTACCCATACAAAAAATCAACAAGCAACAAATGAAGGAACTGAGAGATAAAGGACTATGCTATTTTTGTGATGCAAAATGGGGCAAGGGCCAAAACCCAAAACTTTACTTGCTTGAAGATTTGTTACTGGAAATTGAAATTAGTGAACTAGGTGGTGATGGGCAGGGAGAAAAGGTCAAAGAACCCGCAACCTTAGAGGTGGTTGTTCCATAAGGGGATCATGAAATTTCCCTCCATGCATTGAGTGGCTCCCATAACCCACAAACTATGAGGATAAAGGGGAGGATTGGAGCATAATGTGTCACCATCTTGGTGGACTCGACGTCCACTCAGAACTTCCTAGACCCAACTATATTAAACAAGGCCAAATTACCCTTAGACCAATGTGAGAAGGTGATGGTTGCTAATGGGGAACTCATACCCAATGAAGGGAAGTGTAATGGGGGTGAGGGTCCTAATACATGGAACTATCTTTACAATGGAAGTGCATCTATTGGTCTTGGTTGTGACATGGTATTGGGAATTAAATGGTTGAGAGATCTGGGTTCAATTTTGTGAAATTTTGGGGACTTGAAAATGAAGTTTGGCTACTAGGGGAATGAAGTCAAAATCCAAGGGCTAGGGCTGCTGCAAAAATGATTGATGAAGGGTCTCTAAAAAATTTAATGAGTTGGGAAAAAAGGGGGTAATTTTACAAGTGATGGAAGGAGTTACCAACATTGAGTTAAGAGATGCAACTGCAATTCCTATTGTCCAACAACCCCTATTGAGACAATTTAAATATGTAATTTCTTAACCAAAGGGGTTACCCCCACCAAGAACCCATGACCATGCCATCAACCTTATACCCGACACTAAAACTATATCCATAAGGCTATATAGATACCTCTATTGCCAAAATGACAAAATTGAAAAAATCGTGAAGGAGCTACTATCTACTGGGGTTGATTTGCAATGGGCCATTATTTTTTCTAAGTTAGACTTGAGGTTGGGTTACCACTAAATCAGAGTTAAATCCAATAACATACCAGAAACAGTGTTTAGGAATCATGAAGGGCACTTTGAGTTCATAGTCATGCCATTTGGGTTAACTAATACTCTATCCACTTTCCAAAACTTTATGAATGAGATATTCCACCCTTATTTGAGAAAATTTATACTGTTTTTTTTTTTTTTAATTTTCTTGTCTACAATAAAATAGAAAGGGAGCATGTGGACCACCTCCAAACCACTTTGGAAGTACTAATATACCATAAATTGTATGCCAAACATACCAAATGCTATTTTGGGTGTAGTGAAATAGTCTATTTGGGTCACTTTAATATTAGATGGAGGTTTATGGGCAAATCCTGACAAGCTGCAAGTAGTGAAATATTGGCTTCTACCTATGTCCCTAAAGGCTCTAAGGGGATTTTTACGTTTGACAGGCTCTTACCATAGGTTCATAAGAGGGCATGCTGGGATTGCCTCACCCCTAACTTGGATGTTGAAGAAGGATGGGTTCTAATGGAGTGAAGAAGCTAAGGTGACCTTCCACAAACTGAAAGAAGTTGTTACCGAATCCCCCATTCTTGCCCTACCATATATTTCAAGACCTTTCACTATTGAGTGTGATAATTCAAAAAATACAATTGTTGTAGTGTTTATGCAGCAAGGCAGACCCATAGCTTTTTTCAGCTAGGCCTTGAAGGAAGAGCACTCACGATGTTCACATATGAGAAGGAACTCTTCGCCTTCGTGTCAACTGTCCTTAAATGGATGCCTTACCTTGTGGGGTAGACCTTTGTGGTACACACTGACTAGAAAATCCTTAAGCACCTTTTGGACCAAAAGTTGGGAACCTTGATGCATCGTTGCTGGATCACTAAGTTATTGAGGTATGACTTCCTTGTGGAGTACAAGAAATTTTTTGAAAAGAGGGTTGCAGACACCCTATCAAGGAAGGATAAGGTGGAGGAAGGAGAATCAATGTTGATCACATTCTCTTGTGTGCAATGAATGAATGGCTGCCTATGAAGTTGATCCACAGCTGCAGGGCCTCCTTAAACAGTGTTCTGAAGATAAATTGGGTCCTAAATACACTAAGAGAGAAGGACTGCTACTGTGCAAGGGATGGTTATACATTCCATGACATGAGGAGTTCAAAAACAAATTGTTGGAATTGTCACACAACAACCCTTGGGGCGGTCACTCGGCAGGACTAAAAGGGGATTTGAAGACATTCATCAAAAATTGTAACACGTGTCAAAGGGTCAAGGTAGACAACACCTTACCCAATGGGTTGCTATAGCCATTACCCATCCCAACCCAACCTTGGATGACTATGGATTTTGTGAAGGGAGTTCCCAATTCACAGGGGTTTAACAGTATCTGGGTAGTGGTTGATAGCCTGATTAAATACAGCCACTTCATCCCCCTTGAAGCACCCTTACACATCTAAGGACATTGTTGAACTATTCCTTAAGCATATCTTTAAATTGTATGGACTACCTCAATCTACAATCTCTAATTGTGACAACACATTTACAAGCCAATTTTGACAAGAATTGTTCACCTTGCAAGGGGTCCAGCTGTTACTAAACATAACATGTAATATCCGAGTCTTACTATGTAGGTCCTTACGTTATTTCATTTTATTCTTTAGGTTAAATATTTTTAAGATAAAGATTTTTATTATTTTATTTTAAGATGGGTGTACTTTTATTTTTATGTAGGTTATTAAAATAAATCAAGGGTATGATTTTAAGACCTTATAATATTTTTCTCTTAAACCCTCTAATTTTCATTATTTAAGAAATGACCCAATTATTTCCTACTATTATATTGGTAGGTGAAAAGTATTTTGAGGTAGATGGATCTCCACCATCCATTTGCTTTCTTGTGATGGAAGAAGGGAAAAAAGACCAAAAAGCCCTTGGCCCTTCCTCCAAGTCTATGTCTAAAGCAATCAAAGAAGGGAAAAAGACCAAAAAAAAAAAAAAATGTAAGTCTTCCCCTTAACCGTTGGTCATCCTAGCTTGTGAAATAATCTTTGACTAAAAGTAACTTTATGCTTTTTATCCTTCTTGAACCGTCGGTCTTCCCTCCTAGCTTATGAGATAAAGTTTTGACCAAAAGGTAATTTAGCCTTTTTCATCTTGAACCCATCGGCTTCTAAGGCAATAAAAGAAGAAAAATTTTCTCAAGCACTCAAGCCTCTCACTATGTGACACTACTACCCTTCTCTCCTATTCCCAATCTCCTTTCAATCTTATGCCAAGCACCCATTATTTTTTCTTCTCAAGAGAAAAATGGCAAGGTAAGAGTACCCTTAATCTTTCTCCTTTGTGTATTTCGAACCTATCCTTGGTTGAATCAAGTGGGTTTTCTTTTGTTGTTGATGTTTTAGTTTTCGATTTCCAGCCAAGGGATTCGCATGCTCTCTAGTTTGCCAAGCTGAACCCACCTTTCCTCTTCTCCATTTTGTGTTTTGGGAAGGGATTCACCAAAAGTATAAACCCTAGTTGAACTCCATTTGATTGGGATGTTGTTTTGAGGCTAACTGAATCATGTAACAAGCTTGTGTTCCAGATTTTGTTCCTTATCTTTTCTTGTTGTGATTCCTCATATATATGCCCTGTTTTGGCTTATCCGTATATATATGGGAGTTTTTTTTTTTTTTTTTTTTTTTTTGTGTGTTGTGCAATATTATATTTCAAAATGAAGGGGGGTTTTAGCAAACAAACTTGTTTTAAATCTTGGATGACTTTGGTTCTGTTGGAAACGTTGTATATAAAATATTGTTTTGTTTTGGGGTCTTCCAATTAATGAGGTTTCTTCAAAAAAGGAAACTTAGAGTAGTGTTAATTGGTTTATATCATGCTTATAAAAGTGTTAAACGATTAAACTATAAACTTGATGTTTAAAGATTTTTAAGTTTACTTAATGGGTTATTCTTGCTATTCTCTATGTTATGCTCAATTAAATAGTGTATGTTAACTAGGGTATTTATTATACTTATGTCACTAGATTTATACAATGGATTGGTATTAAGAAGAGGTGACTAAAGGTGCAAAAGGTACTATAGTATGTAAAGCTGTCCAAGAACTCTTAAACCTATGATATACCATGTCTTGTTTTGGAAATAGCCCATTTATGTTGCTCATCTTTTTAGTTAATTTTTACCGAACCCAAGAGTTCAAATGTTGAATAAACTAGCCTTTTATAAAGAGGGATCACGAGTTGATTTCAAGGGGCATGTTTCCTAAGCTTGTTAGCCCACTTAAGATGCCTATGTCTATTTTAAAGCCATTGTTGAGCATTTCCATATTTGATCTCTTAATGTCCATAGCCCAAAGTGAGCTTGAACCAAAGAGACCTTGCTTGAAGCCTATGAAATCTTAACTACTTTTCATGTCAGCTATTAAATAGCCTTTCATGGACAGCTAGTATGATATAGTATTAATTATGTTATTCTTGTAAATGTTAGACGAGAGGTTAATTATTGGGTTAACGCTAAGTGTAGAAAGGGTGTTAGATTAATGTCATGGCTTTCTCGTTTAAAAGGATGCCTAAAGGATGTTGGATGAGTATGAACACACTTGTGCTATTTATTAGAATAGGACCTAAATTGACGTTAGAAGTATCGAGGAGCATAGAGGTAAGTAGTTATGACCATGCTTCTTACACAAAGTTATCTTATGAAAGAATATCTCGCTCTTTTCAAAGGTTCTTCTAAAGAAAGAGTAAATGTATATATTATGTACAAGCCTTTCTTAGTAGCCCCTGTTAAGCACCCTATCGATTATAATTGCTTGTATGTGTATAAGGTAATGCATGCACGTAGATTCCAAGTCA
This sequence comes from Carya illinoinensis, assembly GCF_018687715.1. Lineage (NCBI taxonomy): Eukaryota > Viridiplantae > Streptophyta > Magnoliopsida > Fagales > Juglandaceae > Carya > Carya illinoinensis. The sequence goes on along the minus strand of NC_056758.1, from coordinate 29,308,795 downwards.
TGAGATTTTCATACATGCTCTCTCAAATAACTAATGTCTTACCTATATGTAGCATGACATGAAATGCTATTTTTAAAAAATAAACACATATGTACTGGACTAAGAAAAGATAATGAAAACATTTGATTGCAAAGAAATGAAAGAAATGAAAAGAAGGTTAACGTATGAAAATAGGTAATGGCATGAAAGATGATGTTTAATCTCCTTCTTTCAAACGATGTTTTTTCAATGAATGAACTGTTAAATGAAAAGGATTGAATGAAAGAAAGAAATGACTAAAAGGAAATGAATGTTTTAATGTATGAAACTACGTAATGGCCATGACGGATAATTGAATGATGGTACCAAAGGACTGGGTAGATTACAATGCCTTGTAAGTAGTATTGTCGGTGCACCAAGTGCTGCCCCCTGACAGAAGGATTTCCAACGCACGACCATGGGTGGAATCAAATCCAAAAAATTGCTAATCCCAACACGTGGGGCACAATAGTGTGTACCGGCCAAATGAAAGTGAAACATGAAAGTATTGTTCAAATGTTTATGCATGAATGTATTGTTTAAATATTTATGCATGAAAGTATGATTTATTTATTAAATTGTTTTTGCATGAAAGCATCGTTAAAATCAGCAAAGGTTTATGTATGCGTGATTTCAAAAGAAAAATATTAGATGATTAGTAAGTTAACAACATAGTATATTGCTTACTGAGTATTAGACTCACTTTGTGTTTATATTTTAAATGTTCAGGTAATGAGAAAGAGGCTGGGGAGTGGGGCATTACCACAGAGGGAGATCGAGGTAGACGCTTAATGTCTTTCCTGTTGGTTCAACCTTACATGGATGATGGGTTATGTTTATGGATGTTGTTTTTATATTGGGATGGGTCCCTTGTCGAGACGTTTTGTTGGGTTTGACTTTAAACCATATACCATATATCTCTTAGTATGGTTTAACTGTTATGGTGGGGTGATGGTAATCCCTTATACATTGACTTAGTGTTTTCTTGTATATAAGGTACAGATGGAGTCATTTCCTCACTAGAACAGTTATGTTTTTATGAATGTATGATGGACTCTGAGAGTCTCTTATGGATGAATGTTGAATAGAATGTCTATCATGTGTTCCTTCATTAAATTAAAAATTTAGAGTACACGTGTGTCATGTTTATGCTGATCACATATTACTAGAAAAAAAAGATTACTGCAGAGGGACAAGTATGTACATAGCGATTTCACCCTTCCTAGGGCGAAGTTGTTACATAACATACCATCCACAAATTGACGGGTAGATGAATAAAACATTTGAAAATTATCTCAGGTGTTTCATTGGTGTCAGACCTAAGGACTAAGCTAGGTGGATATCCTTGGTCGAGTGGTGGTTTAACTCCACTCAGCTGGCATCAACCAAATGACCCCCTTTGAGGCCCTTTACGGGCAACCCCTTCCTAGACTCTTAGATTATGTGTAGGGAACAGGACATGGGGAGCCTGAGGAACACTCTCTCAAGACTAAAGACTAGATACTTGAGGCTTCAACCTTACTGACAAATCACCGTGACCCAACAATGCCATCTCAAGCTGTTCCCTAGGTAGTTTGGGCTATTCCAGGTGCTACAGAGAGTGGGTCAAGTCAAATACAAGTTGGATCTTTTGAGCTCTTCACGGATCCACTCTACTTTCCATGTGTCCCAACTCAAACACAAGGTCGGTTCCAAGGTGACTACTCTTCCAACACTACCACTAGTGGATGACCAAGAAGTCATAAGCCTAGAACCAAAGGAGATTCTCAACCACCGTATGACTAAGGCCAGAAAAATAGCTAAGGTGGAGCTCTTGGTCCATTGGAAGGAAAAGGGCCTAACGAGACCACATGGGAAATCTATTCCAAGTTGAAAGAGGAATTCTCACACCTTATAGGCAAGGTGTTTTGAGCATAGGAAGGGGGGGGGGGGGGGAGATGTGTAACAAACTACGACTAGTTAAGAGTTTTAAGCAGAAGAGGGAGGGGTGATTGTCAGTTAGAGAAGACAAAAGGAGAAGGAACCCTAGCACAAGAAAGGGACTTCAGTTGAAGCGGGTACTTAGAAGTGCTCCTGCAGTTGACTAGCAATCAAAGTCTTATCGGTCGAGGGATATGGTGTGGGCTTGTGTCTATAATAGGCCCATGGCCTTATAATGTTTTCTTTACTTCATGTTTTTCTTTACTCAATAGTAATCCAAGTTTATAAGCAAGCCTCTAGGCTTTTTAAGCACTTGTGGTCATCTGAAGTAAGGTCGTAACCTTGAACTCTTTTAATTTCTCTTGTAAGAGTCAGTTAGTTAGGCCCGTGGCCATATTTAGTGTCTGTTAGTCAAGTTAGTCCTATTTTTATGCCTGGAAAAGGATTGGAAAGGCATCTGGAATATATAAGAAGCCTTAACTTTTTCTCTTCTTTCCTACTTTTCCTGAAGGCGCTCCCCTAGAAGAAAGCTACTCTCCTTGTCATTTTTGATTTATTAATTCTGCTATGTTACGAAGGCTATACGTGACTTTAAGTTTGCCAAGCACGTTGTGTAATTGTGGTTTCTATGTGATGTTGCTATGCAGGTGCGGCATAAAGGGCTGGGCAGTGGCTGAGGGAGGTGGTGGGCAACGCCCTGATGGAAGATAAAATCATGAAGCTACATCATGGAGGAGAGGACATGCATGCAACGGTGGTGTTGCTATGCTTCTTTCTTGTTGGTTGCAAGAGTTTGTGTTGGCTTCCATCTATGGAATGGATGGCAACCTGCATGGGGGAAGTGCTACGTGAAGGTGAGGTGAAGGTTCTGTTGTATGTGGAGAAGCTTGGGTCATGGGTTAAGTCTATGGTCTAGTTTTATAAGGAGGAAGAAGATTGTGGATGGCCAATGGGTTGGAACACATCTATATAGAGGATAGTCAGGTCTTAGAATTTTAATGTGAAGAGGACTGTAGAATTATAACCCTAGTGTGTTTGAACTTGAACATGTTCATGGGCTTAGAGTTCATAAATAAGTTTGGCCTTAGTTATCATGGATTTGGGACCATTTAGTCCATATCTATTAATTGGACTTTAATCTAATTATCAAGCCCAATAAAATCCCGTAATCTACTGTAATAATTTATGGGTCCATGGCCTATTTATGGCCCATCAACATAATTTAGGCCCAATAAAATTATCCTTATATTGACCTTAAAAATATTAGATTGGGTCGTTACATCATTATTACTCCAGCCTCCATACCCACACACACACATATAAAGATGACACAAAAAACGTTATTGCATGGTTGAAGGAGATCAAATTATACAATCAACAGATTGACGTTCCTATAATGTCCCTAGGATGGTGCTTGCCTGTATAAATTACCAACAAGTTCGTACATAGGGGATCAAATATTAGAAAATCAATTATGGAGTGACTATTGCTTTGTTGTGTTTAGGCCTGCAACCTGATTAGCCCAAACTAGGTTTGGACTCGATCCAACCGAATCGTTCACTCAGAGTGACCCATCCTGACTCAACCCTTCCTTCCCATGCGTTAACACCATACAGTACCATTTTCTCGCCTCCTCCATATCCAAGGACCAAGAACATCGCTTCCTCCTCTGAGTCCTTCAAGAACACAATATTAGGCAATAGGTTAAAGAACCTACTTTCCTTTAGTCCCATGAGCCTTATTGTCCCATCGACAGGGTCAAATTCCCGAATCAAGGCTTGGATATCCATGAGCACCTCATTGCAAATCTCAAGCATTTTCTCCAGAGGCGAGGCTAGGGTTTGATAGAGAACTCAGCCTTATAGTAGCTTAAAATGCATTGGGAGGTGCTGGGGGGGGGGGGGGGGGGAGGTAGCATATGATCGTTTTTGCCCGAAGTTTATTGGGTTGGATGTTGTTCAAATCATTTTTTAGGTAAACCCGACATTGTTGGGGCGGGTCGGTATGGGTTGCCGGGCCATTAGTTTATATGCACAAGCCTAGTTGTGTTCCAGTTGAATTATCGTGATTCTCTACAATTTTAAATCACTCTAATATTTTTTTCTAAATATGATATAGGGATATTTAATGTTGTATGCGATATGTGGGAACCTTAGCATTAGACCACTTTTTTATACGTACCCTTTAATAAAAGATTGACATACCAATCTTTTTCTTTAGAACTCAAAAAGATACTCTCTAAAAAACCCTAGCGCCTCTCTCTAAAATCTCTCTAATCCTTCCCAACTCAGAGCCGCTTGATCGCCGGGGGGGGGGGGGGGTGGGAGCTTCGTCTCCCGCTCCCCTTCCTTTTTATCTGTTTTGCAGTTTTTTTCCTTTTTCCTCTTTAGTTTTTACAGGCCAATAAGGGAGGATTGCCGCCCGGGACTATCTGGCCGCTGACCATCATCGCGCGCCCCTCCAGGAGCTTGGTCAGCCGTCGATCTACAAGCTCACCGAACGTGATGCCAAACGGAGTGGGGCGTTGCCCCCACACGCGGGACGAAACTTCAGTTTTCTGCGGTGTGTGGCGGCCACGCGCCACCAAGGGCCCACCTGCAAACGAGTTTCTCAGCTTTTTTGGTCTCTTAGGCTTCAGTAGTTCAGTTTTTGTGAGGCAGTTTTTCCTTCCAGAGTTAGCGTTTGTTTTCTGTTTTTCTGTTTGCCGGCTGTTTTGTTTTCTATTTTTCCATTTGCCGACTGTTTTGTGTTCTGTTTTTCCTTTTTCAACGTCCAGCTTTTCTGCTATGGCACGGTTGCTGCTGCTGTGGGTTGGTGTTGCCGGTGTGTGTGTGTTATTTTCCTTCGATTATGGAGTTTCTTTTTGTGTCTTGCATGGTTGGTTTTTGAACTCTGTGTCGCCGTTGCTAGTTGTGCTTAGCATGGCCTGTCGTCGTGGTTTTTCTTGTTTGGTTATTCTGTTTGTCGTTCATGTGAAGTCCACAGTGTGGTGTTGAGCTGTTGAGCGGTCACTATCTGATGCAAAGAGGTGAGAGCGGCAGGCGATGTTATGGCCGGTAGTCGTACGGCCGGCCTTCGTTATGGAGGATGCTGTGGTCTGTACGCAAGCTGGGTACTCGTGCTGTTTGTGTTCATAATGCCGATTGCCTGTGGAGGGTATGCCGTTGGAGTTCATGCCGTGCTTGTGGTTTGGTTGTTTTTGTTGGTTGTTTTATTTTGTGGTTTTGTCTGTTTATTTAGTTTTAGTGTAGGTATATGCTATTGGACTGTTTGTTTATAGTAGTTGTCTTCCATGTTCCGCCTCCTGGAGGTTGGAGGGGTCATCACTTCTCTGGTCTTTACAGAGCATTTACTCTCTCTTATGAGAGTCTTAGAAGTTAAGACAATGTTCATCACTTGTGTGCGGGGAAGCTCTTGAGCAGATGCGTTAGTTGACTTATAGTCTGGTTCTCCTGTATTGATAAGTCACAGTTGTAATTTCGTTTATGAATGAATACAATGAAGCATTTTTTCATCAGAAAAAAAAAAAAAAAAAAAAAAAAAAAAAAAAACTGCGTACGCTTGAGATTATTATAAACATGATAATTAAAAAAAAAAAAAAAAGACTTAGATGAAAGAGTACTTGCAAGGGGTGGTTTGGATCCCAATTAGAGGACTAGCTAGTACTTATAAATTGCTTGTACAACCTTACAACCTCAGCAGCCCGACCAACGGGTGGCAACAAACCTTTTTTTTTTTTTTAAATAGTTTGTCGAAAATAAATGGGTATATCTCTTTTATTAAAAAAATAGTAGGAATTGATGTGTCAACCTTTCAATGGAAGGTTTGATGCTAAGCTTTATACCACGCGCGCATAACGCGAGAGTAGGCCAGCTCCCTTAAAAGAAGTTTTAAATAAAATATTTTATGTGCATCTCGCGCGATCAAGGATGGCCGTAATCTATAATATTTGTAATTATAAAATATATAAATATTATATAATATTTTTTAAAAAATAAATAAATATAAAATATATATAAAAAAATTAATTTTAATTTAATAATAAATCACATTTTTTAAATAATTATGTAATATTTACTAATTTTATAATTATATTTAACATTACTCGCACAGTTAAAAGATTCAATATTTAGACATTGGCCTTCTGAGATGACCTAGCTAGCTACTAGCTAGTCCTGGCTCCGATTGTAATATGGTTTGGTAAGCACATGCAGATATATGTTTCAAAACATGACATGATATATAATATTCTTTTCACGATGAAGATAGACGACTTTGTAGAGATGAAAATTTTCTTAAAATAAAATAATTTTTGTTATAGTGCCACGCAATATTACTGCCCTCGGTCAAGCTACCTGACCATTTGTCTGGTAATGCATGCACTTGCGTACCAAACCTTTACAAGGGATTGAAAATATCAACTTAATTAATGCCAACATGATCAAACATCTCTTTCGGGCGTTTGTCAAAGTTTTAAATTTGTAATTAAATATGATAATGATATATCATCCATATTCACCAGCTCTTGAAAATTGATCACCGTCTACTCTTGAAAATTGATCATCCATGTAGCTAGCATAACTACTCTTCAAAATGTCCACAAATGTCAAAATATGTCTCCCAAATCCCAAAAAATGGCGCATGCATGTACTTCCGTGGCCGAGATTCCCGATCAATGGTGGCCAAATTTTTGCCACTAAAGAATGGCCAGATCATACCGTCCATAATGATTAAAGATATATTTGGATAGTGAAATGAAAATTTTTAATTTTAGATAAAAATTTAAAATATTTTTTTAATATTATTATTATTTTGATATTTGAAAATTTTAAATTAAGATATAAAAAAATTTAATTGTTTACAATATTTTATATAAAAAATTTAAAAAAATTTTAATAACGAGATAAAATGAGAATTTTATATTTTATTTTATTTATCAAATCTGTCCTAATATATATTATCTCTTTTATTTTTAAAATATAAAAATCTTAAATTATTTATTTCGTGTTCCTAAAGTTAGAATCTAAACCCTTACATCATTCTCATTCTTATCTCGTTACATTTCGTCTTGGTTCTAGAAAACCTCCCGCCCATTTTATATATAGAATACTAGCAATCTTATATGTACGTACGGGTCAATTATAAACGCCGCCAATAACAGACAACATAGTAGAAGGCTTATGCAAAATCCACGTCTCCTCGTACGTACGTACCGCTAGCGGTTGAATTTATACGGAATTAAGGAATTATTCATGCTTTTCCATGTATTAATACAACATTTAAATCTAAATGAGTTAGCGGCATGATCATCAGCTGCATGTGTGCGAGCTTATCTTCCTCGATCGTTTGTCAATATGCGTTAGACCTACGTAGGTACGATCCAAGTCTCGTTTGTCAAAGTCTCATTTATATTCACCCAACAAACGTCAATTCAGGCCGTCACAATGAGCTCCCCAGAGCTCATTGTAGATGATCATCATGTACTGCCATCTAGATGATCATCATCATCAACTTCGATTCATCATGTATTGCCGCTCGCGCGTAATAAATTTTGAGGCAATGATAAAAGTCGTTTGAATAATAAAATGAGATAGAAATAAATTTAGATAAAATTTAAAAATAAAATAAAATATTATTAAAATATTATTTTTTAATATTATTATTTTAAAAATTAAAAAAATTGAATTATTTATTATATTTTATTTGAAAATTTTTAAAATATTATAATAATTAGATGAGATCATAGATTGAGAGTATTTTTTAATTTAGACGGCCTAATTGTAAAAATCTTATCATCAGATTTTTTAAAATATTCATTAATCTAATTTTTAGATAATTAAGATTTCGGACATAGATAAAATATAACTTGTGAGTTTTTACAGGGTATTTATTATTACTATATATATTATATATAGGTATGTCGGATATTAACATTATTAAAATACTATAAGGTTTATACACCATGATTATGTTTATATATCTTTGAGATTTATCTAGAGTTGGGATAAAGAATTTTTAGAGAATTTAATATAATGATCTATAGTGAATATTGCCAATCCCTTTCTCTAAACTTGGTTCATTGCATATACATCATGTGTGTGTATTTAAGATTTGTACTTTTTATAGATTAGTACCTCACCAATAAAAGGGCACCAAATTAATTAGGGTTATAATTATGAGATCGGTTTCCAAAGAAAAATGAACAAATTATTAAAGTGAAGTACTTTTATTTTTAGGGTTAGGCTTTCCTAGATCAAAAGTGTCACTTTAAGATCCTCACATCGTCTCAACTTGGTCCCATACATAATTAACAATATTTCCGGTGTATTAATCTTATAATACTTGCGTATTTCTCAAATATATAACATAAAACCCCCGATAAATGATTTTAAACGAGTACTCCTATATACTATATATTCTCATTATACATTTAATATCTTATTATATAAGGTATGTCGCATGATTTATTTCTATTAGATGATAAGGAATTATCTAATAAAGAATTAATTAATATTGATAAATGTAATACATCTTAATATAATGTGATGAAAGTAAGACGATAGTATAATATATAAAATTTTCATTCCGAAATATATGCAACGGCAGCAACGTTAATATCTTTATATAATTGACATATATATAATAGGGAGTGCTTAATTTACTCATGATCAGCAAAATATAGCATATTTGGATTTATTGATGACGTAATTACAATATTGTAGAAACTAAAAACATTAATTTAACGATTTATACCTTTTAACCATCGATTTATTGATTCTTTATTGTAAATTATTTCGGGTTCCATACCGATAAACTCCCTATTAAGAATCCCAACCCGGCCAGTACTATATAGGGGAAGCTCCTAATTAAGCTTTGGGAAGATATCTCTCTGCAATGTTCCCACCTCCACCATTAGGGTAAAACCCACCAGGTTTATACTCACTGCCACTTCCATAAACTATCCTTAATATCTCCGGTGGCGTCCGAGCATATGAAAGAGAATTAGGATCAGCAGACAGGATGTTACTGCTCGTAATATTCTCTGCTCCAAGAAATAGAGGAACAAGGATGCCTTCGTCTTTGATGCCACACGCGGCCAGCTTGTTCCTAAGCCCTGAGATTCGGTTTGTGAATTCGGCCACCGTAAGGTTGTATGGCTGCACAATTTGGTTGGCTTTCTCGTACAGTAGTGTTCTTATGACCGCATCCTGTCCTGCCTCCACGCCCAGAAGCGAAGCAACCAACTGCGTACCAAAAGACATATATACTAGGAATTTAATGGATTCATATATGCTTGCATGTTGCGGAGACGAAAATTGATAGATTAGACTCTTACACTTCGAGAATTTTTTCTGACAAGATTTGGAATGGTGCCAACATAACCCACTAATCCTACATAGGGGATCACATATGATGCTAAGAGATAGCGGTTTGTGTCAGCGTAAGGGTCAAATGGAGGGATCAATTTGAAACCGACTGCATCATCAAATACTTTTGCAAAATTCTGAACGCCGAGATCCAGCTGCGGCCTTGGAATCCCTCCTATTCTAGTAATTATAGCCCTGAAAAATCATCATCGATCTGTTAAAGAGACATTCTAACCAATTAACAACAGCAATAATTTCATGAATGCATGATAAAACCGACAATTACATGAAGAAAGAAATGGATACCCCTTCATGCACTGTTAATAAAGCGTTTAAGTTTCCAGCAAATCGGAAAAAGGCAAATTAAGGCATCAAACCACAATAAATCTGAGAATACTTTTAAAACTTAACAAGTTATACCATGTAGTATCAATATTTTCTTATTGACAAGTGGTACCTGAGATGACCGACTTCTTGATAACCGAACTCCTCGATTATCCTAGCGACTAAAGGGTCGAGACTGGCCTTCCTAGCACCAATCGGAGGAGGACCACCCTTAGCCAGAGATGGAGCGATGCTGTCAAGTCCCCTACCAGTTGCACCACGCAAGAAAAACTCTGCTTCGAGGAACTCCAGATTAAGAGCAAACTGAATCTGGTCAGTATCACCAGCTACGATTGGTCCACAATCGGGATTACCAACAGTACTGGCCATGACCCCCAGGATGAGTTTCAGTACTGAAACCAGAAAGATAAGGGCAGTGAAGAAAGCAGTACTGGCCATTGTTTATCAATATCTCAAGGAAGCGACTATAACGATGAGTTGGGAACGTACGTACATGATCGACAAGTTACGAGCTTATATAGACAACAATATGCGCGCGACGTGTGAGCTGACGCTACGTGTCATGTTGATTCTAGAATAATGCTGTATGTAGCACGCTTCTCGCATCTATTTTTATACACACGCGTGGATGTCAGTTGATGTAATATCCTAGCCCAGCCTAAGCCGACGATAAGCCCAAAAGCTGATGAGCAGAACGGCGTCGTTCGGTGAGTTTCTATCCTTTTTTCCTTCCTTTCTTTCCTTCTCCGAACCCTTCTCCTCCCCGTTTCTATCTTCCCCACGCCTCTGCAGTTGTGTTTTCTCACCAGCCAATTTCTTTGTCAACAGATACACTCTCACTCCCTCTACCTCTCCTACGATTTTCTTTGTTGTCGTTTGGTGCTGCGACTTTGTGGGTCTGCGGATTCTTGTCTCCGTTGAGCCTCCTCACCGGAATGGTGTTGAACGGCTGTAAGCCATTTCACTCACTCTCTATTCTTAGTTTCACAAACTCTAATTTTCGCACTCACAAAATTCACTCTCAGCACTTGTTTCTACAAATCTCTCACTCCCCTACGATTTCCTCGTTACGATATTATATATATATTTGGTGCTGCGAACTCGTTGGCCTTCCCGGATTTGTGTCGCCGTCAAGTCTTCTCGCTGGATTTCTTATTGAACGACGATAAGCAACGTCTCTTTCACTCTCTCTTTTTCTCCGTTTATTTCCCCTGTACCGAGTGTTGATTTTTGGTTGATAAACCAGCGCATTGCCGTTTGTTCGTGACTCTATTGCGGACACCACCGTGCAGGTTCCACACGTCGACATTGGTAAGGCCCACTCGCCATCGTTTTCATCGAATTAACCGCACAAAATTTGGCTAACGTCAAGAATTCAAACTTTTGTATTTCACTGACTTGATTTTTACATTTAGAGAGGAATTGAATAAATAGATACAATGAATAAGTGTTTCTAAGGCAACTAATTGAATATGGTAATTACAAAATAAATGGCTAATTTCCTAAAATCATGGTGCTACAAAAATGGAGAAGATTGTTGCTTAATTTAGGAAAGTGAGCTATCAATACTCCTCCTCAAATTGGCGCATGGAGATCCGTAATGTCCAACTTCGGGTAGAAAGTGATGGAAGAGATCCTGGCCTAATGCTTTGGTGAATATGTCAACAGCTTGCTCGTGAGATGAGGTGTGATTAGCGATAAGGAGGCCGAACCAAATTTTATCACGAACAATATGGCAGTTAATTTCAATATGTTTATTGCGCTCGTGGAACACAGAATTATGAGCAATATGTAAAGTAGATTGTTTGTCACAATGGAGACTAAAAGGCGCTGAGTGGGAGAGACCAAGATTAGTGAGAAGCTGTTTCAATCAAGTAAGTTCACAAGTGGTAACGGTCATGATGCGATATTCAGCTTCAGCAGAGGAACAAGCCACTATGGTCCGTTTTCTGGGACGATAGGAAATAGGATTGGTGCCAATTTGAACAAAGTAGCTGGTGGTAGAGAGACGAGTGGTGAGAAAGCCGGCCCAATCGGAATCAGTGTGGGCAGTAACATGAAGAGAGTTGGAGGAGTCGAAAAAAATGCCTTGTCCGGGACTACCTTTGAGGTAGCAAAAAACGCGAGTGGCAGCCTGCATGTGAGGGGCATGAGGAGCGTGCATGAATTGACTGAGAATGTTCACTGCAAAGACAATATTAGGACGTGTGATAGTCATATATATGAGACGACCAACAAGTCGACAATAAGGAGCAGGATCTAGAAGAAGGGAGCTGTCGTGGTTGGTGAGCTTTAAGTTATGTTCCATGGGGAAAGAAGCAGTCCGAGCACCGAGTTGACCACTATCAGATAAGATGTCAAGAGCATATTTGCATTGGTTGAGAAAGATGTCTTGGGGTGAGCGAGTAACTTCTAAACCAAGAAAATATTTGAGGGGACCAAGGTCTTTAGTTTTGAAGTGGGTGGAGAGAACACTTTTGAAGACCTCAATTTGGGAGCGATCATTGCTAGCAACCAAGATATCGTCGACATAGACAAGAACAAGAGTGACATTGGTAGAAGTAACCAGAGTGAATAAAGAGTGATTCGCCTGAGATTGAGAAAAACCTGCATGAAGAAGCACACTGTTAGTTTAAAAAACTAATTGTGGGAGGCTTGTTTGAGGCCATAGCAAAAGGCGACAGACACGAGTCTCCACTTTCGAACAATAACTAGGAGGGGGAGTCATGTAAACTTCCTCATTAAGGTCCAGTGTAAGAAGGCATAATTGACATCAAGTTGGTGAATAATCCATTGGCGAGAAGTAGCGACAGCCAACAAACACCGAACAATAGTCATTTTGGCAACAGGAGCAAAAATCTCATGGTAGTCGAGACCTTCAACTTGAGTATAGCCTTTGACAACTAACCGAGCTTTGTATTTTTTGACAGAGCCATCGGCTTTGAGCTTAGTTTTGAACGCCCATTTGCAGTCAATGGGTTTCTTGCTAGGGGGAAGGGACTTAAGTGTCCAAGTTGAATTGGCTTCAAGGGCATGAAGTTCAGCAGACATGGCATAGTGCTAATAGGCATGACAAATAGCAATGGAATAACAAGAAGGGTCAGCAGAAACAGTGAGAGAATTTAAAAAATAAGATGAGAAGAAGAAAAACGAGAATAAGAGAGAAAAGAAGATAAAGGATGTGCAGTACCTTAGGTTGATGCAGCGGAGAAAGATGCAGTAGACTTGGTGTGTGTGGTCAGGCATATAAAATCCTGAAGATAGGCAGGTCTAGTAATGGTGCGACGAGGATGAGTAGGTGAAGAAGGAGGAGAAGGAGAATAGTTGGGAAGAGAAGGTTCAGAAGGAGAAGGTTGGGAAGTAAGGAGGGATGGTAAAACGGGTTCAAGAACAGGGAGAGGAATGATAGATAGCGAGGTGGAAGAAGAAGAAGGGATATCCTGGAAAGTGAAATGGTGCTCGTGAAAGGTGACATCACGAGAATAAAGAATGGCCTGAGTGTCTAGATTGTAGAGTTTGAATGCTCTATGAGTGCTAGGATAACCGAGAAAAAGACACTTAAAGGCGCGGGGAGAAAATTTATCGCTTGAAGCTTGGAGAGTTTGGGCATAACAAAGGCAGCCAAAAACTCAGAGATGGTCATATTTGGGTGGGGTATTAAAGAGAAGTTCAAAAGGAGATTTATTTTGAAGAATAAGACTAGGTGTGTGGTTTATGAGATAGGCAGCAGTGAGGACACATTCACCCCAAAATTTTAGAGGTAAGTGAGCTTGAAAGTGCAGACTATGAGCGACATTCAAGAGTTGTCGATGTTTACGTTCCGCAACATCATTTTGTTGAGAAGTTTCAACATAGGTACGTTTATGAATAATGTCGTGGTCATGAAGATAATTTTGAAATTTATAAGAAAGGAATTCTTGGCCATTGTCAGTGTGAATTCTTTTAATGGTGGTATTGAATTGGTTTTGAATAAGAGCAAAGAAATGCATAAGATAAGTGCATGCTTTGGATTTATAGCGCATGAGATAAATCCAAGTGGTGCGAGAGAAATCATCAACAATAGTGAGAAAATAATGTGCACTACAAAGGGAATGAGTATGATAGCCACCCCATATATCACAAAAAATTCTATTAAAAACTGTAGTACTTTTATTGGCATGAATAGGAAAAGGTAGTCTAGTATGCTTAGAACGATCACAAATATCACAATCAGAAATAACACAAGAATTATTGAAAAGACTAGGAATGACTAAATGGGAAGGATGACCTAAGCGTTGGTGCCATAAAAGTTTATTCACAGTGATCTGAGTAGAAAGAGCCATGGTGGTGGGTGATCGACATAAAGTCCATTGCAAAGTTCACTTGCTCCAATCAGCCTCATCGAGTGCGGGTCCTAAAAAGAAATAGTGGAAGAAGAAAAAGAAATAATGCAAGAATTAGTATGAGTGAGCTGAGGGACAGAAAGAAGATTAAAACAGAATTGAGGGACAAAAAGGGCATTGTGCAAAGTGAGGTGTATTGGCTAAAACACATGTGCCGACACCTTCAATTTTAATTAACTGCCGAGTTTGTAAAGTGACCATACAGTCATGAGAGGAAATAACAAAAGAAGAAAAAAAGGTGTGGTCATGGCAGAGGTGGTCGGTGGCACCACTGTCCACCACTCAGTCACGGTGGCTGTCAAAGGGAGAAAAGGAGGAGACGTTATCGATGAAGTTGGCAGCATGAGGGTTCGGTTTAAGCAAATCAAGAAGCTTTTGGTAGAGGTCTAGTGTCAGGCCAGGAATCGGAGGGGAGATGGAAGCTTGGTGAGCCATCGGCTGCGAAGGGGGAGGAGGTTTGTCAAGAAGGGAGGGCTGCTGTTTGCTGCAAGGTTCATGTCTGGCTGGGTGACCAACGATCCGCCAGCATCGGTCACAGGTGTGACCATGTTTTCCACATTCGGTGCAATGCAGGGGCTTCCGTGGAGGACCACTGGAGTGGGCGGCGAAGATGTGGGTGGTTTTCGTCGTTGCTGTAGGCCTAACATGGAGGAGACGCTGCTGTTCCTCCTGAAAAAGAATGGAAAAAATTTTGGTGATAGGGGGACAGGTTTCCATGGCTAAAATTTGGGTTTTGAGTTGGGAGAATGAGTTATTTAGGCCAAGTAAAAATTGGTAAACTCTCTCATCTTCAACTTGTTGTTGCATTTCTTTGAGGTCGTTGGTTTTTTGTAAGTGGCTGAGTTCATCCCAAATTTGCTTGATTTGGTTGTAATACTCATGAACTGAATGGGTGTGCTGTTGCAAGGAGGATAACTCTCGCTTGAGATAACAAATCCGTGCATTGTTGCTGTGGCAAAAATGGAACTAAAGATCAAGCCACACGTCTCGAGGGTCAGTATGAAATTCAAGGGAGTTGGCGATTACGGGATTGATGGAATTGAGGAGCCAGGTAAGGACCATATCTTTAGTTTGGTTCCATTGTGGGTAATCTTTAGAGGTAGATTTGGGTGTGGGAAGAGTACCATCAACAAAAGCTAATTTGTTTTTGGCATTAAGGGCACGAGTCATGGCTTTTTGCCATTTGGAAAAATTGTCACCGGTGAGGAGGCCAGAGACAAGAATGAGACTAGGGGAGTCTGAGGGATGAAGAAGGAATGGGGATGAAGTGGGGTTGGAGGAAGAAGCCATGAACATGTGAGAGGGAGGATCGGTTTAAGCTGATGCCATGTCAAGAATTCAAAATTTTGTATTTCACTAACTTGATTTTTACATTGAGAGAGGAATTGAATAAATAGATACAAGGAATAAGTCTTTCTAAGGCAACTAATTGAATATGGTAATTACAAAGTAAATGGCTAATTTCCTAAAATCATGGTGTCACAAAAATGGTGAAGATTGTTGCTTGATTTGGGAAAGTGAGCTGTCAATAGCTACGATAATTAGAACCTTAGTATCGTCTTTATATTATTGTTTACGTTATTTGTACATTGGTACCCAGTGGAAGATTGTTAAAGATGAAAAGAAGATAACTTTGAAAGAATGGAGTACGTATCTCCAAGTTTCATTCAATAATATTCATCTATTTTTACATCAAAATAACTAAACTTTATATCAGTTCATTGTTTACTCTTCAGATCAAATACATAGAATGTAAAACATTACATTAACTTCAGTTAAAAATACAATGATGAATGTATTCAATTAAGATGGACACATTAAAATCAATACTCCTCCTTAATGTATTTGTCTGAAGCTAACATCATGGTCCTCAAAATCTAAAACCTGTCCCTCGGCAAAGCTTTGGTGAAGATGTCTGCAAGCTGTTCTTCAGTACTACAATACTTCAATTGAATTTCCCCATTAGCTTCAACTTCTCTTAGGTAGTGACACTTAATTGCAATATGCTTGGTCGTGTTATGGAAAATAGGATCTTTGGCAATGGCAATTACAGAATTTTTATCACACAAGATTCCAACAGGCTTTAGTTGCTCTTTTCCCATGTCTTCCAAAATTCTAGTCAACTAAATAGCTTGATTTTCAACACTTGTAGTTGCAATGTATTCAGCTTTAACAGTAGATTGAGCTACGAATTTATGTTTCCTTGAACCCCATGAAAATACTATTGAGCCATAGTTGAAACAAAAACCCGAAATGCTCCTCAAATCATCCACTGAGCCTGCCCAGCCACTATCAACATAACCAATTAGTTTTCCTTCTGGACACCAAATTTCAAAATTAATAGTTCCCTACAGATATTTGAGAATTCTTTTTCATGCACCAAAATGAACTTGGTTGGGTTCCCACATAAACCATGGTAGTAGACTTGTAGTAAACATTATGTCTGGTCTCGTTGCAGTTAGGTAGAGGAGACTACCAACAAGACTTCTAAACAGAGCAGGTTAGCCTTTTTAACTCCATCATCATTCTAAAACTTTTCTCTTGCAATCAGAGGAGTTGCCACTGCTTTACACCTGAGCATTTTGAACTTTAACATTAGTTCATCAGTGTAATTTCTTTTTGAAATGAAGATGCCATCCTCCTCTTGACATACTTCCATTCCCAAAAATAATGCATCATACTAAGGTCAATCATTTCAAAAGTTTTCATCATATTTTCTTTAAAACTTTCAACGACCTTAATATTGTTTCCTGTAAAGATTAAATCATCAACATACAAAGAAACAATTAATATGTCAATAGCTCTTTGGTGTTTTGTGTAGAGTGTATGTTCGATCTTGCTTCTTTGGAAGCCTTGGTCAAGAAAATAACCATCTATCTTCCCATACCAGGCTCGAAGTGCCTGTTTTAGGCCATAGAGTGGATTTTTTAATCTCAACACTTTTCCAGCCTCTTCAATAAACCCATCTGGTTGGCTTACATACACCTCTTCTTGTAACTCTCCATTTAAGAAAGTAGACTTCACATCTAACTAAAAGACTTTCCATGTCTTTTTAGTTGCCAATGCTATCAAGGTCCTAATTGTGTCTAACCTTGCAACAAGTGCAAAAGTTTCATTGTAATCTCTTCCAAACTATTGGGCATACACTTTCACAACTAGTCTAGCCTTGTACTTCTGCACTGATTTATTAGGATTCAGTTTGATTTTGTAGATCCACTTCACTCTAATGACCTACTTTTCTGCAGGTAGATCAACTAACACCCAAGTCTCATTTTTCTTGATCATTCTTATTTCCTCCTCGATTACTTTGACACACACTTCTTCTTTTAAGGCTGCTACATAATTCTCAAGTTCTAATGACAGAAAATTGCAGCTTTCATAGATATCATTCAATGATCTAAGCCTCCTTGGGGGTGAATCAGCTAAACTTTCTGATGATACTGAAGTTGGAGTTGTTACTGATGTTTCAGGATCATCAATTTGAATGTTATGATCTATTTCTGGTTCTAAATTGGCTATAGGAACTGAAACTCTGAAAATTTTGCTTCCTAGAAATCCCCTTCATCAAATTGCACATCTCGGCTTATAACTAGCTTTTCTATTTCTAAGATATGAACTCTATAGCCTTTTGATTCAGTACTATATCTTGGAATAATTCCCTTTTGAGATTTCTCCTCTAACTTGTGTCTCTTTGGAGATAGAATAAGAACATAGCAAATGCAACCAAACATCTTTAGATAGCTTGATTAAGGATTGCACTTGTTGAACACCTATTCAGCAGGTATACAGCAGTATTGACTCCTTCTGACTAGAATTCTACGTGCAGTCCTTTTTCCAATAGCATTGATCTGGACATTTCCATCATTGTTCTATTTTCTCTTTCAAACACTCCATTTTGCTGAGGAGTGTATGCAACCGTGAACTGATGTTCCAGGCCTTCTTCTTCACTGAATTTGTCAAATAGTTGAGAGTTATACTCTGTGCCTCTGTCACTTCTCAAGGCTTTTATCTTGAAACCACTTTGAGTTTCAACTGCTAGTTTGAATTTCTTGAAGATCTCCAACACTTTTGATTTCTTCTTCACAAAATAAACCCAATTTTTCCTTGTAAAATCATCATTGAACAAAAGAAAGTACTCGTTTTGATTTTGTGATGGTGTTCTCATTGGACCACACACATTCGAGTGTACCAATTGCAATAGTTCTTTGGCCCTCCATGTACTTTCAGATGGGAAGGATTTTCTGTGTTGCTTTCCAAGCATGCAACCTTCATAAACAGCCTCTTGTTCTTGCACTAGAGGCAAGTCATTGATCTTCTCTTTCTGATGCAATTGTCTCAAGGCATCATAATTATAATGTCCGAACCTTTGATGCCACAGAGTGGAATGATTAACTTATGCACTCATAGCTTTAGGATGTTGCCATTGAATAGGAAAATTCTATTACATCCCATTTTAATTTAAGCTATCTCCAAATTATTTCTATCATAAAAAATTTGACATATACTATCTTCAAAATGTAAAGAGTAACCATTTTGAATCATTTGACCAACACTCAATGAATTTTGTTCTAGAGAAGGAACAAGTAAAACATCTTTAATGTATTTTGTACCTCTTCTTGTTTGAGTGGCTATTGTTCCCTTCTCTTTGGACTCCACCATTTCTCCATTTCTCATCTTAACTTATTTATCAAGTTGTGAGAAAATATCTTCATTTGCTGCCATATGATTACTGCATCCGATGTCAATAAACCAAGTGTTACCAACATTGTTGGTGGAGGGTTGACAAGCAAAGAACATGTGCTCTTCATTTTTTTTTAATTTTGTAATTTTCTTGTTGATTAGTTTTGACCCTGCAATCTTTTTCAACATGGCCAAACCTTTTACAATACATGCACAAAGGTTTTCCTTTATGAAAACAATCATTTTCAACATGATTTGTCCTTTTATAGATTCCACAAGGTGGAAATTCTTTCTGTTTTCCTTTCTTCTTTTCCTCTTTCCAAGTTTTCTCTCATTTTTTTAATGAATTCTGGCCACACTTCTTCAAATCTTTTGGCTTTTGAAATTTTATATTTACTTTTGATTGGCATGCATTTTCTATAGAATCTTCAGATCTTCTCTCAACTCTTTGTTCATTTGCTTGCAAGGATCCCATCAATTCAGTGATGGTTGTAGTAGTTAAATCCTTAGATTTCTTCTACAACAACAACAACATGATCATTCTTATCTGTTAGACTAATTAGAATTTTCTGCACAATTCGTTGATCAGTAACTTTTTCACTATAAGTTCTCATTTGATTAACCAATTCAATTAATCTAGAACAATAATCCTTCACACTCTCAGATTCTTTCATTTTAAAGTTCTCTAATTCTCTTCTCAAACCCTGAAGTTTGATAGATCTTACCTTTGCATTTTTTTGGAATTCCTGTTGTAAAATATCCCAAGCTTGCTTTGAGGTTATAGCTCTCATCAATATGGGAAAGATAGAATCACTCACTTCCTATTGTAGAACAAATAAAGCCTTTGAATTTTTCTGCTACTAAGACTTTAATTGTTCTTGGACTGCTGCTGATTGTCCTTCAACTGGAGTGGTAACTCCTTTCTCTATTACTTCCCATAGATCTTGAGAACTGAAGAAATTCTTCATTTTTATACTCTATTAATCATAACCCTCTCCATTGAAGATGGAAACTGGTGCTGTTGCTCCAAAACTTGACATGATTCGACTTTAGACAAATCAAACCTACTCTGGTACAAACTGTTGAAGATGAAAAGAAGATAACTTTGAAAGAATGGAGTATGTATCTCTAAGTTTCATTCAATAATATTCATTTGTTTTTACATCATAATAACTGAACTTTATATAAGTTCATTTTTTACTCTTCAGATCAAATACATAAAATGGAACTAGTAGTAATTAAAACATTACATTAACTTTACTTAAAATATGATGATGAATGTATTCAATCAAGATGACGCATTAAATTCAATAAAGATTTTACTACCTCTGCTGTGTGTTGGGAATTGTGTAATTGCAATTTCTTAATTGGGTTAAAGTTTGTGTTTGTGTGGGATGATGTTGGTGGGCTGGTTGTGTTAGACTTATCGTGATGGTTGGCTGTTTGTGTTGGACATGTGTGAATTGTGGACGTTGAGTTGCTGTTTGGGTAGTCGTTTGACATATATAGGGTCTCGGATTTGTAGTATTATGGGCAGAGAAGACTTAATAGTGGTTGTAATGTCATTGGGCATGTTGGTTCGACGTGTTGGGAGTAGATGTGGCTATTTATATGTTTGAAAAGTCGATGGTAAATTGTGTTTGAATATGTGGACCACTTGTATAATATGTCGATATGAGTTTATAAATAATATTTAGTTGCGGTAAATAGTTAAACAAATTCAAGGTGGATGGGATAATCTTCGTGAAGTTGTAAAATTTCTTTGGATGTTGTGAGTAATTTGTGCACGTTGAATCTATGGCTCGAGTTACGGATTGATTTTCGTTAATGAAGTTGGTTTTTATGCTAGTTTGGGTTTGTTGGTAAAGTTAGTGGCATGCTTGTTGTGTGATTAAATTTTAGTGAATGTTTTATGGTTTAGGTTGTGATATGGTCATAGGTCGGATCCCAAGCTTAAATAGTACATGACAAGAGTTAGGTAATAGGGGTTCCTATGCTAAACTTTGCATAAAAAGAAAATGGACTAAGGTTAATTTATGAAAAATATGCATGCTTTGTTATGGAATGAAACTTGAAATCTATATAAATAGAGAAAAGTATTTTCTGACATAATTGGTGTAGACATTAACAAATTTTTGGCTTTCTGTTCTCAACTGTATAAAAAGAGCGAATATACAGTTTTGAAAATTTGTACATGGTTATTTGAAGATGCTCTGAATTTGTTCAGTACTCTGTTATGATATGATATGACATCTGAAAACCTTTAGCATGACATTATGTTTCTGTTCTACTCCGTTCTAACCTTACCACATGTGTAAACATGTTGCCTCTATTCTGGGTTGGTACCAACATTTTTATTTCTAAGTGCACTCGCTTTGAAAACAAAGTTTTTTTTCTATATGGTATTTCTTGTGTGCACACTCAGGGCTCTGAAAATGATAAGGGGAATATTCACTTTTTTTTGCCTGATTTGGCCATTAGGGATAGCACAACCCTTCTACTGGAGTTAAACATAGCCTTGGTTTTGATATGATGCCTCTGTTATGATATGATGATGTTTAATTATGTTATGCCAAATGACTTTTATATATGAATACTTCTGAAACTATCGCTTTGATATTTTGGTAATATGTTTTGTTCTACATTCTGAAATTGAAAATATTTTGTTTTGTATTATGTACTCTATAAATTGCTCATGTTTACATAGTAGTATATATTCTATACTTACTGAGTTGTTGATAACTACTCATCATCTCCACAATATTTTCTAAAATTTTGGATGTTTCATGGGCAAGCCTATGTAGCATAGTGGATTAAGTACAAAGAGTGTACTTTGATTATTGGGGAGTTTATTTAGTAAATTTGTTTTTGTTCTGTTTACTTAGTAATTTGGAAGGCTAACAGTTATAATGAGACTTTGTAGTATCTTAGATTAATTATATTGAAGTAGTTGATTTAAAACAATAAGTTTTATATGTCATTTAGATTTTGGAGTTTATATCTATATTGTGAGTTATGATTTTAGGTGACAAGAAGTAACTTTTCGGCCCATTAAGGTACGGGTTGTTACAGTTGAAAATATTAAAAATATTCCTCAATACAAAAAATGAATGGAAAAATAGACTTGAAAAACCTTTGATTCTCACAGCTTAATAATCTACCCTACAACCGCCTTTCAACCTTCTATGCCCTACAAACCTAAAGTTTTCACTATTATCAATGGGATCGATCAAAGAAATCCCTTGAACCAGACTCACAAATATGTACAAGTGGGACATATACTATCAAGATATCTGTTCCTTGAACCTACTAGATGATCTTTCATTTTCAATCTTTGGAGACTAAGAGCTTCATTTGTTCATACAACCCCTTTTCACTGTCTCGTTTGGATAGTGAAAATATTTTATCTCATCTCATCTCTCATCATTATAATTTTTACGAATTCCCATACAAATTATAATAAACAATTCAATTTTTTTAAATCTTAAAACAATAATAATATTAAAAAATAATATTATAACAATATTTTATTTAACATTTAACTTTTGTCTCATCTCAACTCATTATCCAATTTCAATTCTTATTGCAATTCAATTTTCTCATAATCAAAACATTAGCCGCACAAAAATTAGAAAACCACACATAAATAAAACCATAAAGATTATAATTAATATTCAACATTTCAGTCAAAAATTGACAACCCCATTCCCATAGCCTTCAAAGTAAATCTCTCAACAAACTGATTTAAATCCCCCATAACTAATACTTATACAAAATTAGGAATTTAAACACTTTTAAGTGAAATTTTAACTCATGGAGAAACCCATGTGGCATAAAAACTTTATTGTGAGAAAAGCAAAAGATCCAGAAGGAAGGGAAGGGAGCAAAAATAATAGAACTTCCATTTTTTAAGTATTTTAACATGAAATAATAATATTTACATCTTCGATAGAGAATTTCACCTAATGATGAGAGACAAATTACCCTAGCAACTTTCCTGTAAGTGTCCCAATAACTATAGGCACAATTATGTTTTAGGTGATAATCCTTAACCTCTCATTGCTTAGATAGACTTTCAGCCATCCTGAAATTGATCTAGATGTATTGATTAAGTGATATAATTGACATACTATAAACTCATTGAGATATGAGCATGTGGGACATTGGGTTTTAATAAAACTCTTACATTCTTCTACTTGGTCTATATGCCTATAAAACAATATTTTCATTTTGAAAGAAAATTTCATGGGTTTATTCCAAGAAATTAACCATATTGTGCATGTTCATTTTCAAGAAACATTCCTAACTCAAAACACATTATGAGTTCTGTAATATCTATGTCAAATTAGCTACCAATGCGAATCATGATAGTCTTATGTTATATAAGCAACAAAATTCCTTCCATGTACTACTACACTTATAACTTAATTCAACATGATCTTTAATAGGGACAATTAAGGCAAATACTATAATGCCTTGAATTCAAACTCATGTCTACTTCATATATTTATCTTGTTATTAGTCATTCACACTATTCAATGTATATAAATTGGAAAGACAAGAAAACAAAAACAACTTTAATAATTATCATTAAGTATCCAAAAACAATTAATACATCAACAAGCTCATCAACATGTTCACATCATAGATAAAGACATAAGATTGCGGGTCCTTCGTCAACGAGCCCGCAATCATAAGCATAGTACTGATGTGTTCAATGGAAACTATTTGTTTTTGTACTTCCTCCTTCATGCCTAGGTTTTTGTCTTTCATGTGCTTGGCACCATTAGAATACCTATTATATATGTAAAAACATACTGCAGATAAATTATCATAATAAATTCCCAATGGCTTGGCAATAGAGTCGACAACTCTAAGGTCTGAGATAAAGTTCCTCAACCATAAATCCAGTGGCCTCAAAACATGCCGCAAACACACCCAAGAGGGTGAATTGGATTTGTTTTTTTTTTAAAATAACATTTATAAATTAAATACACAATAGAAGATATGAACATAATACTAAGCATCCGTAAGAATAAAAAGTAAGGATAATAGAGATGGAAACTCAGTATTTTAATAAAGTTTACCCCCACTACCTACTTTTTTGCCTCAACTTACTCATTGAGAATTTTCAAATTTACTATTAAACTTTCTTTAGGTGGAGATATAAACCTATTATACTTTAAGCAATATTTCTTCAAAGAATTTGTTTAGAGTACCTTCTACACTTACATTTACCCTTTGATTAAAGATTCAGTTATTCCCTATGTAGAAGTCCTACCATACTCACAAGGGTTATATACACCCTTTTACAATTTATATAAGAGTTGATCATAGGTAGGTTTTTAGGGTATAATTCTCAACGAGTGAAATGAAATAATACAACACAAACTATATATCCTTCAAAATGAACAAGTGTTAAGGTTCAATATTAGAAAAGAGAGACTGAGAGTTTTTGATGAATGAATGCCATAAACCTTATAATTGTTGTATAATTTTGAAGATGTCAAATGAGCTATTTATAGACATATGAGACTTCTTTTTCAAATTTAAAAAGATTCAAATATCAACAAGGAGCATAATTCATTTTTTAAAAACTCCAAACAAAAGTTTTTGTTTTTGTAATTGTAAAAAACACATCATTTATTTTTCAAAATTTTCAAACAAAAGCTTCCACCTTTTTGCTTATGTCAAAAGGAGAATCATTCACTTCTTAGAATTTTCAAACAAAAACTTCTACCTTTTGCATATGTCAAAAATAGCATCAATCATTTTTCAAATTTTCAAGTTCCAAACTTTCAATCATATTATGCGCATATGAAAATGACAATCAATCATCTTTCAAGATTTCAGATTTCAAACTTTTGATCATATCATGCACATGTAAAAATTACAATAAATCATCTTTGAAAATTTCAAGTTTCAAACTTTCAATCATATTATGTACATGTGAAAAACGCAAGTTGACGTTTTATGAGAAAATATTGTTTTTTAGCCTTGAACCTTTTTCAAAATTTCAAACACAATTATGTGGACAACTTGAGACTTTTTTTTTATGCTTGAACTTATTTGTTATAATCAAAATTCATAATTAGATACAGAATTTTATGATCTTTAAAACCTCATGTTCAACAATCTCCCAATTTTGGATGATGATAAATACTTAGTAAAACTTTAATATCAATAGTGAAGCTTAAGCTCTCCCTGAGAATGTGTGTTAGTTTCTTAAGCAATAACTATAAATAAACTTAACTCCAAGCATGTATCTATCATGCTTAATAATTGAAGAAAAATTAAACCAAATCAAGTATTAGCAAATATCTAGATATCAAAATCATAAATAATGATAATGTTTAATTCTAAACTTCTCCCCCTTTGGCATCATTAAAAAGGATTGCAATAACTAGAGCATTGAGGAAATTAGCCTTTTTTAGAAAATATAGATAGTTGAATAACTGGGACTGTTTGGGTCTAGACAAATGTTGCAGAGCTATGGGGCTAGATCTATCGACTTAGTGCAGAAAGAGCTTCAAATTCACTTGATTTTTTGACAAATGAGATTTTAAAAAGATTTGATAGCTATGAATTTTTTCTTAAAAGGATTATCCTTACCCATCATATTCTCAGGAGAAAAGTTTCACATATTTTCATTGACCTAGTTTTTGTTAATTCAAAACAATTTTTATGGCCGAGTAGTTTTCTTCCAATAATATTCCATATTTGAATCACCAACTATTCATGCTTCAACCACCTATTTTCTCCATTGAGGCTATTAACACCATGATAGGAGTAGAATGACCTTTGACTTTTAAGACTGATTCTAAGATAATTGCAAAATCAAGAACTCTTAGTGCTTAATATGCTGCGTCTATTACAACCATGTCTCGAAGATTACTAGCAAGAGAGAGTGACTTTGATCAATTTAATAATCAAATTTCTGAATTGCGTTGAATGCTTGCTGATAAATACAAAAAAATAAAAATAAAAATAAAAGCTTAAAACAGGAAAACAAGTGTTGAAAAAGTTGACGAACAGGAATGCTTGCGACCTTCAATCACAAGTAGGGGAGCTGGAAAAAGAGAGCTCTAATTCAAGGCCAATTGGGGCAGATAATGGAAGAGGTTCAACATTTAGGAGAAAAATAAATTTTTGAGAATATCCATAAAAAAAGAGGAGACGAGCTATATTTCATCTCGCTAGCCTACTAATATGACTTGACAAAATGAGTCTAGCATATTTTGTAATGTTGACCAAGTAAGATATGAAGAGATATGATGTTTTGTGTTGTACTCATGTTTATATTTAAAAGGTAGTCTTCATCTTGTCCAATTCCCATTCAAGTTTCTTCCCTACGATCAATCTACATTTTAACTCTTCTAGCAATCACTCAACAATCTTCTTTGAACAACCATTTTAATCAATATATGAGGTATTATAGATTTCAATCACCAATTTTCTCAGCATCTACAATTCGTACCAAGATGCAGCAGGAAAGAGATTAGCTACAGATGATGAGACCATTTATGAACTAGTGACTCTTGGTACTTGACATTCATCATCCATTTTTTCAGTGATTGCAATATAGAACAAATGAGATTGAAAAGCTTAACGAGATTATTTGTCCACTCCAACAGCTTATTCAGCAGTCTATCATAAAGATAGAAGGCTTAAAACTAGAAAATAAGGAGTTGAATTTCTTCATTGAATCTTCTTTTTAATTGCCTAATCCTTTAGATAAGGATAACATGTTGATTTGTGAAGAGTAATAACATTTAAAAAATGAGGCTAAGAACCTTAGATTCTTATAAATAATTTTGAGAATAAAAAAAGTTCTCACAAATAGCCATAGTATGCATCATTCCTAATTCTCTTCTAATTATGCATAATCTATCTTTTGGCAGATATTTTTTAAAGATATCACCAACTGGTAGTGTTTGCTTGTGAAATCTACCATTTTGCACATGATTTTGTAGAAAATGATATCTAATCTTAATATGGTAAGTTCTAGAATGTTGTATCGGGTTCTTTAAAAGCTTTACAATTCTGGTATAATCAAATCCGATTGGAATGTGATTATACATAAGATTAAAACCCTCAAGTTGTTGCTTCATCTATAGAACTTGAGCATAACGACTACCTGCAGTAACAAATTTTGCCCCAGCAGTAGATAATGCAACAGAATCTTGTTTTTTACTAAAACATGAAATAAGTACATAACCTAAGAAATAACATGTTCTACGAGTACTTTTATTTATCAACTTTGCAAACAGCATGATTTGCATCTGAGTGACTGATTAGATTGAAAGAAGTGTGCTTAAGATACCATAAGTCTAGATTAATTGTACCAACAAGATATTTGAGAGTACTTTTAATAGTAGTCAAATGAGATTATTTTGGAGATAATTGAAATCATGCACACACGAATACACTGAACATTATATTTTATCTACTTGTTGTCAAATATAATAAGCTACATATCATATCTCGATATACCTTTGAGTCGACTAGTTTACCATTTTGATCTTGTCAAGTTTAGTGGATGGACTTATTCGTGACCCAATTTCCTTCGTACATTCCATTCCAAACATTTTGCATAATTCTTTGATATACTTTGACTAGTTGATGAATGTTCCACTTTTTCTTATTTGTTTTACAATCTGAGAAAGAAATGAAGTTCTCCTATCATGCTCATATCAAATTCTTCTTGCATACTTATATCAGAGACTTGGCACATCGTTTCATTAATAGGACCAATATTATGTCTTCTACATAAATTTGAATAAAAAAGAATAACATCGTTTTTATTTTTAATGAAAAGGATTATTTCAATTTTACTCTTGAAAACCCTTCTCCGAAAAAAAAAAAAAAAATACTAAGTCTCTCATATCAAGCTCTAGTATTTTGTTTGAGTCCATATAGTACTTTTGTGAACTTAAAAAAATGATTTTGAAAACTTGGAGGTTACTTAGCATTTACTTTCTTATTTATAAGACTATTTAAGAAAACATATTTAATGTCAACTTGAAAAAATTTGAAATCTTTATAACAAGTTTATGCAAATAGTATTCAAATAAATTCTAATCTTATGAATGGTTATATGTTTTATCATAATCAATTCTTTCTTTTTGATTGAAATCTTTTACTAGTCGGGCCTTATTACTAGTGATGATTCCAGGCTCATCTTTATTGTTTCTATAAACTCATTTTGTTCCAATGATAGTATTTTTTTTTTATAACAAGTTTCCAATAATCATTTCTTTCAAATTGATTTAGCTTTTCTTGAATAGCTAGAATCCAATATCCATCAAGAAGTACTTTATCAATATTTTTTTAGTTCAATTTAAGATAACAAAAAAGTTGCACAATTGCAAGTATTTCTAAGAGATGAATGAGTACTTACTCCTTGTGATGGTTCTCCTAGAATTTGTTCCACTAGATGATCTTTCTCAAGTTTTCACTGTTTGGTTGCACCCTACCTTAAGTTTTGATACTTGATGTCTTCATGTAGGAAATCATCTGTTATATTCTCTTTATTGAGTTTATGGTTTGCCATATTATTTATAAGTTCAGTTTTCCTTCTTCTCATCTTTTTAATGTGTCTCATGGATAACAAGTGACCCGATAAGTTTATTTATCTTTAGTTTCAAGAATCACTGTTACTTTCTGTTCCCAGCTTTCAGATAGAGACTTGAGAGTTTTTCTTGTCGTCTCCATGTTGGAGGAAACCTTGCCAAAATCTGTTAAGCTGTTTACAATATTTTTGAAACGAGTATACATAGCGTATGGCTATGGCCGGTACATCATCAGTCATTCTAAACATTTTATATTCATGAATAAGAATGTAATTTTTTCATTCTTTGACTTGAGAAGTTCCTTTATAATTTACTTTCAACTTATCCTAAATTTCCTTTACTGACTTGCAAGTCATTATTCTATTGAACTTATATTCATTGAGAGCACAATATAACAAATTTGTGGCCTATTCATCAAATTGAATAGATTTCCTGTCTTCATTATCCAAATCTTCTTATTCTTTGATGACATTTGCTCTATCAACAACTTTTGTTAGGATATAAAGTTCTTTTACAACGTATCTCCAAATTTGTACATCTTGAGCCTCAAGAAATATTCACATTTGGCTTTCCAAAATGTGTTATAGTTTCCGCAATATAGTAGAAGTCGAACATCGTATTGACCTTTACTAAATTTAGCTCTTGAAATGTTAGTTATAAGATCTTTAACTCAAAAGATAGTTAATCTTACAATAAAGCTCTTGCTAGTATACATATTATTTCCCAGATGACTACCCCAAGAGGTGAATTGGGTTTCTTTAAAAAAAATAACAATTATACATCATCATATACACAATATAAAATATAAATAGAGTACTACGTAGCAATGAAGATAAAGAGCAAAGATAAGAGAGATGTAAATTTAGTATTTTAACGAGATTCAACCCTATTAACTACGACCTTGCCTTGAGATGCCTATTGAGGATTCAACCTCATTTAGGTAGAGGTAGAAACCTATTGCACTATTGAGTAATATTGCTTCAAAAAATTCATGTAGAACACCTTGTACACTTACAACCACCTTATAAGTAATAATTTAGTTATTTCAGAATTTTCAAACAAAAACTTATACCTTTTGTATATATCAAAAATAGTATCAACCATTTTCTAAATTTTCAAATTCCAAACTTTCAGCTATATCATGCGCACGTGAAAAATAATAATTAATCATATTTCAAGATTTCAAATTTCAAATTTTCGATCACATTATGCACATATAAAAAATGACAATGAATCATCTTTTAAAATTTCAAATTTCAAACTTTCAGTCATATTACGCACGTGTAAAAAGTGCAAATTGGGGTTTCATGAGAAAATGTTATTTTTTAGCCTAAAGCCTTTTTCAGAATTTGAAAGAGATATACAAAAATACTCTAGGGGGTGCTTGGAGAATGACATAAGATAAGAATTTTATAAATAGTAGTAAGATGGTTTGTGAATTGTAGTAAAAAATATTATAAAATTAAAATATTGTTAGAATATAATTTTTGTTTTGAAATTTGAACAAGTTGAGTTCTTTTTTATTTTTAAAAATTTGGAAAAGTTATATTGATTAGTTTGAAAGTGTTTGTCTTTGAGTGATGTTTAGCTAGAAAATGAGATGAGATGAGATAAAATAATATCGATAGGATGAAAACTATTCCAAACATACCCTAAAAGTTTTACCTGTAAGTTTGATTTTTTTTATATCCTTGGTATTGACAACTCAATTATGTAGACAACTTGAGACTTTTTTATTTTTTAATACTTGGACTTATTTGTTATCATTAAAATTCATATGTAGACACATAATTTTATGATACTTGAAACCTTGTGTTCAATAATCTCTCAATTGTTTATGATGACAAACACTTAGTAAAAATTTATTATCAATAGTGATGCTTAAGCTTTGCTTGAGAACGTTCGTTAGTTTCTCAAGTAATAGGTATAAATAAACTTAACTCCAAGCATGTATATATCATGTTTAATAATTGAAGAAAAATTAAATCAAATCAAGTATTAGCAAATATCCAGATATCAAAAACATTAATAATACTAATGTTTTATTCTAAACTTCTCCTCCTTTTGATATTATTAAAAAGGATCACAATAACTAGTGCATCGAGGAAATGAGCCTTTGTAGAAAATATAGAGAGCTGAATAACTGGAACTGTTTGGGTCGAGACAAATGTTGCAGAGCGATGGAGCTAGCTATATCAACTTAGTGCAAAAAGAGCTTCAAATTTGCTTGATATTTTTGACAAATGAGATTTTGTAAATATTTGAAAGTTCTGAATTTTTGCTTAAAAGGATTATCGTTACCCATCATATTCTCACAAGAAAAGTTCACATATTTTCCTTGACCTAGTTTTTGTTTGTCCAAAACAATTTTTATGACCTGAGTAATTTTCATCCAATAATGTTCCATATTTTAATTATCAAGGAACTCTTCACGCTTCAACCACCTATTTTCTCCAATGAGGCAATTAACACCATGATAGGAGCATAAAGACACTTGACTTGCAAGACTGATTATGAGATAATTGCAAAATCAAGAATGCAAATGTATATTCCTTAGATGCTTTTTTGGTATCAAAGGTTACAATTAGCTACTCTTAGATATTGCCTCTAATAAGTGTTTTATCTCACGGCATGTTGTTTTCCATGAAAACCAACGTGATCTGCCCCAGCTGATCATCAACTTCATATGTACTTACACTCATTAGTCATATATATACTTTGTGACAAAGACTAAATTTGAAAATCTGAGATTCCTTAAAATATTCATTCATTTAATTTTTTAGGTAAGATTTCGGAGATAGATCATAAAATATAAATCCTGAATTAGAGATTATTTATTGTTACTATTTAATTGTGTATTTTGGACAACATTCAATGTTATGAGACCCATACTCTTTAATCCATTATGAGATCGATTTTCAAATAAATATGAACAAAAAAGTGAACTCTTATTGATCTAGGGCTTGGCTAATTTACTAGAAAAATGTCACTTTAAGTCTCCAACTTGGTCCCATGCATACATAATTAAGTAAGATCCTAATTAACATCGTCCCTAGCTACTTTCAACGATTCTAGCCAGTGCATTAATTTTATACACAAAACGATACGTATGATTACTCAAATTAATATATAACATAAAACTTCCAACAAATGGTTTTAAAAATATGATCATTTAAATTAACCGTTTGCTGTGCAACTTTTTCTCACTACAACAGAAATTAAAGCACTTTAATCGCCAGCAAAAGTGTAAAAATCACCGCCAAATCCCTATACCAGTGATTACAAACTCGACGGATAATCGTCGGTACTATTCAGCCATTTCTTCTATATTGTTGCGAATTGCCAAAATCGCTGTGTAATGTGTGATATTTAGCAGCGATTTTATAATCGCTAGAATATAATTTGAAAAAGCTAAAATTAGATGCCGGCGATTTAAAAATCGCTGGAACGTAACTCTACGGTGATTTCTTCATCGCCGACAAATAAATTTCAAAACGATAATTTATATACCGGCTTTTGAAAATCGTCGTCAACTAACTTGCCAGCGATTTCTTCATCGCTGGCAAATGAATTTCAAAATGGTAATTCCTTTGCCGGCGTTTGAAGAAATCGCTGGCACTCAGGCAAATGAATTTCAAAACGGTAATTTATATGCCAGCGTTTGAGAAATCGCTGGCAATTGATTTGACAACAATTTCTTTATCGCTAGAAAATGAATTTCAGAATGGTAATTTATATGCCGGCGTTTGAGAAATCGATGGCAATTGATTTGACAATGATTTCTTCATCGCCAGTAACTCGTTATCTGTTTTTAAATTCGTTAGCCGGCAATGAATAAATCGTTGTCAAGGAAATCGCCAGCGATTTCTTAAACACTGGCATATAAATTACCGTTTTGAAATTCATTTACCGACGATAAAGAAATCGCTGGCAAGTTATTTGATGAAGATTTCTTGATCGTCGGAAAATCCTTATTCATTTATAAATTTATTTATAAACGCTGGAAATTTAGTTGACGGCGATTTGTTCATCGCCGGAAAATCCTTATCTATTTTTAAATTTATTATCCAGTGATGAAAGTTTCCAAATGAATTGCCAGTGATTTTCTAATCACCGGTAGTTAACATCATTGCTATTAAATTATTTTCCAGCATTTTAAATATCGCTGCTCTTTAATATAGCAGCGATTCATAAATTGCTGCTATATACTATCACGACCATTTAATTAGTTTCTGGCAATTTCAGAATTGCTGGAAATTGAATTACCAGCAATTTTTATTTCATTGCAATTTTATTTATGGTGTTTTGTAAGTTTTTGGCGGCGATTGAAAAATCGCTAGAAAATCCTAAAAATTTGAAATTTTAATAACCCAGTATTCCTATAAAGGTCTTATTTAAATGAGACCAATGAGTTCTCATTTAAATGAAACCCAGTAAGAATATTGGGTCTCATTTTTCACCCATTAATCATGAAAACTAAATATTTTCCCTTCATTCATCCAAATGTACCTGAGTGACATGAGTAGCTAATTAATTATCCATACATCAACAAATTTATTAAATATCAATATTGACTTGAAGTCGTCAATGAGACCAAAGTCATATATATTTTTACACTGGTTGGTGCATTATACTGATCATGTCAAGTACAAGCTGAGCTACTAATTATGTGAAAAGATAGTCATCACTAATATTTTTATAGTTCAAGCCTCTACTACATCCAAAATCAAAGAGCTACCAAGTTGTGTTTGTTGGTGCCTTCAGTACACGCCAATGAACAGCACTTAAGTTTTGAAGAATGTTCCCATTTGTTTAAAATTAGCGAAACAAAGACAAACTCATGAGCACCATATATGACATAAATAGTTCTTTCTTGAAGAAAAAAAATAGTACAAATCATTTAAATATCGATAAGTTGGAATGTGACTGTACAATATATCCATATATCGATAAATTAACTAGAAACTCTCAATTAACCTATTTGGGATGGAAGTACCTCAGAAACCTCATAACTCTTACTTTCAATAGTTCACACCACAACAAAAGCCTCACTCAAAATGTCATTAGGGGGCTTTGATATTGTATAGTTACCTAAAATTTGGATGGTTGATTTGAAATATGAGACTTACACTATGCTAGTGTTGCCTATATTTGTGAAGCTGTTTGCCTATATTTCTGCACTCCCCAACCTTCAAAGATTGTACAGCAGAGAAAAGTTTACCTTAGTCTACAGTGAATGGTAACCTTGCCACAAGCTCACATTTTGAGAAAAAGTGGCAAGTGCAGATTACAATAATTTCTGGGCATTTACATTGCCATCTTTATCAAAGACAGATGCAAGATTTGATTCTCTTCCACATGCAGTTTCTGTATTAACAGCAAGACCAACGACAAGAACAGCAAGTAATCTGCGGTTGAAACAGAGTATATTTCAGTTTCTGTTGAAATACAGCAACTGCACAAACTAAAAGTATCTAAAAGGATGCACCAATACATGGAGTTGGAGCACAGTCAGATAAATTAAATTTCTAGAAATGAATCTTAAGACCCTTAAGCTTGGGAGCTCATGATCTCTCGACCCGCACCCCTTATATATCTCTGTTGCACATAGAATTAGCTCAGGATCAAAAGCTGCCACCATCTCTTGCTATTGACACTAATAACATCTCTACCAACTTGTCAAATAGAAAAATGTAAATGATTCCCAAGCAACTTCCATTATTGCAATATTAATTGTACGAGTAATAGAAACATTACTCACTGAATCCTACTACTGGTTTTTTTATTCAATCTTGAATAATTCAAATCTGTAGAATAGCCTCCAAATTATATTTTTAGTACAGGCCTTAAAATCACATCTTAAAGGTTATATTGTTTCCTTTCACAAAGTACTAATATATATATATATATATATGAAACCAAGAGGCTAAAGACTCAATTTTTATGTTGAGTTACAAGAAGTACACCACCTGATCCAATAAAAAACAACTAACTCTCATAACCTAGTCACATATGTCAACAATCTCTCTCCCCCCCTAAAAAAAATTAATAAATTGTTTAATAATCTTTCTTGCAATTTAGTTCACCTGTCCATCACCAATCATTAACTCAATGGACCAAGGGTCAGATGGATATGTAATTATCTGCTTGAGTTAGTATAATCTATTCATGCTTAAAGAAATGGTTTGGGATTTCCTAGCATCTTCTCCTTGAGTCTTTACTAAGCAACTCTTCTCTATACACTTTGTATTAGAATGTATATCATAAAAATTTTTCTGAACATTTTAACAGCAAGAGTACGTAATGGGATCATAGTAATAAGCTTGTAGCACTCTTATAACCCAAAGGTGCATGTCTTGGCTGCAATTCCTATTTGAGTTAATTTTAATCTATATGGATTAAAAAAAATATAAATCATGTATAAAAATAAAAAATAAAAATGAAATACTCCTTTGGATTTTGTTATCTTAATTCTGTCATACTCAACTAGAATTAAGATTTTATAGGTATTCAAATAGAATGTCATAAAATTCTAGGAAAATGGAAAGCTTGCAAAACTAACCTGATTATACTAGAATAACAAAACCTTCTTTAAGTTTTTCCCTGGAATCATTTTTGTTTACACGGAGTTCATCCAAAAGCAAGACTTTCAACTGTTTTATCACATGGCACATTATTTACTCCCCAACCAAGCTTGTACATTGATGTATTACCCTCACAAATAATGAGGACGTCCTTTTTTTTTTTTTTTGAGATTTATTTCCCTCAAAACCAGTATTCCATGTGCATCGCTAGAGCTAAATACAACCCAAATGCTAAACTAATATCAATTAACAAACTGCAAGTCTGAATGTGTAAGCACATCTAATGCATTGGCCAAGTGAGTTGAGGAAATGCCATTTCCTCCAACAATCACCAGCAAAAAGAGTAACAATTTTAACAATTTGTTACAAGTTCAATTATAACCACCATAAAATTTCTGGGTTTATGTATGCAATATCATAAATCATAACACACTCATCCGCAGGAAGTCACTACAATGTTATGCCGCAGGAAGAACTCTTAAAAAGCTTTTGGTGCAAACAAAGAGGCCATATATGTAAGCGGTTTCAAAGCCATGGTGATGGGAAATAATAGATGCTCTGATGTTAACCTACCTAAGAATTACATTAAATTGACCATATGAGTTTCATTCATGAAGATTTGTGTGCTCCTTCAAGGCTAAAGTAAGAGAGAATAGCCCATGGAAAATGCTAATAATTCATTCCAACAACAAATCCTAAAAACTGTTGAGAAATATTTCCTGAACTTATCGTTTAAGCGTCTCAAAAACTCAAATCGTTAGGAGCTAAACGAACCCTAAATTGCACATTCCTACCAAAACAATTACTTGGAGGTCCACATTATTATGATAATTGAGGTTAGATGAAACCTGAAACACACAATCATGGAATGGAGGAAAAGCTTGAAGAAGTCTCTTGTGGTCATAGTTGTTGATGTGTCGCCCAGCGAGAAAATGGCAGCGGTCAAAGAGCTGAAAGAATCCTTTCGTGCACCCAATCTACTTCTACAAATCTTGATTGTCATCAATCATGGTACGCAAAAGCTTTGCAGACAACAAAAGCTTCTCTTTTCTGGTTCCTACTCCACAAATTACACTTGCTGCACTTCCGTTAAGATTCCATCTCCAAGAATTGATAACAAAGCGACAAGATTCTGGTATATTTTGTTGTAGAATCTAAGATTATACTTGAGATAGTAAAATCACACATTAATAGAATTTGGCTTTGTAAATAATAGAACTTCAATCTTTAATGCCAGTCGTTGTTTTTTCCAGCTACTTGAAAGATAGAAACACTGCACTAAGGCTTCTTTATGTAAAGTATCACTCTGTAGGGAAAGCTCAGTGGCTTGTTTCTTTTGGAGTTACTTTTCTAAAAGAGTTTTAGAGAATATTCTGATGTCTTAACAGTTTAAACTGTGAGCAGCAGATAGTGAACAAACAATTAACAATAAAAATCGTTAATAAAGCCAAGTTGATATATATTAAATTGGACAAGATATATATCTAGTTACGTTCAAGTACACTGGACTATAATAATACTCGGATATGGCTGTTACTTATCAGTAAGTAACACAGATTATCACTTATAACATGTCATAGGCTGACCAAAGATTTGGGGTAAAAAATTTAATGGTGATGTTTTGCAATCACCAGAAAAATTCACCTATATAAAGAATTGTGGCCTATATTCCCTAAACTGTTTTGGTTGCTTCCAATCCTTCTGACTGTCAGCTGGAACATCATGCTAGGATATCTCGGGAAAAGTTATAAAGATCGCTAAAATCTTATATTTCTCTAAAACTTTTGAATTGCTTCCCTACAGAAAAATCCTAAGACAAGTAATTGGGCTATGCCTATTTACTTGTCTTAGTATAAATTTCTTATAAATTTTTTTAGCATATAAAACAGGGCTATAAAGAAATCCAAATTACCTATTTTATTTGTCTTAAAATTTATATTTCTTATCTATAAAGAAAGGGCTAGACCAACAAATAAACTTAAAATTAATTGGTGTGCATGCAAATTCATATTTAAATCCTTAAAACTAGGGTTGTGGCCAACTCGGCCAATTGAAGATTTGTATTTAGAGAGTACTTACCTCTTGGTTTTGAAGTCTTTCGAAATTGCCATTGAAACGAGGAACCAGAACCATTGAATAAATATCAATGATTCTTGGAGTGTTAACCATTTGCTCAAAAAACTTCTCACGATCCAGTCATTGGGCCTAAACTTCTCTATATCCCTAGTGTTGACATATACTCCTTAATATATATATATATATATATATATATATATATATATATTGCCCAGCTGTCTTTTTGACTAACAAAAAAGCACCCAAAATGCCAAAAAACCCTCAACCCCCCTTATGGGTCGGGGGAATCATTACACTGAGTCTAGCGATATGACTCAATGAATGTGGGATGATCCTTAAAGAAAGCTTGCAGCAGCCTGTCAGTTTGAATGGCATGCTCCCTAAGAGCCCGCACCTCTGATCTCACTTCATCCAGCTGACTCTTATTGTCTTCGGCATCTTTCTTATGTTGTTCAACATCTTTCTTGTATCTTTCAATCTCAGATTGGTAGTATTGCATTTTAACTTGGTCACATTGTCTACTTGACTCGGGGATGACCATCTCCTCGAGTCCTCGTGCATATCTAGGTCAATGTCCGAGGACCTCCCTAAAGACCATCGCTGCTGCCTCACCACTTCGTTCCTCTGGTTCTAGGCCATCCAATCTACCTTGCATCTCCTTCTGTACAAATGCAAAATAACGATTATTAACAATCTACGCGACCTTACGCTCTTATTTATTATTATCAGAAATAAACACAGATCAAGTAGCCATGACTATAAGTACTAGGACTAGGACTAGTGTACTACTCACGTAAGTATCTTCAGTTGCATCTGTCACAAACTTATTCCTCTTCTTCGACCAGCGTATCTCCTTATAGAAGTCCACCAAATTTTCATTCTCAGTGCGCTACACGTGTGACATATGAGGAATCAAAATATGTTTGAAGTTTGAAAAATTAATTTATTGTGGTTTCCATTTGTAAATTAATCCCAATTAGTCATATTGAAATGAGACCGCTACCCAATCAATAAGGAAATAATATCAGAAAAAATAGGAAATCTAGTTTCAATGGATTAGGATGACAATATTTATTGTGGCCTATGAGTTCGGAATTTGGACAAGTGTATTGAAGTGTATATGTGTATATAGGGCGGCATTCTCATACCTTTTGCTCAAGTATTCAGACGAATGATTTACGTCCTGATGTGTGATTAATTGATTGCTTTTTTTGGTTCTCCCGCTTTTGAGATGACATTTTCTGCAATGCACACACACCCAATGTTAGCAATAATAAACAACCGGATTTGCCCCAACTATATTGCTCCACTATTTAATGGAAGGATTTATGGTTTATATAGTTGAAGAGCATATATACTTTAAAGGCATCACTGCCCCACCTGCCACACAACTTGACCCATACAAGTGGGTCCACAAAGCTTGTGCCATTAGCTAAAGCTTCTTCATGGCTTCCACAAGATTGATAAATCATATGCAAGTCATGATGGAAGCAGTTGAAGTGCTTATGAAGTACCTTTGTCACCATCAATCGGTGGTTTTCCCGTTCCCAGTCTAACACGAAGTTAGCCTACAGTAATTGGCAAATTAGTATATGTGCTACGGTTATACTAGATAACACACTTCCATAGTAACATTTCACTACTAACACATAAAACTTACACGAACACTGTCAATTAGTTCCTCTTTCATGGCTTGTGGGACATCAGTCCATTGCGTATAACTCATGTCACAATATTATTTAACAATCCATGATACTCGTGTTGTGAACATAGAAGCATGATCACAACAAGGGGCAGTCTCACCATCGTTTATCTTTAAAAGTAATTTTCTGTTCTTTCTCACCTTCTCAAACTCAATGCATCGAGCAGGCCCACGTGTTCGTTTCTTCTGTTGCTATGTTAATACGGGCTCCGTGGGGGCGTCTGCAACTATATTGCATAATTCAGATGATTAGTGTATGAAATTATAAATTATCTAAACTCTTACAAATGGGTTTAAATATGTCAACGCATTAAATATGTATTGGAAAAACACCCACCAGTTTGGGGTATACTAGAGTCTTCCAATCTTGCATTTTCTCTAGTAGGTGATTGTTACCGCACCGGTGAGGGTTCTCGAATAGGCGCTGGTGTGGGAATTGGGTTGGTGGATGGTGGGGGGCTTGGGGGCTGTGTGGAATCATCCAAGGACTCTTTATTACACTCCTCAAGGCTATGATATGAGGAGATTTTCGCTCCCCGTGGTCGATTGTGGCGGGCCGAGTACGGTACATGGCGCCTTACACGAATACCCCAGATTCTTCCTCCACCTCTAGAACTGGGTCCCGCTCGATCACTTGCATGTGTATGAGTTATGAGGATTGTAATAAAAATCAATCTCATTCCACAAAATAATCTGAAAGTCACAAATACGGTTCGAATAACTCCAAATATCCTACATTTTTAATTACTTTTGGCTAGACTAACCCTTACATTATGAGCATAATATAGACAAATGAATAGCTTATCGATCAAAAGTATATACCTTGATAATTAATAGTGCTCCTCATGCCTCCAGCTTCAAGACGGGATTGCATGATAAATTGTAAAGCTTGAAAATGGCAACACAGTTTTGTTTTCCTGTAACCTGACCAAGAATAATATGATACACATCATAAGCAAACAAGTTTATTAGGTATTAAATATAAGAAACCATAAATGTTATCTTCTACATATTAGTTCAATCCTAGAATTCAAACATCCGATACTTGATGGTTTTAAGCAAGTAAAACAGAAATTGGTATTTCATACAAAATAATATTGAGCTGTCTATGTACTAGCACCAATTTGGAATAGGTAAATGAATGTACCAACCTCGAGCCATGTAAAGTTTCTAGCTTTCAATTATAAATCTAATATAGACTCTTCGTCTATTGATAGGTCATCCTCATCTGAATATTCTCCCTCACTATCGACATTTCCAAAACCAAAAGTAATCATGTCATCATTAATAAACCCAAATGAAGAGTTGCATTGACCATCACTAGCCATGACTTCTCGTGCATCAATATGGCTAGGTGGTATATCAAGCCTATCAAGTGGAGTTGACACTGGATTTTCATTATCACTTTGCAATGGTTCATAATAATATGATGACTCATTTTCTTGATCGGTCTCATTAGTACTTGATTCGCCATCATTAATATCTTCTATAGTAGTTGATACTGACGGAATGTTGTATACATTCCTATTTGTAAAGTTTTGCACAACACCCCAATTCCTTTTCGCTTTTAAATCTCCTATGTAGAAACATTGATCAGCCTGACTCACCAACACGAATGGTTCATCCTTATACCAAGTCCTGTTCATGTTGACACTAATCATATGGTTATCCACCCGCACCCCTCGTTTTTTATCACCAACGGTAAACCAATCATATTGAAATAGGTACACCCGACACCACTCCATGTAGCGTAATTCTATAATATTATTAATAACACTGTAAAAGTCGACGTTATTTGTGTTCTCGTCCCCAGTCACCAACACCCCAGAATTTTGCATATGACGGCAAAGTTCACGCTGCTTCGTATGAAACCTTTTTCCATTTATTATGCTTGCAGCATATGATGTAACCCAACGGTCAGGCCCACAAGCTAACGCATAAAGATCATTGGACACATCATGTGGATTCTTGATAAAATGTTCCTAGATCTATACTGAAATTGTTGAAAATTCACAATGTATATGCTCATCATTAAAAAACATATCAAGGAAACCTATATGTTTTCAGTACGTAGATAAGGTTGGAAAATAACTTACACAGTGCTTGAACCAAGTTGGAAAGTCAATTTGATGCGTGCGATCGATGCAATTTGGGTGTTGCACCTTACATTTCTCGTAGTGTTCCCTACATATGGAGCACGGAATCGCAAAGCAAAATATTTGATGTTATGGGCATTGCATGTATAAAATTTTGTATATGGAGAAATGGAAGTAGATGATCAAGTAAATTAGTTGATTCTTACTGTATATAGGGTCCAATCTCTGGACAATTGTTGAGCACATACCAGATGGCTGCCTTAAAGAATTTGTCTTCTAATTGCACATTAGAAGTTATACCCAAGGGACAAACTTTATGGTTGAAAATTCTAAATCCATCTACAGTTTCCTCTTCGTCAGCATCAATGTTTCGGTCTGCTCAATTGAACTTCGTCTCAACATATTGGAGGTACATGGAGCAAAATGTCAGGCATTTAGTGTGAATGTAGGCCTCGGCTATTGAACGTTCTGGTCGGACTTTATTCTTAACATACCACTTGAATTTATCGAGATATCTCTCAAATGGGTACATCCATCGATATTGTACTGGACCTCCAAGTATGGGCTCATGGGGCAAATAAACAATTAGGTGGACCATGACATCGAAAAATGATGGAGGGAATATCATCTCCAGTTTGTATATAATAGTTACGATATCAGTTTGGAGCTGGGATAGGCGATTCACATCCAGTGTTCGAGCACACAACTCTTTGAAGAAAGTGCTAAGTTCAGTCAAAGCCAAGGCAATGTCACTTCTTAAAACCAGCAGCAATTGGGAGTAGTCTATGAAGGAAAACATGATAGTTGTGGCTTTTCATCCCACTGATTTTGCAATCACGTAGAGAAACACAGTTCGAGATATTGGAAGAGAACACATCTAGAAATTTGATATCGGACAACCACGCACAAAATTTATTCCTTTCATCTCCGTGTAATATGTACAGTGCATGTGGCATTGTTACATGATCACCTTCACACCTCAAATGTAATTCTTTTCTATAGCCCAAAATCTCAAGGTCACGTCTTGAATTGATATTATCCTTAGTTTTTCCTGGACTGTTCATTAAAGTGAATAAGATGTTTTCGGCAATATTCTTCTCGATATGTATAACATCTAAATTATGCTGAAGTCGAAGTGTTGACCACTAAGGTAACATGAAGAATATGCTAGACTTTGTCCAGTTCGGCTCTTCAGCAGTACGTTTTCTCTTCCCACAAGATTTGCCAAATTGAACATCCCTAATCATCTGTAATTGACCTAGAATATCGTATCATCCTATATCCCTTGGTGGCATGCGATGATCTTACTTGCCATTGAGCAACCCTTTCCTCCTCCACATGTGATCTGGCAGTAAGAAACGGTAGTGTCCTATATAATAATGTTTTCGGCTGTATTTCAACCAATTGGAGTCTATGTCAGCATTACAAGACGGACAAGCTAATTTTCCCTTTGTTGACCAGCCAGAGAGATTCCCATAGGTAGGGAAGTCATTTATTGTCCACAACAATCTAGCATGCAACATAAACGTCTCCTTAGTTGTTGCATCATATGTAGGGACCCAATATTCCTAAAGTTCAAGCAGTTCATTGAGCAACGACGGCAAGTAAACATTGATCTCATTCCCTGGTGACTTTGGACCAGGAATAATCGAAGATGTCATAAAGAATTAATCTTTCATGCATGACCACGGTGGTAAGTTATATGGGATAAGGATCACTGGCCAAATGCTATGAGGTTTAGCCAAGTTGTTGAAGGGAGTGAAGTTGTCACAGGCCAAACCAAGCCGAACATTGTGAGGATCCGCAGCAAACCAACTATGATGTTCATCAAATTTCTTCCAACACTTAGAGTCAGTCGGATGTCTCATGCTGATATCGTCTATCGGCCGTTAATCTTTATGCCATTTCATATCACCTGCTATCTTTGCGGACATAAAGAAATGCTGCAATCTCGGTTTCAATGGGAAATGATGCAACACTTTTTGAGGTATAACTCGTGATTTGTGTGTATTTGGCATCCACCTTGAAGCCTTACATATAGGGCATTCATTAAGAGAGGAATTTTCCTTCCAGAATAAGATGCAGTCGTTGGGGCATGCATGGATTTTGTGATAACTGAAGCCCAACCCGCGCTCCAATGACTTTGACTCCTCATATGATTGTGGCAAGAGTGCATCAAGGAAGGCAGACCGCAACAGATCAAGTAGCTTATCAAATGACTTAATTGACCATCCACCGATTGATTTGATGTGTAATAACTTGACAATGAATGACAACTTCGTAAATTTTGTACACCCCTCGAAAAGAGGATGTCGGGCATCTTCTAGTAGCTTGTCAAAAGTAGTTGCTGGTGAATCTTCAAGTATTGGTGGCCTATTTGGCACAGTAGTGTTGTCTTGGGGCACATCAATAAAGGTCCTTGCTCAGATGTCATCCAACATATACTGCATGCCATCTATGTAATTATCTTCCAGTATAACTCGTCACCAATATCATCGTCACTAACATACAAGGTTGTCTCCTCCTCTCCATGAAATATCCATTACATGTAATTGGGATTGATCCCTTTGATAAACAAATGGGTTTCCACCTCAAATATAGGCAGCCAAAAATTGTTAAGACATGTATGGCATGGACACCAAATTCGATCCCGTCCACTTACATGATTTCGTGCTTGTGTGAGGAAATTTTTATCACCCTCGGCATATACGGGTGATAAGAATCTATCGGGCTCATTTATCCAACTTTGTCTATCTAAAGAAAAATATGGTGGGAAAGAGATTTAGATAAACAAAACTCTATCAACATAGTTAGTTGATGAAGGCTAAAAACTATATTGATTCATTCGATTGAAGGCATGGAATAAAAACATGAGATTTTCGCTATAGGACTAGCAAGAAAGGTGGGCATGTTACAAAAGTTATATCCATGAGTCCACTAAGAGGTGCATGGATTGAGTGATGTTCCGCAATTGTGATGTTTTCCTTTAATATAGGAGAAGACTTAGACTGTAATGGGATAAATTTTTAACTTCCCTAACATTTATTACCAGGGGATACTAAGGGTCACAGTCTTCATTTATAGTCATATATGGTTCAAGGATAATTGACTGTCTAAACATAAATGAACCATATGAAGAT
This sequence comes from Carya illinoinensis, assembly GCF_018687715.1. Lineage (NCBI taxonomy): Eukaryota > Viridiplantae > Streptophyta > Magnoliopsida > Fagales > Juglandaceae > Carya > Carya illinoinensis. The sequence continues at coordinate 29,264,913 of NC_056758.1, read as the reverse complement.
AATCGGGCAATTGGACAGTTAAAAATCTAAATGGGTCTTGTTTATGACATTGTTGTTATCACAGGTCAAGAATGGTATTGGATAAGTTGTCATCTGCATTAAGGTCAGTTAAAAAGTGTGAATAATGCTGGCTACATAGTCTGTAGTTGTATATATAGGGGTTTTTTTTTAAAAAAAAATGGAGAAAAACCCATATATAGTATATTCATGGTTGGTCAACCCATAAGCTATGGCCAACACTACTGTGTATACACAAAATAATTAGTAATAGATAATAAGATAAAGCATTAACAAATGACAATTTAGATCAGGCCATGAAGTAAGATAATTCATCACATGTCAATACTAAGAAAATACATGTGAGAATGTGATAGTATTAACTATCTGAAACAACTACATGTCCACCACCCTCACTAGGAATATATCGATATATATATATATATATGTATAACTATATATATATATATATATATATATATATATATATCTGTATATGTATAGTCATACATACCCTAGAACTTTTATAAACTATCATAAGTAATGAGTAAAACTGTGAAACAATCCCTATATGAGAACTACAGGCCAATTATTTCATATTTGAGAAGCTTGTTCGTTGTAGATAGAGAATTATGAGAAGCTTTCACAATGTAGGTACTCCAATGTCAGTTATAACGAGGAAGCATAGTTCTATTTATTTCACAAAGGCAGAAAACATTCATATATGAAATGAGAGTTTGTGGGAATGAAAGTAAAACGAGGAATTACAGATGCAGATGCAGATGCTGGCGTTACCTTCAATAACCAGTAGACTATGTTGAGTTTCGGCTCACCCCTGGCTGAAATGGCTCGACAAATGACAATTCTCAAAGGCTCAATGAACACCTTTTAGCCTCAAAAGCACTCGACGTCCAATTGCACTCTACAGGGGAAAATCCAAGTCATTTTCAGTTTCAAGGCGAATTGGAATATATTTATCAAGAATTCAGGGTAAAAAAATACACTAGAAAGCTATAGACAAAGATTGTTATTATCACAATATGGACTACATAAACCAAGTTGGGAAAATCATCTGCCGTTAATTTCCTTACCTATTCTTCACTTGGGGAAAATAAACAACGAAGCACAACCTCAACCCATTTAACTTGCTGTCCATACATTCAGCAGTAAGCCAAAACCCTTAAAACTCCTTATATGATATCGTGGTAAAGGAATCGATGAAGAAAATTAATTCAATGCTTGCTGTCCAGTAAAGGACATTGAGTTTTATACATTCCAGATAAATGATGAAAAGGACTATAAGAATTTTCCAATGATTGGAAATTAATTAGAAATGAAAGGGAACAAGTAAGCTTCCCATTTAATCTGAAATTTTAACCAAAATTCTCTGTCGGATAGTTTTTTAGTAACTTGTTCCAAATAATTAAATGAAGAGCTAAAGGTTGAAGATGGTTGGTTTCATTTCCCTTGATTTAATAGTCTTTCATTGTAACATTTCTAACATGTGTAGCAAAAATGGGGAAGAAATGAACTGGTAGATGCCCCAAAATAGAGTGCTAAGCAGAGATTGTTGCACTATCATGGACAGCTAAACATCATGTTTAGCGTTCATGATGTTAAACATCCCTCACTTAACCACAACAATTTAGTATATAAACCAATCATACTAGAGTCGAAGAAAACTTGAGAAGAAACTGATTTTTTTAGTGCATATCTAACATAAACAGGAAGCGGAGATCTCAACATGTTAGAAAATTATAATCGAACGTATGGGATTAAATAAAGTCATTCGTTGATTACTTAGGCAATTGAATCTTGGGGAAAAGTGTTATCAAAGGAAACTAGTATAATGGAATATACTAGTTTAACACATAGTCAAAAGGGTTAAAGGCTCTCAAAACCCTTAATTTAAACTCAATATTAAAAAGAGTAGAAATAAATATCAATAAGTAATACCAGTATAAATATAGCGAAATGACATAAATAGTTCATCGGAACAGGAACTGATGCAGACATTTCTACATTTTAAGGACAATGAACTTTCAGACAAAGATGCCATTTGTATCTCATATCAGTCATATAGATGTTGTACTGATATATACAGAAGGTGCATGGTCTTGTTGAAGGGACCATTGCACCTCTTTCACTTTCAACATTCATGCAGAAAAAGAAACTTAAACATACTTGCTATTGAGGCAAGTTGCAAGTCATGCCTATTTACTTGTCCATGAACAAGCTCTAGTTGATGTGGCAGGTCAAAAAAAACAATCCGACAAACAAGTTGGAAAAGCATCCTCACCAGCAAGTACATTACAACACATCAGAAAGGGAAACCTTAGCATACGTGATTGAAATAAAGATAGTTCCTAAATAGAACTGTTGGTCGATGCAATTCAAATAGAAAGTTATAATTATTATTTGTTGAGTAATATAAATCAACAAATTGCTATATAGCTCAATTTTTATACAATGACTTTGAATTATATTATTGTCTCGACTAGATTCAAAGGCCATATTCCCACTCCTCGATTCTTCCCTGCTTTAAATGATCACTTTAAAGCTTGTTATTGATAGGAGTGGCCTGTTTTATATTAACTCGATCATAGCTGAAACTGAGTGTGACTTCTTGTAGAAGAAGCCAAAAGAGTACATGAGTATATATAGATATATATACTCATCATACAAGCATAAATACATATACATGTCTGTATGAAACAAAAACAGAGAAAACACTTTAAATATTTTTGTGAAATTTGTACTAGCTAGGTATTTGGATGCTCATAGTATCTCAATGAGTTGAATACGTGTCATGCATACTCTCTGGTTCTGACTGCTATAGAATGATTCTAATAGCTCTCTTTTGAGGTTTTCTAGCTTGTTTGGTTTCGTATTAAATGCCCTCATTTTTATTCTGAAGTGGGTAGTATAAGCATGTTCTATTGTGGTTCAAATTCAAATTTGATCACTGAGTATTATTCTCTTAACCAGTACTGCTTTTCTGTATGTTTCTTTTTCCCTCCTTAACTACCTCCTTATTATGGTTATAACTTGTAATTTCTACATTCTATGATGATACCTCAACCCTCCGGATATTTTATTCTTGTTGTTATAGTGTAGAATGGTTATGTGCAGAGCTGTTTAGATCTGTAATTGCTTAGATATAAAGCATGCTCATAATATTTCATATTTTGTTAGCATCATCAGAGTCTTGGAGAAATTAAAGTTTTAGTTGAATTTCTTTTGTATTTTTTTCTTCAAAGTTTTTGTCATTACTAAGCTTATATCATGGATTTCATTAAGAAGTGGTCTGCTATAAAAGGTTGAGTTGTTTTTTCCCAGAAACATTTTTGCAAAGGTCAAGTAACCATGCGTGCACCAGCATTGCTTTCTCAATGTTTGTCCGGGTTGGTGACCCCTAACCGAGGAAGTCACATCACATTCATTTCTTACATGTTTTTAATGTTTTGAAGCTTGAAGATTTTTTTATCCCAAAAGTAACTATTTTTTTAGCAGCAGCTTTTTTTTTTTATCATTTTTTTTTTCTGGGTAACATTCAGTCCTAATATGGAAAATTTAAAGTATTTCTTCCATGGTGTTTTCATACGGGAAAACATATGTATCAGCTGGGATTGTCTTATTCATGAAACTATGCAAAGAAGCATGGTTACATTAATTCAATGTTCCTATATATATAGACAAGTAATCAAAATATGCTTCTAAATGATGCTTAGTTTTTTAATTGGACTTCTTTTTCAATATTATTATTGTATGACTGCTTATTACTTGCACTTTAACAGTTGCGTGATTTTATAACTTCCTTCACTTATGAGTTGCTGTTAATCCTATTTGCTGTTAATCTTTATACTCGGCTATTCTTGCAGCTCGGCTACAGTTATGGACTTCTTGGGATTTTCTCTTGCTTGAAAGTAAATCCTATTTGTTGATCAGGACTGTGATCTTTACTTTTGCTGAATCTTGTTTATACATCTACCTAGAAGTGTGATAAAAAAGAGTCATTTTCGTTGTTCTGTCTCTCTCTTCTTCCAGCCACCACTTCTAAAATATACAAATCATATTGCTGCTTCTATATGGGAACCTCCACTTAAGGTTTGCATGAAAGCATGAGCATGTTGCTAAGAGGTGCCATCTGATGGTGGACATTTAGAATATTGCGACACTTGCCATCAAGTCTCCAATGATTATAAACCATCAGGTGTCCAATCAAGTATCTCAGATAGCCAGTATTTAGATTGCTATGTCATCTACATATACAGAAATGGACAGCTATAAAGGATATGCACTTTCTATTACTCTCGGTAATTTTTGCAAAAGCATGATTCCTTCGAATTGAGTAGGTTCCAAATTTGTGGGTTCAGAATCATTACAGAATGGGATTGTCATTATTATCATTGTCAAGGCTCAAATTTTCTGTTTGCTTGCATAATTTGGAAGATTTTTCATTCTAATTTCTAATTTATGCACATATCCAGTGAATGTTGAACTCACAACCTTCTCCTTGTCTATTACTAAGCAATAACTGCCATAATCCTACTACTGGTAATAAGCAATTCTGAGCTAATAAGAATGCTGGAAGAATATTGTTATTTTCAATAACCAATCCATGCATCCAACAAGGTGTAGATTCAGTGCATGTGAACACGTATACCATATCATAACAGAGTCACTAACTGAGTTAGGCTAGCTGCAGGACTCATCCAAATCTTTTTAAAAAAAACATAGTAGGTATAGTTATAAGCAAACCTCATTGTCCACTTAAAGTTCATGAGCCTTTGACATTTGGGGTACTGTTTCGAAATTACAGATTGGGATGGCTACCAACCTGAAAACAAAGGCAATAGAAAAAAAAGAAGAAAAAGGAAAGAAACAATTAGAGACAACCAAATAAAATCTGTCTTGGATTTTAACATCACTAATATATATTTAGAATCATAGATAGGAAGCAAATATATCAAAAGAGAATCCCATGAAATAAAATAACTAATTTCACGTTCAATGAAGACGGAAATGGCGGGGATCGAATAATTTAACGTGCTGGTAGCATGTGTTGCCTATACCTTAGTCAAATATTGTTCAACGCACACTCATACAAATTGTAAATTTGTAAGTTAGAACGTAATCCATCTCTGAAGAGTACTAATGAAGATTGATAATTTATACTAAACTCTCTTCAAAACATAAATCTATAATATATAAATGTATATATATATGTATTGTTTCAAAGATCAAAATGTTGTGAAATCAACTATATATGCATATAGTTTCAACGAAAATATTTTTCTTGCAGAGAGATGGGGAAATTATGATTTTTCTCTCTTTTTCTTTCATGTAGATGCATCAAAAGTGTAAGGATAAAAGTCTCAAAATAGGTTGAGTGCAGTCAACCTAAACAGGAAATTCGAATTGAATTGCATCTCTTGTCATCCTCTATACAGTACAAAGAAAGTAATCAAAACATTTCTTAAAAGCAGTAGGTGACAACCTTAACCTCCTATCGCTAGAATCAAAGCATTTAACAAAAGACATAAAGCCAAAAGTGAGAGCATTAACAACATTCAGCACTTGCTCAATAGAGGGTGACTGCATGGTGCTACTTTATCAATGCAATCATGTACAACAGTAAATGTATTAGGTAATTAAACAACCAAAGAAACTTACTGGTATGCAACAAGAAAACGTAAGAACATATTTTCACATATTAATGATTTATTAATTCACTCGGCATATTAAGCGGAAATGTTTTTTTGTTTGATTCTGGGAAAAAGAAAAGTACTATCTGCTCTAAAGTGGAGAATTAATGGTATGCATTGGTGTACACCATGCATATGCTGTAAGTTAATCAAACATAAATCACTGAAAATACAACTTATTAAGAAAGATAGTGTAAGCATAGTTCAAAGGATCGATGAAGTAATAGTAGGTGATAACATTCACCTACTTCCACAATATTTATTAATAATCCTCACCCATTCCTTGATATATAGAGATTGAGGATTTCAGCCCCATTCCAAATTAATTAGTTCATTTTGCTTTAAACAATTTCGAAAATTTTCAAATTATTCTTTCTACAATTTACTAACTCATAATGAGGACTCCTAGAATGTCTTGAAAAACTAAATTGTATTTGAAAAGGTGTAGCTAATGAAACCAAGAAACTCTTCTATCAGAAACCCCAAATTATCTGTTATGTATGGCCACTAATATTAAATATTTACTCATCCAATAATTTATGAATTCCTAATAAAGATCATAAATATGTGTTTTCTGATCCAAAATTTCAATTTGCCAAGCTTCAAAAATTAATCACTGACCAATTACATAAACATCACTCAAGACCAGAAAAATAAAATTATAAACCAACAAACAGGGTACACGAAAAATCTAAGAGAAATTATTATGTGAAAAATCGCTTCCCCGGCAACTAATTTCTGTCAAGAAAGGTGTTTCATTTGGGGTTGGGAGGTTAGCAGGAGAGGAATGTAAATGTTTAATTCGAGGGTCCAAACAGTAATTGAGGAGGAGGAACTTACGACCGTGGCTTTGGCTTCAAAGATTAAGGCGCCTTCAGATGCTAAGCAGTTTCAATGGCTGGGTTTTGCCTTGCGTGGTGTTGTGTCGACGAGAAACGACTGGGCTTTTTCCTGGGTGAATGGCGTGTGCAAACGAGGGTCTTCTACACCGGTGGAATTTTGGAGACTGTGAAACAGCGAAAGCTTTAGAACAGATAGGAAAAGACCAGTGTGGGGAAACGAGGAGTGGAAAATGGTTCCCAGTGACGCAGGGTTTCAATCGGGGGAGGTTGCCGACGACGATTTTGGTCATTGATTCCGCAACATAGGTGTTTGAGAAGCTGGTCGTGTGTAGATGAGGGCGGGGGAAATAAGTTGGGGGGAAAGAGTGCTTTTGGCACCCTTCGGTCCTATCCCGACACTAAATAAAAGGAAGGTTGAAAATATTCTATGTTGTGATTTGGAATGTCGTTGTAATATGATTTTGTAGTCGCTGCTAAAACGATTTAATTATATGGCGCTGGCTTATTTTTAGAACTACTCGACAAGTTTCTAATCGTAGCCAAATGTGTATATATATATATATGACAGTGTTTTATATGGCTGCGATTATAAAATCGCCGCTAAAACTACGATTTTTTGTAGTGTCTTTTAATTCCCATTTCCAATATGTATAATATATATTATACGCAACGGCAGCAACATTATTATTATCGATCTCATAATTGACATACAATAGGGAGTGCTTAATTAATTTACTCAACAAAATATAATATATTGGGATTTCATAATGGCTCGTAATTACAATATTGTAGAAACTACAAACATTAATTTAACGATTTATTCCTTTTAACCATCAATTTATAATTGATTGTTTATTGTAAATTTCAGGTAATTCTATGCCAATAAAACTGCCAATTAAACATCCCAATTAAGCTTTGGGAAGATACCTCTTTGCAATGTCCCCACCTCCACCATTAGGGAAAAACCCACCAGGTTTATACTCACTGCCACTTCCGTACACTATCCTTAATATCTCCGGTGGCGTCCGAGCATACGAAAGAGAATTAGGATCAGCAGACAGGATGTTACTGTTCGTACGATTCTCTGCTCCAAGAGATAGAGGAACCAGGATGCCTTCGTCTTTGATGCCACACGCGGCCAGCTTGTTCCTAAGCTCTGAGATACGGTTTGTGAATTCGGCCACCGTAAGGTTGTATGGCCGCACAGTTTGGTTGGCTCTCTCGTACAGTAGTGTTCTTATGACCGCATCCTGTCCTGCCTCCACGCCCAGAAGCGAAGCAACCAACTGCGTAACAAAAAGACATATATACTTAGAATTTAATGGATTCATGCATGTTGCAGAGATCTAGCTAGAATAGTGATAGAAAAGACTTGCACTTCGAGAAGTTCCTCTGTTAAGATTTGGAATGGTGCCAACATAACCCACTAATCCTACATAGGGGATCACATATGATGCTAAGAGATAGCGGTTTGTGTCAGCGTAAGGGTCAAATGCAGGGATCAATTTGAAACCGACTGCATCATCAAATACTTTTGCAAAATTCTGAACGCCGAGATCCAGCTGCGGCCTTGGAATCCCTCCTGTTCTAGTAATTATAGCCCTGAAAAATCATCATCGATCTGTTAAAGAGACATTCTAACCAACTAACAACAACAGCAATAATTTCATGAATGCATGAAAAACCCGACAATTACACGATGAAATAAATGGATACCCCTTCATGCACTGTTAATAAAGCGTTTAAGTTTCCAGAAAATCGGAAAAAGGCAAATTAAGGCATCAAGCCACAATAAATCTGAGAATACTTTTAAAACTTGACTAACAAGTATCATGTGCTACCGCTACTTTATTGTTGATAAGTAGTAGTAAGTACCTGAGATGACCAACTTCTTGATAACCGAACTCCTCGATTATTCTAGCGACTAGAGGGTCGAGATTGGCCTTCCTAGCACCGATCGGAGGAGGACCACCGTTAGCCAGAGATGGAGCGATGCCGTCAAGTCCAATACCAATTGCACCACGCAAGAAAAACTCTGCTTCGAGGAACTCAAGATTGAGAGCAAACTGAATCCGGTCAGTATCACTGGCGACGATTGGTTCGCAATCGGGATTTTTAGCAGTAATGGCCTTGACCACCAGGCTGGGTTTCAGTACCGAAACCAGAAAGATAAGAGCAGTGAAGAAAGCAGTAGTACGTCTGGCCATTGTTTATGATATCTTAATAGGATAATGATATCCTTACTTTTATTCTACCATCATTTTATCATTTTTTTTAATTTTTTAATTTTCTTTAAAAAGGTTTTGTACTTATAATTAAAAAAGACTATTAATAAAATTATATACTTTAAAAAAAAAAATTAATGATTAAATATATTAAAAAAATATTACTGCGCTGGATATGTACGTGCATGGTCGACACGATACGGGCTTTTATAGACATCAATTTGCGTGCGACATGTGTTAGTGCGAGTCTGTGACGCTTACGTGTCATGTGGAATTTGTCCAAAGTGCTCTCGTCAGCTCCCACTCACATCTTCAAAATTAACTCTTAAAAATTAATTAATGCTACCTACAATTATTAAATAAGTAAATATTTTTTAATTATTTTAAAAAATATAAAATTTATTATTAAAAAATTAAAAAATTAATTTTTTAATAATAAATTTTATATTTATTTTTCTTCAAAAACAATTATATGATATTCTGTGCTTTATAATTATAAATATTATTTTTTTTAAATTACTAATGCGGGTAATTATATTTTTTAATTAATATTTTTAAATATATTTAAATATTAAAAATATATAAAAATTCATTAGTAGTTAATTCTTTAACTATTAAAAAAATAAAATAATATACACCAACAGTTAAAATGAGAGAGCAAAATCTTGAAGTTAAGTAATATTATTTGTTTTCCTATTTTTAATAAGTGAAATGATTTTTACAGTTTTTGGGTTTGCAACTCTTGCACATTCTCGAAGAAAAAAGAGATAAACTTAAGATATACTTATATTTTTTTAATGATAAATTTCATATTTTTAAAAATAAAATTTGTAAAATTTATACAATCTAAAATTATATCAAACAGCGCTACTCTTTGGGAAATTAAACAAAAACCAAAATAAAATGATGAAGCGATATATATATATATGGACAAGTCACGACATTAATGCCTCGTAAGGAAGAAAACGATCAGCTAGCTTGTTATAAAAGAGGTTGTACTAACTAAATAAACCAAACTATTTCCTCGAGGTTAAGAACTCGTTTGGATTAAGAGATTAGTGATTAATCACATTTTATCTAATCTTAGTTTATTATTATAATTTTTTTAAATTTTAAAATAATAATAATATTAAAAAATAATATTTTAATAATATTTTATTCAACTTTTAATTTTCATTTAAAATCATCTTATTTTATATCTGAATACAAACGAGTCCTAAGGTAATAGCTAGCTAGCTAGATTAGAATAATATATGTCAAACTAATTGCCAATAAAGAGTTTAAATTCAACTATTTATTTGCTAGTAATCGTTCCACCCAAGGGTGATGTACCATCTAATTACCAAAGCCTGGTCATTAAGATTGTATTGGAAATTTCAAATGATATTAATGTATCGATATAATTGTCAATCGGTGAGAAAAACACATACCCATATACTGTTTATTTGGTAAGATCTGATTTACGATATACGGGAATGACAATTCGTGTCTGAGGAATATTATTTTCATATCATATCAATTTATAAGTATTAGTCTATATAGATCAATCTAAATACAATCTGTTTAATTAAACATATCAGACTCGGCCTAAAATTTGAACCTGACATATTTTAATTAACGGATGACATTACACGCATGACCTGGTTAACCCATTGAGTAATTTTTATTGAGTTAATCTAGAGACGACTCATTTAACTCATTTCAACCATCTTCAACCTGTTTAAGTACTCTTTTTATATAAATAAGTTGAGCTGACTCATATTTTATTTTTTTAACTCAATTAATATAATTTCATATACAATACAAGGATAAATATATAAATAATTTATAACTACAACTAGATTAATGATAAAATATTTTAGTATCAATGTCCAATCAATAATGCAAGAAAGTTAATATTTTCATAAAATAAAATTACATATATATATTAACAAAAAAAATTTAATAGTTTGAAATATAATGTAGTCAAATACTAGTACACAACAATAGAAACGGTTTTTTGTGTCCAATTATTTTCCGTAACTTGATCAATTGTTGCGATAAATCAGTATTTACATCTTCATTAAACCTACCACAAATAACCAACATAAATGGTCATATTAGCCACATGCATAGCGAAAATTTTATTTGCATCGACCTACATTTTGTCACGTGACCTACATTTTGTTACGTCTTATTTTCAAAGTCGCAAAAGAAACATTTAGTTGCGTCTTATTTTTCAAGTCACAAAAGAAATTAAACCGATCAGACCGTTATGTGTCAATTTTTGATAGTTGCGAAAACTAAACCAATCTATTGTGATGCATCTTTAACTTTTTGTGTCCAAATTATTGACATAAAAGAAAATTTATATATGCACTGATACTAGCTCCCGCCACCATTAGTTATGTTCAAGTTTTTTTTTTTTTACATGTATTTTTTAACACATTTTAAATATAAATTTTTTAGAAAAAAAAATTCACAACATAATTAAAAAACATGTCCTTAATTATGCCATAAACAAATATATATATATATATATATATATATTTCAAGAGTAGCTCCCAGCGGGAGTTAGGATTAGTAGGACCGGACTATCATTTGAAGAAATGCTAATCACTCTTCAAACATTATTTTACTATTTCTTATCTCTCCTACCCATTAATCTAATTTGTATAATTTTCATTTATTTAGTTTTGATGTATGAAATTTGTATTAAGTTGATAATACAAGGTGGGTGCTAATAGTAACAAATATATTAAAAATCCATTTTTGGGAAAAAATAAGAAATAAGAAAATATTAATAATATCACGTGTCGCTTGGTTCAAATATGCATAATTTAATATTTGAATTTTTCTTAATATGCAAAATCATTCTTATCAAAATCTAATTTTAAAAATACATATAGAAAACTAATGCTAGTGCAACGTAGTAGCTAGTTATATTTTGGTGCAATAGCTTATGTGTTGTGACAGAATTGATATTGTTCATCCCATATCCATCATTTCAAAGTACAGAGGATCAGAAGCCCAATTAAATTATGACTCCCCTCTCTCCCGCATCTCTTTCTTTGTCTTCAGCTTCTTCCCTCTCTCTCTCGTGTCTCTTATGGGTTTCTTTTATTCCAGTTGGATATTTTTCTTGTTTATCTTCTTCTTCCAAAACCGTGTTCTCTCTTCCTTCTTTCACATCTTCTAGTATTTTTTTTTTTCTCTTCTTTTTCTTCTTCTTCCCTCTTTCTTTCTCTTCTCTTTTCCTCTGTTTCCACTAGATCTCTTCTCCTCAGTGCATATTCTAGGTTTTTTTCTCTTCTTTCTCTTCTCCTTCTCTCTCCCTACCAGTCTCTTCCTTCTTTCTTTTCTTCAGGTTTTTTTTCTCTTCTTGTTCCCTCTTTCTCTCTCCCCGTCTCTTTCTTTCTCTACTCCTTTCCTCTATTTCTCCCGCGTCTCTTCTCTGCATCTCACATTCTAGGTTTTTTTCACTTCATTCTCTTCTCGTTCTCTATCCCGTGTCTCTTCCTTCTTTCTCTTCTTCGAGTTTGTTTTCTCTTCTTTCTCTTCTTCTTCCCTCTGTTTTTCCTGTAGCTCTTCTTCTTCCCTTTTCACTTCAATCAAGTCCAGCATGGCACTGCTTCGGTTATATCTCCAGCACATTGATTGACATACATGGTAAAATCTGAAACCCTAGCCTTGATTTTAGTCAATGAAATCGCAATGTTTGGGTTTTTTTTTTTTTTTGGTTGACGTTTTTTGGTGACATAAATTGAGTTACATATTTTTTTGTTGACATTGTTGGGTTTTTCCCGTGGCTCTTGACTTGATTCTAGTTGTTGATAGGTATTTTTGCTCCAATTGATGAATGTGTAGGACTATCCATAGCTTTCTAGTTGATAGGAACTAAAACATTTTTAGAATGTATCACTAAAGTATCGTTTTTAGAGTTCCATGTCGGACTTGTCTTGGGAAAATTGAAATTCAAAAGCTTTTGAACTTGTCTTGCAAAACAGCTCTTGCCATGGTATATTATCCGTATTGATTTACATGCAGGGGTCTTTCTTTTAAGTTGTGAAAGCATTAAAAATTGTGGTGGGGTTTGAGCCATTGACGGAACATTGTAGCGTGGGCCAGATTAATAAAAACTTGAACAAAAATCATCTCCATTAGATTGTGTATAAAAAAAATGATTCATTTTACATGTTTTCTATATTAATTCGTTAGATTTAGCTTCTATTATCTACTAATCTGAAAATACTTTATTGTCTCTTTCTCTCTTCTCATTTCATTCTTTGTCATATTTACACTCTCCATCTATTTTGTTTTCAGCCCTCTCTCTTTGTTTTGAATGTCTTTGAAGTTTCTTTGGTTTCATGTTTAAGAAAGACTCTGGATTGTATTGTTTTGGTATCATTTTTCTTTGATTTCATGTTTCTGCAAAATTCTACAGATGGACTAAATTTTGCAGCTAGAATTATGCAAAATTATAGCATTGTGGGATATAGAACTGTAATTATACAGATGGGTGACACAAATTTGGTTCTAAACATACTAATACTTCACAATGAATATGGAAAGCCCAATCACTGGTAGCAAACTTGATACTGAGTCCTTCAAAAGCTCTTGCAATACTACATGTCCTAAGTTCACATTAAGCTTGGTTGATGAATTATATATCTCTATAAATTAGATAAGTTATGAAGTACAACCAAGAATATACAAACAGTGAATATCATAGTTTGGTTGTTGATATATTTTGCTAATATCATAGTTTTGCATGATGCAGCTCAGCCACAATCCAACCAGATGAAGAGTTTAGTAATGTGTAGAACAATAAGAGGAAGGCCAGGTACCTTAATTAGAAGGTGTGTTGGACGACCATGGACCTTGTGGATTGAACTCAAAAGGCAGCAACGATAATTTTTAAGGAGGTTGTCAGGCATAGGCCTAAATATGCCAGAAGGCTGGGAGAGATGGAGATGCTCGAGTCGAGTAGGAGGTCGCAATATTGTTGTGCATGTGGTGTTGATGATGGGGGCCCTCACAAGATGGTTGTCGTTACAAAGCAGAACTTGAGGAACTAAAGAAACATGTGCAGGACCTATTGGAGAAATAGGCTGAATTTGATAAGTTCATGACGTATAGCACCATGTCACAGCAGCAATATGCATAGAGAGAGTCTCCAATAGAGACTCATGGTGTTGAGTAATCCAAATGATTCACCATGATGTTTTTTGTATAAAACCAAGCTTTTGGAGAGGCCATGGTGGGAAATATTTTGGAAACTGATGGGTGACAACGTTGGAGATGACCAGTTTAAAGTGATGAATGGATCGAATATTGTGGGTCAATCTCAAGGTATAAAAAACGGTAAGTACATATTTTGGGACTAAGTATTTGGGCCATTTTGGTGGTGGCTGGATCATTTATATGAAACAAACATTGAGGCCATTTTTGTGATGCTTAACATGTAAGCTTCACTAAGTTTGATGTGTATATAAAGGTTGTCTGAGCTTGTATGTCAATATAAAAGTTGTCTCTCATATATGTATAGGCTTAGAGCATACACCATGATTGTTGTAACAGGAACTTAGCATGAATGTCAAATATTTTGTGACATGGCTTTATGGTTGTACCTGAACTTGGTATGATGTCTACCATTATGGGTATCTCACAATCAATATGTGGATGAATATATATATATATAATTGAAAGAGATTCTTTAAATAGTTTGTCTACTAGCTAGCACTATAATTTGGTTTGAAAAAATTGTACTTAAGAATTGAAAATCATTCATTTTCGAGGAAATGGGTTTAGTGATCACGTTAGTATCAGTTTTCAATCCATTACAATCCTTTTGGTGATGCAATTTATGCAAAACCAACTACAAATGTATCACGTATAGTACAATTTAGCAACATGCAATTCTAGAATCTTCACGACCATACCAATAAGATGTAAATATAATTGATCTTTTGCTACAATAAACTGCCATGTGCGGCAATTATATAAATGCCTCAAGAGGGTCAATTATGTATAATTTTTTTTTTTATTATTTACAATAGTTTGTCATGTGTAGGATAAAACTAGTTCCTGCTAATAACCAAGATATTGTGCCAAAAATGAGTTAGTCAGAAATATATTTAAACATTTGGTTAGACAGCCTAGCTATTGTGAAACACTTATTAATTATTTGTGATGGTGGTAATCGACGCAAACTCATAAATTATTGCTATGTTTTTGTTTATTTTTTGCAAACATAAAATAAGCTTGGAAGTAAAATTTTTTCTAACATTTATCTAAGTATTTGCGTCACGAATAGAATGTCGTAAATGTATGTTTTTTTATCATCGGTGAACACTATTACTTCAATGGAAACCAACAATTGCATCATGGATATTTAGATGCAAACATTAATTTTTTGCAACTCAACACGTTTAGACGCTATAAACCTTTTGAGAGTCATTACTTGCTTCCACGTTGCGTCGATCGAATTTGGACGAGAATTGATATATGTGACATTTAGTAGATTTTTTGCGTCTATTTTTTTAAATGCAAAAAGCCATATCTGTTGTAGTCATATTAATATCACAAGTTCCCAACAACATAAAAGGACATACAAGACTATATATATAAGGAGCAATGCTACATACAGTTGTAGAATTGTAAACGCCATGCAATCGCTTTGAAAAAGAGTGGGGTCCATGATTAAAAAGTTAGTTTTTTTTTTCATGTGAGTCCCATATTAATTCATTTTTTTCAAAGTGACTGCACGCCACTTGCACAACCACGACTGCAAATATTATTTCTCATATATAAGACTAAATATTTATAAAATTTAAAAATATAATTTATACGTGTTGATTGTGGGCCATTTTGCGGGTGGGCCATTTTGTGAGTTGGCCGACAATCGTCTTATTTATCAATCAGGCCAACCCGTTCTAATTCAAAAATGGTTATATCAAATCTAAAACTGCTTATTTGGTGTCACGTTTTTATTGAATATATAAGTAATGTCATATATTGACATAATTTAATTTTAAACTTTTCTACTGTATCAAATAGTACCAAGGCCGGGGTTGATATATATAAATATATATATATATTATATAGAGGTTCCACACCAAAAACTACTCAAACAAATCAATACGTTAGATTTTTATGTTTTAGGCTTGTGTCATGGTTAGATAAGCCTGTCGTGGTGAAAGTTTTTCTTTTAAAAAAATAAAAAAGAAAGTAAGTACGGTAATTTATTGTTCTTATAATGGTAATTAATATATGAAAATTTTTATAGCCACAAATAGATGAATTCCACAATTGTAGATCTACAAACTGACGTGGTTTAATTTAGTATGTTAGATTGTAAAACACTTTTATTATAAAATATATCTAACGTATCGTATGAAACTATAATATATGTTGTATTAAACACTTGTCTAAATATGCAGCATATTGCAGTTAACTAACAAATATATTTTCAATATCTAGACTTCCTGAATCCCTCTAAGTCTTGTGTCATTAAATATTATAAGAGACTGCGTGCATGTTTGAGATTACGGTAAATAATATAACTTTAAGTTTTAGGGTTTAAGAATAAGTCATGCTATTAAAAGTTATTTACTATTCAATAACTATATATATATCTAAAATAATTTCAAACACGTTACATTTATTTGGAAACAATATAAAAGGAAAAATGATATTTGTAATTCTAGGATAAATATGGGACCTGCACTCTTTTGAAAAAGAGTAATCTGGGACCCTCATTAAAGAAATATATTTTAATAGAAAACTTCACTGTTTCTTAAATGGATTGTGTGGGACTTGCACACCTTAGGACTATATATAGCATTACTCATATAAAATGTCATTTGAGATAGTATCATGCTTGTGATAAGAAGATCAAAGGGTAAAACTAAAATTATTTAGAAACCATATGGATATTTTCATCTTCTTTAAAATAGAACTGTATATAGCATTACTTATATAAAAAAATATTTTTTGAGATAAATATGACATAAAAGGTCATTTAAGATAGTGTCATGTTTGTGATAAGATCAAAGGGTAAAACTAAAACTAAAATTATTTAGAAATTATATGGATATTTTCATCTTCTTTAAAATTAAAACTACATTTCACATTATTCGAAAATTCCGTTTTAGGAAATGCAAATTTTTTAGTATTTTTTTAGATTAAAAAGTACTTTAATATGTAATAACCAAACAACTTAACTTTATCACGATAAAAAGCTTTTGAGATTATTTAAACATTTTTTATTACCCGTAATGCAACTCCAAACAGGCCATTCCTCCGTGATGAAGCTCATATATGCATGGCTCGCCTTGGCTTTTTCCAACCATAGCTGTAATTGAGATCATGATCCCCAATTCTCAGTTTTGTATATTTGAAACTCGAAGTTCATACTAAAGTAAAATCGAGACCCCTTTTCTGTTCAATTATTTTTCAATTTTTTTTTTTTTTTTTGTTCTGTTTTGTTGTTTTTAGTTATTTTTAGTTATTTACTATGTATTTTTTTTTTTTCAAGTTTCTGTTTGACTTTTTGTTTAAAATTGTTTTTCGACACGTGACAATAATATTATAGATTACACTTGTTTAATTTGTGCAGTGTCACATGACCAAAGTATAGTTATAATACTCGTAGTTTTTCTATCTTTTGTAAACATACAATTAAATTACACCTAATTAATTAATTAATTAGCTTTTTGGAAGATTTTAATTAGCTTGGGATTTTATTGTGACTCCCAAGTTTCTTTATTTTGTATATGGTTATAAATTAATTGCTGATCTATCCGTCTAAAGCAAGAGTTAAAATTAATTAAATTCTGGGGCGTCTAAGTCCTCTTTACAATAAGTTGAAAGAAAACCTTTTCCAACGGTCTAATTAAATAATTAACTTGGATCTCAAGTCTTCATGAAAATTCAAAACTAGTACTTGATTAATCTCAATGTCAACAAGTCATGAAGAGATATTTTAAAAAGTTTGAAAGGATCGAAGTCAATAATTCTATGGTATATTAAAAATGTCAATATGTGTGTGTGTGTGTGGAGATAAAAGCAGTTACGTTGAGAAGTGAGTTGAAGGCCTTCTGAGCTGCTCTCTCTAAAACCTCTCCCTTCTCTCTAAACAACAACAAACGATTATCGGCTAGAGGGGGTGGGAGCTTCGGCTCCCTCCCTCCTCCCTCCATCTCCCCGCCTCCCTCCCCCTCCACCTTCTGGTTTTGTTTTTTTCTTTTTTGTTTTTCCGGCTGTATAAGGGGGAATCACAGATCTGGAAGCATCCGGCGACCACCGACCAAGACGCGCACCTCCATGGCGTAGCCCAGCCACCGATCTTCAAGACCACCGAATCCGGTGCCAATCGGAGTGGAGAGTGGCCCGCACGCGCGGGTTAAAGTTTCCCGTCGTTCCGGCGCGTGGTGCTCACGCGCCACCGGGAATCCCTCTGCCGATGCCACGAGCGGCGTTTCTGGGACCTGTGAGTCGGGGACTTCCAAGACTGGCCGTTGGTTCTCTCATAGAGTGGCGCGTGTGTTGCACGCGCTACAGTACCTAAGGATTACACTGGTTTTTCGTGTACAGTGTTTTTCATGTAGTTTCTTTTATTGTCTTTGTTTTCAATAAAAAAAATCCAAAAAATTAGTCCCCCCTCCGCTTAGCGGTGTTTGGTGGGGTTGGTACCCTATATACCGCTTAGTCGGGTATAGGGTTTTGGTAACTCTATCTTAGATAGAGTTGTGCTGTCTCTTAGACTTAGGTCTTTAGAGATTCGCAATCTGGACTAGACTATGTCAACCACATTAGTGTGTTGGGAAGCTATCAACCGTTGTAATTGACTTGTTTAAGTCAAATTTGTAAGTCCTCTTTAATAAATGGATGTGATCTGTTATTCAAAAAAAAAGATAAAAGCAGTTACGTTGTGGAACTCAATGCCTGAATCCATAGGCAATATTATGTGCGACGAGAATTAATCAATCAGCATTTTTCTTAATTATAATGAATGAGAGAATGACAGCTTGCCTTTAATTGAATAATGAGACAATTTATAATAAATTAAGAAAAAGGTATCTTCTACGAGCAGTCGTTTTTCTTCCATTTTAGCTATTAAATATCCACTGTTTAACTAATTTAAATTCAGAAAACATTTCATCTCATTTCATTTTATCTTATCTTATCATTATAATTTTTTTAAATTTTTACATAAAATATAATAAATAATTCAACTTTTTCAAATCTCAAAATAATAATAATATTAAAAAATAATATTCTAATAATATTTTATTTAATTTTCATCTTTTATTTAAAACTATCTCATTTCATCTTATCTCATCTTTGAATCTAAACCAACAAATTGAAACAAGTTGACTAAAAAATTAAAAAGCTAGCCTCTATTCATCCAGCTTGTCTATCAAAATTTCTTTTATTTAATTTTATTTTGCTTTCCTTAAATTCAAAAAAGACAAATCTACAGCTTTCGGCAACTTTTAAGAGACACACGCGGCACAAGCAAATTTACAGGTCAAAAATCGTTTGGATGAAAGTGATTGTGTGTGGTTTTCATGCGCCGCCCACATTTGCACGTGGTTCTCACGTGCCCCATTTCTGGTAGCTCTTCTCAACACACGCGCCAGATCACCAGACTTGCCATCACTAGACCTTTCATATCTGACTTTTGTGGTTAAAAAGAGACAATTGCGTTGCCCTCACCGGCCTTCACAAATTCCAATACTGTTTTCCTTTTTGGTTTCCTTAATACTGTTAAAAAAAATAAAAAAAAGTTCATCTTTCAGACATTTGTCTGTATAGGTTAGGTCCTCTCTTTCTATAAACGGGTAAGGTTAAGTCTCTGTTTAGGTAGAGAGTATTGTCTCTTTGACGTTTGTCTGTAGAAAATATCAACAATAGTGAAAATGAAACTAATCACAAAAGGAAATAGTGTACTGGTGAAGTTCTGAATCCATTATTTTGATTTATAATATCATGTTTGATATAGGGACATCTCCGAATATATCCGGTCATTGATGTAAGTTTTTCTAATGAATGAATGATGACAATTTTCCTTTTAAAATAGAAGTTGGCCTCCAAAAATTATTCTCTCTTTTTATTCTTACTCCCTCTGATGATCTCCAATCTCCAACACATCGATCTTAGCCTCATGATCGTGTCCGGATATGGATAATTTCTTGCAATTAGAGATCGTCCAAATTACAAGAATTAAACTTGGTGACTGAGTTTCTATTGAATTATAAAAAATACTTTTGTGATTCTTTATAATTGGGATTTTCATAGTTTACTACAAGAAAAACGGGCAATTGCGACCAATTTATAGCAACGAAAAGAGTATTAGCAACCAATTTGCAATTGCGACCAATTTATAGCAACGAAAAGAGTATTAGCAACCAAAATTGGTTGCTAATACTCTTTTCGTTGCTATAAATTGGTCGCAATTGCCCGTTTTTCTTGTAGAATTTTCTCAGTGAGTCTGGCCGGTTGGTGTTTGGAGAACAAATTGAAAGATGGGATATTTCACTTTATAATTATAAAAATGTGATAAATTGCACATTCTTCCTATACTAAAAGTAATTATGTTTTAGAGTGAGGATATCTTTATAAAATAATATTATTTTTATAAGTTATTAATAAAAATATTCATAATTTAAAACAGAATTGTATAAAAATTGTAAAAAATTAATTGTATGAGTGTCATTTTCGTTTCAATATTAATAAAAAACGGTGATGCTATACTATCAGCTGGAAGTGAGATATATACCGGCCATATGGACAATGCTAGGGGTGGCCAGCAGATACGTGGGCGTACCAACGTCTAATGTATTTAAGATTTTTTTTTTAATATAAAAAAATTTATAATTTTATTAATACTTATTTTCTTAATTATTAAATAAAAAAATAAAATTAAAATTCCCTAACGATAAGAACTATAATTTTCCTACCCGCCCACAAACCAGGCCGGCTAGATAGTAGGGGTTGAGACGTTAAAGAAGGCCAGCCGAAGTGGCTCTAATTTCATAGTAATGGGTGTCTAGCAAGGAGACTGAGAGAAATATATGAGGTCGGCTAACTCTAATTAATTAGTTATGTTTAAATGCTAAGGTGATGTGAGATATTTTCGTACTTTAGACTATATTCAGCATCTAAACCCATAGAAGTATTCATGCCCGGCCATCTCAAGCGATCTCAATTCTCATGTGGATCAAGATGTTTTTTAACTTGATGGGCTTCCTATAACAATAAGCTAATAATTATAAAATTCACTATTTATTTAATTTTTTTATAAAAATTAAACATATTATAACTTATTTCATAAATCTCAATGAGATCTATACTCTTACAAAAAATTCACTCAAATATTTTAATTTATTATTATTTATAAATAATTTCATATTATTTAAAATATTCTTAATATCCAAATAAAGCCTCAAACTCTCCCTGTCAACATAGCTAGGATGTAGCTTTGAGTCTCACTTGGTGGAAGAGTGAAAGGGGAAAGTGTCTATGATAGGACGTACCTTCAAGTACACACAGTGTTGTATTCTCATCCAAAGATATTAGGATACTATGCTATTGATCAGATTATTAATATAAACACTATCTATGATTGAAAATGCCTTTTTATAATAGGATGAGAGTACATACCATATGTTAGTGCAAGAGTACATAATAATAATTCCTTATTGTATCTCCTCAGAAATATATTGTGGAATAGCATATGCTGTATTTTATCTCACTTTATAGAATTTCCAAAATTATCAAAATAATCAAAACTTCAAATCACTTCATTTCCAAACATGATCACTCAAATACAATATTTTTCATTTTTAACTTTTTTTTATTTAATCATTATTCAACACAAAAATCAATATACATGACTTTCACAAACTTCAAAATAAAACATAAAAATCAATATAATTTTTACAAATTTCAAAATAAAAATAATATTAAAAAATTATATTCAAATAATTTTTAATCTTATTTATTAACTTTCACAAATTCCAATACAATTTCTATTTTTAAAAAAAAAAATATTTTTATTCAATTTTTTTTCTTCTTTCTAAAATCTAATAAAATATTTTTATTTAAATTATTTAACTATTATTTACAAGATTTTGAGATACTTTGAAATATCCTAAGCATCTAAACATGCTAGATCGCCTTAAGTAACTCTTTCTAATTTTGTGTCTTTTGAAGTAAGAGTATTCACCCGAGTATGGATTCAGGGTACATATACCTAGAGCCGGACGTGTAATACAATCACTTAACCGGGGCCAATACCTGGATTTTTTAAAGGAAAATATTAGGGTCACTAATAAATATTTAAATATTCTTAACTATTAAGAAAAAGAAAGAAATAGAAAAATAAAAATAGATAAGTAGACACATTTGTTGGACATATTTAATAGTTATTCTATCATTTTAATTCCTTTTTAAAATCTGGATATCTCGTCAGACGGCAAGCGGTTTGAGATGAAATGTTGTCTCCATTTAGAATTAATTTTGTCTTTTAGCCGTACAGTAAGAATTCATAATATCCTTTGAAATATGCCAAACTGATACAATGTAACGAACCAATATTAGTGCTGTTTTCTCTAATCTCGTGTTGCCCACTTTGCAAGAAACTGCACCATCTACAAGCATGCATGCGCGCTGTATTTTCCCGGCCTACTGGTAACACATCCCAAGCAATTCTCCCACACATTAATATATAACATCAAATATCGGTCTGAGTTGACTTTTCCTATCCACCTTGGAGTCTAGGGCCATGCATGCAAGCATACTAACTACTATGGTAGCTTAGTAGCTTACACTCCATATGTAGATAAGCCAAATTAAAATTCACTTTAAAATTCTAACTTTCTAAATCTTCCCTTTTCATGAATGATCAGGATTAATTTAGGTCATGTAATCCTCACCCACGTCCTTTGTGACATTTCATTCATCGTGGTTAAAATATATAGTTACTTGCAGTTAAAAACATTTGCAATTTAAAAAAATCATACAATTTTATCACTGAGTCAAGAGTGAAAACATGATCCATTGGATGATTAATTAAATGTAAGTGTTTTAGAACCGCATATCTTCTCTTGAAAAATATTTTTTTTTATGACGAATAATTCTAATTAAATCTCTACAAATAAAATATATATTTTTTGTTGGGAGCTGGTCGGAGACAGAAATTATTCTAAATAAAAGAGGGACGAAATTTAACGTGGTTCGGCAATTGCCTACGTCCACGGCTGCTGTAATTTCACTATGAAATAATTTTTACAAAAAAACCTCTCTTGTAAACACTCTCTGCTCACCCACTCTTTCTGTTTTCTTTCTTCCCCACACACACTACTCCGCACAATTAAGCTCTCCTATTTATAGGAGAGCAACCCACTTTTGGTGCAGCAATTTGCTGCATCAATTACGTGGGTTGTGTGTGTGCCTAATAAACCAAAAAACTAAGCGGTGGGCGGGTGCCTTTCGGTGCATTAAATAAGCAATGGAAATGCATGACCCACTAACCCATTAATTATTGTCTCTACTCGTAACAATCTCCGACTTGGAGACAAATGAGTCTACATATCTTCATAGCAACCATCACAGCAACTTCAAGTTATGCTTTTAATTATGGAGGCCAACTGAATCTACACACAGCTTCTGTTTGTCAGCAGTAACTACTTTTGTAAACATGTCTGCTGGGTTCTCTGTTCCTCGAATCTTCTCAAGTATCAGCTGTCCACCATCGAGAAGAGATCAGATAAAATGGTATCGCAACTGCATGTGTTTTGTTCTGGAATGAAAGGCTAGATTCTTTGTAAGAAAAATAACACTCTGACTATCACTGTGCAGAATACATTTTTCATTCTTCTTTCCCAATTTCTCCAAGAATGACTGCAACCAAACTATTTCCTTCTCTGCTTCAGTTATAGCAACGTATTCCGCTTCTGTAGTCGAGAGAGCAACAATCTTCTGCAACTTAGAAGCCCACGATACAGCTGTACCACCCAGCGTATATACAAATCCAGTAATACTTTTTCTGCTGTCAACGTCACCTGCTAAATCAGCATCTACATATCCCTGTAGTTTTAAACCTGCTTTTGTAAAGCATAGTGACGTATCTGAAGAGTCTTGTAGATATCTTAAAATCCACTTGACTGCTTCCCAATGCTACTTTCCTGGATTACTCATGTACCTACTCACAGCTCCCACTGCTTGTGCAATATCTGGCATTGTACAGACCATGGCGTACATAAGACTACCAATAGCAGATGCATAGGGTATTCTGTTTATACATTCTTGCTCTTCCTCCGTCTTTGGCGACTGATCCTTAGTTAGTCGAAAGTGACTAACTAAGGGTGTGCTCACTGGTTTCGCCTTGTCTATGTTAAACCTTCTGAGCACCTTCTTTACATACTCCTCATGCGAGAGCTTGAGAGTATCATTAGACCTGTCTCTAATAATTTTCATACCAAGGATTTGTTTTGCAGCACCCAAATCCTTCATCTCAAACCGCTTTGACAACTACTTCTTTAGTTTATTGATCTCCTCGATGCTTGACCCTGCGACGAGCATATCATCCACATACAACAGTAGGATAATATAAGAGTTGTCAAAGTTCTTCATATAGCAACAATGGTCAGCATGCAGTCTTGTAAATCCTTTACTGCACATGAAGTTATCAAATTTCCGGTACCATTGTCGTGGAGCTTGTTTTAGGCCATACAAGCTCTTCTTTAGTTTGCAAACTAGATTCTCTTTTTCCTTCACTGAGAATCCTTGTGGCTGGTGCATATAGATGTCTTCCTCCAAATCACCATGAAGGAATACAGTCTTCACATCTAACTGCTCAAGATGTAGATTCTCTGCAGCCACAATTGCCAACACTAGCCTGATTGTGGTCAATTTTACAACTGGGGAGAAAATACCTGTGTAGTCGACACCTTCTTTTTGTTAAAACCCCTTCACGACCATTCTGGCTTTGTAGCGCTTGCTACCATTGTATTCTTCCTTAATTCTGTACACCCATTTATTGTGCAAAACCTTCTTGCCTTTTGGAAACTTAGTTAGCTCCCATGTCTGATTTGACATCAGTGACTCCATCTCATCTTGCATGGCTTTTTCCCACTTGATCGAATCTTCAATTCGTAGAGTTTCATTATAACTTTCCGATTCACCACTATCTATTAGCAAGATGTAGTGTAGAGATGGTGAGAACCCCTGTGGTGGCCTGATTGTCCTTGAAGATCTTCGAATAACAGTAAGTGGTGTACGTTGTTCGATCTGTGTATCATCATTTTCTTGATCCTCCTTCTGATCAGTGTTGACTCAAGTAACATCAAAGTCAACAACCTCAGGTTTCTTTGGCTGCTCCTCAGGTTCAGCTTGTGACTTAGTTTTGTACAGAATCTACTCATTAAATATCACATTTCTACTTCTGATGATTTTGCGATTTTTATCATCCCAAAATCGATAGTCAAATTCTTCATTACCATAACCGATGAAAAAATATTTTTTAGATTTGGCTTCTAACTTGTTACGATCAGTAGAATCTATGTGAACATATGATAAACAGCTAAAAACTTTCAAATGGGAAAGATTTACCTTCTTTCCGTTTCAGACTTCCTCTGGTAGATCGAACTTTAAGGGAACTGAAGGTCCCCGGTTAATCAAATAGGCTGCAGTGTTAACTGCATCAGCCCAAAAACATTCAGGCAATCCTGAATTCAGCCTCATGCTTCTGGCACGTTCGTTGAGAGTTCTGTTCATGCGTTTAGCTACGCCATTCTGCTGCGATGTCCCGGGAATAGTCTTCTGAAATCTAATCCCATTTGCAGCACAGAATTCTTTGAACCCTCCGTCGATGTACACTCCGCCATTGTCTAACCTCAGACATTTTAACTTCAAGCCTGTTTCATTTTCATCTATGGCTCTCCACTTCTTGAAAGTATCAAATGTGTCAGATTTATTTTTCAAAAAATAAACTCATATTTTCCTGCTTGAGTCATCAATAAAGGAAACATAGTACCGCGATCCTCCAAGAGAAGCGACTGGGGATGGCCCCCACAAATCTGTGTGCACCAACTCCAACTTTATAGATTTTGGAGTTCTACCATTTTTTAGGAAACTAACTTTTTTCTGCTTCCCAAAAATGCAATCTTCACACATGTCGAAATCAGTTGATTCCAACTTTGGTAACTTTCCCTTGGATAATAGTACTTTCATTCCTTTCTCACTCATGTGACCAAGCCTTTGATGCCATAGGTTAGCATTTGCGTCAGCAATTGCAACAGTATCTCTAATACTTGAAGTCATGTATAGAGTACCTGATTTTGTGCCTCGAACTACTACCATATCTCCTCTTGTTATCTTCCACTTGCCATCGGTAAATAGTACCGAATGCCCATCAGCATCAAGTTGTCTTACAGAAATCAGGTTCCTCATGAGTTTGGGAACATGTCGCACCTTCTGTAGCAACCATGCACTTCCATTGGGCAGATTGATTGGTACATCTCCCATGGCTTCGATTTCTAACGTTTCACCATTTGCTAAGTACACCTTCCCGAAATCACCAGTGACATAATTCCGTATGATTTCTCGATGTGCTGTAGTGTGGAATGAGGCTCCCGAATCTAACACCCAAGATTCAATTTGGTTGTCGACTGAAAAGAGTAAGGCATCTTGGAAATCTTCTGTTGTGGCATTAGCAGAGTCATGCTCATTCTTCTTCTTTGCTTCCTTGCAATTATTTTTGAAGTGGTCAATCTTGCCACAATTTCAGCACTGTACTTGTTTTCTGGACCTAGATTTACTTCTGCCTCTTCGGGACTTTGACTTGCCCTGATTTGAACTTCTACTAGCTCCTCTATCTCTCGTCTCGAGGTTTAAGGCAGAACTGGAAGTTGATGCTTCTCCTGTATCTCTTCTGCGAACTTCCTCGCTAAGAATATGGTCCCAGATATCTTGATATTTCATCTTTGTTTTGCCATAAGAATTGCTAACAGCTGTTCTCATGGCCTCCCAGCTTTTTGGCAATTGAGTTAGAGCAATTAGTGCACGTACGTCATCATCAAATTCAATCTCCACTGAAGCTAATTGATTACTGATGGTGTTGAACTCATTCAGATGTTGAATAACTGGAGTTCCTTCTGCCATTCTCAAGTAGAATAGTTTGTACATCAAATGCACTTTGCTATTGGCTGATGGCTGCTCGTACATGTCTGATAGAGCTTTCATCAAATGCACTGTGGTCTTTTCCTTTCCCACATTGTGTGCAACTGATCTTGACAGTGTTAGTCGAATGAATTCCAACACTTTTCTATCAAGAAAACTACAATCTTCATTGCTCATGTCATTTGGCTTTCTTCCTAGGAGTGGAAGATGTAGTTTCTTCCCATAGAGATGATCCTCTATCTGCATTCTCCAGTAGGCAAAGTCTGTACAATCAAATTTCTCGATACCAACACCTTTAGCTTCTTCTCCAGCCATAACTTTACAAATGAGTTCAAATTTAAATAAACAAAGATCACCGTTGCGTCCGAAACACTCGAATTAGCTGGAAACGAGTCCGGAATGATCCAAATAGTTTGTCAGCACTATTTGATCATCGCGATGGAACTCCAACTGGCGTGATCTAGCCCAAAATGATCTGCAACACGTGGATGGTTCAGATCGAATGTACTGATGGAGAATCTCAAAATTTTCACCATACGGATGAGTTCGGAATGATCCAAATAGTTAAAAAGCACTATTTGATCGTTGAAATCGGACTCCGAATGGCTTAGATCTAACCCAAAAAAGATCTGAAAAATGGACGGTTCTGATCTGTCTGGCGTGTGAGATACACGCGCTGCACAGTGCGAGTGGGCGCATGTATTACACGCGCTAAAGCACTGTGTGCGCATGGGGAGAGTGAGGCGCGTGTCTTACCCGCGTTGAACCTCTGTTGGGCGCACGGGGGCTCGTGTCCTTCACGCATCTTCAACCTCTGGAGCACGTGGGGGAGCATGGGCGTGTGTGGATCACTCTTCTTCAACCTCCGATGCGCATGGGGGCGCGTGGGTTGCAGCAGATGCACGCGCCGATCTTCTAGGGGCGCGTATGGGCTCGTCCGACCTCCGTTTTTGATTCCGTTTGTTGCAACGGATTCCTCTCGACATGAGGAACACCCTGGAGTTGTCAAAAATTGATTTTGAACAATTTGAATTTTCAGACAGCTCGAACCAGAGCTCTGATACCAATTGTTGAGAGCTGGTCGGAAACAAAAATGATTCTAAATAAAGGAGGGACAAAATTTAACGTGGTTCGACAATTGCCTACGTCCACAACTGCTGTAATTTCACTATGAAATATTTTTTACAAAAAACCTCTCTTGTAAACTCTCTCTACTCACCCACTCTTTCTGTTTTCTTTCTTCTCCACTACTCTGCACAATTAAGCTCTCACATTTATAGGAGAGCAACACACTTTCGGTACAGCAATTTGCTGCATCAATTATGTGGGTTGTGTGTGTGCCTAATAAACCAAAAAACTAACCGGTGGGTGGGTGCCTTTCGATGCACTAAATAAGCAATGGAAATGCATGACCCACTAACCCACTAATTATTGTCTCCACTCGTAACATTTTTATCATATCAAATAATCAGAATCGTCTAATGTATATCTCTTATACAAATTAAATAAATCATCGATATTTTATTTTAAGATGTCAACTTTAATTAAATATTATATGCACTCCAAAGTTGGAACATCAGATCACACGAGGAGCAACATGTTATCATGAAGTAAGCAAAGAGATGACTTTTATATTAATCACTGGATTGGTAAGCATCCAAAATATCCTTAGACTTTGAGTAGAATATTGCAACAGTAATTGGGCCTGAATATGGATATTTCATTATCAACTGGTTTTACAGTTGTTTTGTTAAAGTAAATAATGCAGCAGAATTTGGCCCAGTAACTGAAATCTATTTTTCCTCTGTTTACATATATGTTAGGAATGGAAAATTTTAGTTGTAAATATAATTATGTTTTAATGTATATATTAATTTATTGTGATTTGTTAAAAAATAAATTTTATTAAAAATAATATTAATTTAAATTTTAAATATGAAATAATTAGTATTAGTATGTAAATTAATACACGAATTTATTTGTACGTAACAAAATTCATTAAAAATTTACGACGACGATTGATAAAAAAACTTGATCAATATTGATCAATTCAATTAATACATGATTATGTGCATTAATTTCTTTTTACATCATGAACCCTGCAGTACTAACCATATAATATCATACATAATGTAGAGATTTTTCGGATAAATCTTTTTATTTGATCTTCCAAGTGATCAATGCTACTCGAATTCAAGCTGCGATTAAAATAGTTTGTTTAAAGTGTGACTCCATGCTCCCAAGAACATCAGAATTCTTATTGGATCTTCAGCGCTGTAGCTCCACTTTCGTCTTTCAATTTCTTTGGAAATTGGAAGACTACGTCCCTCCCAATTAGCCGTGTAATTGGCTATGGCTGTTACAGCCACCCCAAAAGCCTGCCTGAGCTTTTCTCCGACAGTTCTCTTTGGTTCTTCAGCCAGAGAACCATCGCCTGAGAGCTGTACTGAAGGTTTCATACTCCTGATCTCTAACAATGCTGATTGTGTTTTAAGCTAAGATATTATTAGAATTGAAGAGGAGAGTTGTGAGGCTATTTATAGAAAAATAGAAACGAGCATCATCTTGGGATGCATGGTAGGGGTCTGATGACATGGCAAGATGCTATGAGTGTTTGACCCACCTGTTCTCTAAGATTGGGTGGATTCCACATTTTTGTGGATGACAACTCAGTTGAATAGTTGATGGAGTGTACCCACTTGTGTACGAATGATTCCTCATGTTTTTTTAATAATCTTCCATTTGTCAGTTTCTCGATCGATCCCCTAGCTTGATTTTTTTATCAAAAATTTTATATGCAGTTATTTTTATAAATTTTTTTGTGTATTTCAGTGATATGATTGGTTGTATATTAAAAAAAAATTAATCCAGCCAATCATATCAGTGAAGTGCACAGAAAGTACGCAAAAATGACTATATGTAGCATTACTTTTTTTTTATATCCTTAGCATTGAGACTCAATTATGTCGATAATTTGAGACTTTTTTATTTTTTTAATATTTGAACTTATTTGCTATCATTCAAATTCATAAATAGATACATAATTTAATGATACCTGAAACATTGTGTTTAATAATTTTCTAATTGTTTATGATGGCAAACACTTAGTAAAAATTTATTACCAATAGTGATGCTTAAGCTCTATTTGAGAATGTGCGTTAGTTTCTCAAGTAATAGGTATAAATAAACTTAACTCCAAGCATGTATATATCATGTTTAATAATTGAAGAAAAATTAAATCAAATCAAGTATTAGCAAATATCCAGATATCAAAAACATTAATAATACTAATGTTTCATTCTAAACTTCCCCTCCTTTTAGCATCATTAAAAATGATCATGTGCATCAAAGAAATGTGCCTTTGTAGAAAATATAGAGGGCTGAATAATTGGAACTGTTTGGGTCGAGACAAATGTTGCAAAGCTATGGGGCTAGCTCTATCAACTTAGTGCAAAAAGAGCTTCAAATTTGCTTGATATTTTTTGCAAATGAGATTTTGTAAAGATTTGAAAGTTTTGAATTTTTGCTTAAAAGGATTATTATTACCCATCATACTCTCACGAGAAAAGTTCACATATTTTCCTTGACCGAGTTTTTGTTTATCCAAAACAATTTTTATGACCTAAATAATTTTCATCCAATAATGTTTTGTATTTTAATTATCAGGAACTCTTCACGCTTCAACCACCTATTTTCTCCATTGAGGCTATTAACGCCATGATAAGAGCATAAAGTCATTTGACTTGCAAGACTGATTATGAGATAATTGCAAATTAAGAATGCAAATATAAATTCCTTAGATGCCTTTTCGGTATCAGAGGTTTCAATTAGCTGCTCTTAGATATTGCCACTAATAAGTGTTTTATCTCACGGCATGTTGTTTTCCATGAAAACCGACGTGATCTGCCCCAGCTGATCATCAACTTCATATGTACTTACACTCAAGTCACATATATACTTTGTGACAAAGACTGAATTTCAAAATCTGAGATTCCTTAAAATATTCATTCATTTGATTTTTGAGGTAAGATATCGGAGATAGATCAGAAAATATAAATTCTGAATTAGAGATTATTTATTGTTACTATTTAATTATGTATTTTGGACAGCATTAAATGTTATGAGACCCATACTCTTTAATCAATTATGAGATCAATTTTCAAAGAAATATGAATAAAAATGTGAACTCTTATTGATATAGGGTTTGGCTAATTTCCTAGAAAAATGTCACTTTAAGTCTCCTGAATAAGCAGTGGTTCTACCCAACATTACACCTAGAGGGAGGGTGAATAGGTGTAAACTAATTTTTATGGCTTTTTGAATATTAGACAAACAAGCAGTTAATAAATGAATCAAATAACACAAATAATCAACACATGATTTTGATCACGGAGTGGAAACTCATTTGAAGAACATCTTCAAAATCTAAAACCACTCCGGGTGTAAGACACCACCTCAAATCCACTATAGAAATTTTAGTTTGTTACAACCAATTTAGAGACACTCACAAAAACTTTGTAGTAGCTAAACTTGGCTTGCAACACCACGAGTGACCCACTCGATCTCTACACGCATGTAGTGTCGGAACTCCGACCTTCCTATAGCTTCCCACGAGAACCTCTCGATCTCTGCATCAACGGCAGCTCCGGACTCTTCCGACCAACAAAAATGTCCACTTCAATGGACTCAAGTAAGAGTTGATTTTGAATGAGTTGTGGTGGAGAAATGTTTATCCAAGAGAGAATCAAACAAATGGGGGAGAGTTTGCTCTAAGAAGTTCTTGGAGGCCCTTAGGGTTTTTGCTCTGATTCTCCACCCCAAGAACAGAAGTTAACCTATTCTATTTATAGTTCCCATCAAATGAGGCGTTCAAAACCCTAGTGATCTGGAACATTGGCTTGAGCGAAGTGTCGAGCGAAGGTCGAGCGAAACAATCTGCTAAAGTTCGCTCGAGCGACCTGTCGAGCGAGTATCGAGCGGTCGACTCTGCCTGAGTTCGCTCGAGCTCAGTGTCGAGCGAGGGTCGAGCGACTCACTCTGTCTGGGTTCGCTCGAGTTCAGTGTCGAGCGAAGGTCGAGCGGTTGAATCTGCCTGAGTTCGCTCGAGCTGTATGTCGAGCGAGGGTCGAGCGGTTGAATCTGCCTGAGTTCGCTCGAGCTGTATGTCGAGCGAAGGTCGAGCGGTGCAATCTGCCCAAGTTCGCTCGAGCGCTCCATCGAGCGAGGGTCGAGCAAAGTTGACTTCTTTGACCAATTTTCAAGCCTTTCCGCAACAACACTTGTTACAACACTATTTTACACAGGTTTTCACAAGAATATGCCAATACGCTCATTTTTCCCTCAATCTCCCCCTTTGGCATTTCTGTGACAAAACCTCTAACCTATACATATGACTTAATCCTAACACACCCAACTAGATCCATATTCTTGAACATGTTGAAATATTTCTGCACACGCTTAGCAAACAGTTAAACATACCCATTCACATATGCACAAAAACATATTTGCAATTCCCAAATCATAATTCATGAACAATCATGTCAAGAAAAGAAATATTTCATTAAACAACAAATTAGAGATTGAGTTCAAAGAAACATTAATCAAACAACAGCAGCTAACAAGAGATATAATTCAACAAACATAACCAAAAGCTGCTGTTCCCCCAAAAAAATGTTAGTACAAGTAACACTCCCCCTGAGTTAATACTATTGTACTACTCCCCCTCAACAATATCTCCCCCTTTTTGTCACAATAGGCCAAGGGTCTCAATCATCACCATCGGCATCCTCATCATCTTCATTGAGCTGCCTCTCGATGTCGTTGAAACGTTGAGTCATAAGTTGTTGCAGGTTATCAACTTTCACCTCAAGGCTGTCGAACCGGGCGTCAAGGCGAGCTAGATACTCAAGTACCTGCTAAAAACTGGGCTCCGACGAACCGGGGGCTGAGGAAGATGGCTGAGAGCTGGATGGGGCCGAGGTAGACGGCTGAGAACTAAATGGTTGGGAGCTCGAAGGCTGAGAGGAGGGAGCGGGAAGATGCTCAACACGGAGAGGGTGTGGAGTTGTGTGAGCACGACTTAGCTGGAAGGTCCTACGACCAATAGGAGCCTTAAGTGCAATTCTGGGCTTCTGAGGATGTAAAGCAACAGATTAGGAGAGAGCTAGTCGGGTGATTAAGCACGGTAAGGGCAAACCAGTCCGTGTTTTGGAGGACCGATATGCCTCAACAATAACCCGACACAAAAGACTTCCTAGATCAATGGAGACACTATTGATCAAGGCATACAGCAGAAGGGCTCGGTCAAGACCCACATCACTATTATGACCAGAAGGATCTAAGTTCGTAAGAACAATCCTACTGAGAATAAGGTGATCAGGGGTAAAACGAGCAGTTGAAATAGGGGTTGTCCCTTCCCAACTACTAGGTCGACCACAAAGACAACTAGCAATGACTTGTGGACTGGGAGGAAATGTCCCTGAGTAGGGAAACTCAGGATAGGACACACGAGGGGCATTTAGCAAAGTCGCTATCATGCCCGGAGTTACTCGAAAAACAACGTTCCTGAGACTGACTTTAAACGAGTCGTCAACAGACACGTCATGAATATTGGAGTAAAACTCCCTAACCAACTCCACAGAAGGAGTGGCATGACCAGTGGTCAATGCCTGCCACTGACGAGACTCAAAAATACGGGAAATTATAGTCTCGGTAAGCTCACCTAAGGCCACTTCACGCTCGACTATGGGAGTACGATGCGAGAAGTTCTGAGAATATAACTCCTGAGCTCTGGCACTATGGAAGTGAGCTTGAGCGGGTGCAGGGGGGTTTTGGCGAGGACGAACTCGTCGAGACATGGTTTCAACTGTAGACAGAGTCAACGACGTTAGACAAGGCTAAGGCAATGTGAAGACGTGATGAATGCATGCCAACCATGCTGATACAATAATGCCAACCGACAATGCAAGACTCGGTGCATGCCCTATGTCACTTTTCATTTTTCAAAACAATGATAAAGGCCTAGTCCAAAGTGTCCCATATGCATGCCTCTTATGCAATGATAATGCCAAGCCATTTGTAAGCCAATGCCAACCCATTGGCAAGTTAAAGCCAACCCATATGCATAACCCATGTGCTAACCAATGCAACTTCTAAACCAAAACACCTTCAAACCCAATGCAATCCTAGTTAAACAATGTCCCAAACCTAGAATAGACATGAAATAGATATGGGGACAATGTTATACCAATGCATGATGAAAAAGAGAATACAAACTTCATTTAGGCATTTTATTGAACACTTGGAGTGCATCCAAGTGGGAAACTCGAGCATAAGCCCATGGGAGTTCCAAAAATTGCCTAAATACACTCAAAAACCCAACAATGGCTCCACAATAGCCTCAATAAACCAAAATAAATGGAAAACAATCGAAGAAAAACCTTAAACACCCAATCCGAAACCTATATGCATAACAATCAGAAAACACCCAAAATAAATACACCAAATCATGAAAATACTAAAGAGAAAGGGCTTTACCTTGATTTGGAGATGATTTCGGAAATAAAACACTCGATTATACGAAGAAATTTGAGAAAAGAGGAAGAAAATCGCACGGGAGGGGGAAAAAGCACGAAACAGAGCAGTCTGCTCGAGCGACTCGAGCGGCGCTCGAGTTTTATAACAGTCGTTTGCTCGAGCGAACTTAAAACCCTTGAGCAACTGTCGAGCGGGTTTCACTCGAGCGGAGTCGAGCGAGGGTCGAGCGAGACCACCAGAAAATCACATTTTGCCCAGTTTTGAAGTACACAACACTCACATGACTTGGACAAATATTGAGAATGTCAATTTTCACACCAAGAGTACATATCAAATGTAGAAGAGCATCATATTCCCATAAAACATGCAGTTAAAAACAAAGTATCACAAGTAATATAGACGTGCGTGTTTAAAGCGGTCCTTGCTCAATCAAGAAATTTCAACCGTAAGGCGTGAGCGGGGTTGGGCTGAACATGAAACCATAAGTGCTTGGGAAGCTCATTCAAGATACAGAAAGTCAAACCCAATGCTGCTAGGACCTGAATCTTTCTGTTTAAATACTTGTTTCAGTATGTTCAAGAAAACAGAAAACTTATTCTGTTTTTCACCACTCCTTTTTTTTTTTTTTTTTTTTTTTTTACAAACAAACCATGATGAGGTCATCTAGCCCGTGGTCAATTCTGTATGAAGATAGAGCTTCCTACCACTTTTGATTGCCTCCCCAATAAACTCACAAGTGGTAAAATGTCAATTGACCGAGTTTGGAGTAAAGTGTGTGATGCCAGTCACAGATTACACGAGATACTCATGTTCCAAACCTTTGTAAAACATAGGTATATGATACAAATCTCAAAAGATACATGCACCTAGATTTTAGAATTAACAACCCCACTATTATATAGCGCAATCATGGCATGCATGTAGGGACAGCAATCACAGACAATAAAACTAAACAACTAACATATGCAACCCAAACATCAACAAAAAAAAAAAAAAATGAAAGTGCATGAAAAACATGTAATGCATGTTATGCATATTTCAGGACTTATGTCAAAGCACAAATCCCAATAGCCTTTCTAAGAAGTTCAAAACGAAGCTTATCCAAGGGTTTTGTAAAAAGGTCGGCTAGTTGATGTTCGGTGGGAACATACTCAAGAGTCACAACCTTTGTTTCCACAAGCTCCCAAATGAGATGGTGCCTAATGTCAATGTGCTTGGTCCTAGAGTGTTGGACAGGATTTTTTGAAATGTTAATAGCACTGGTATTGTCACAATAGACGCTCATCACACCTTGGGCAATGCCATAGTCACATAGCATTTGCTTCATCCACAACAATTGCGTGCAACAACTCCCCTGCAACAATGTATTCAGCCTCAGCCGTGGACATGGAAATTGAGTTTTGTTTCTTACTCATCCAGGCTACCAAATTCGTCCCAACATAGAAACACCCACCAGAGGTGCTTTTCCTATCATCTGCATTACCTGCCCAATCAACATCTGAATAGCCTGCAAGTTCAGTGTTAGAGTCTCTAGAATACTAAATTCCATAGTTAATAGTTTCATTCACATAACAAAGTATGCGTTTGACAGCTATCAAATGTGATTCTTTTGGATTGGCTTGAAATCTAGCACACACCCCAACACTAAAGGCAATGTCTGGTCTACTTGCAGTGAGATACAGCAAACTCCCAATCATACTCCTATACAAGGATTGCTCAACATCCTTGCCTGACAGATCAGCGCTTAACTTAACACTAGTGCTCATGGGAGTTCTAGCATGGCTCTTGCCATCTAATACAAATTTTGTGATAAGATCTTTTGCATATTTGGATTGAGATATGAATAACCCATCATTCAACTGTTTTACTTGGAGTCCCAAGAAAAATGTTAGTTCACCTACCATGCTCATCTCAAATTCATTCTTCATTTCATCAGCAAACTCAAGAGCTAGAGTGTTAGTGGAAGATCCAAAAACAATGTCATCCACATAGATTTGAGCAATTGTTATGTCTTCTCCAGCTTTTCTGATGAATAATGTCCTATCCACACTTCCTCTCAAAAACTTGTGGTTCTCCAAATAGGAAGTTAGTCTTTCATACCAAGCTCTAGGAGCCTGTTTTAGGCCATAAAGAGCTTTCTTCAGCCTGTAGACATGACTAGGATATTTTGGATCCTTGAAACCCTTTGGTTGTTCAACATATACTTCTTCTTGAATAACTCCATTCAGAAAAGCACTATCGACATCCATTTGATAGAGCTTGAAGCACATATGACAAGCGATGCTCAACAAAATTCGAATTGACTCAAGTCTGGCAACCGGAGCGAAAGTCTCATCGAAGTCTATACCCTCTATCTGGGCATACCCTTGAGCAACCAGTCTTGCTTTATTTCGCACAATGATTCCATTCTCATCAGACTTATTCTTGAAAATCCATTTTGTGCCTACCACATTGTGACTTTCTGGTCTTGGCACCAAATACCACACATTGTTCCTCACAAATTGATTTATTTCATCATGCATCGCATTTAACCAATTCTCGTCACTTAAAGCTTCTTCGACCCTTTTTGGCTCAATTTGTGAGATGTAACTTGAGTGAGCCAATTGATTTATCACTTTCCTTCTTAGTCTCATCCCTTCATCTATGTTTCCTATAATATTTTCTTGAGGATGATTCAACTTTACTCTTGAAGAAGGTTACTTTTGGCTTTTTATCTTTTCGATCATTTGATGCGGACTCCAAATTTTCCTTTACTTCATCACTATCTTCTCTTTCAGTTCCACTTGGTAAGTGAGATAGCTCATCTTTACTCAATTTCTCTTCAGGAACATCATTCACTACCACATTTATGGATTCTATTACAGTTCTGGTGTGCAGATTGTAGCATCTATACGCACGACTGTTTCTAGAGTATCCAAGAAAAATCCCTTCATCACTTTTGGGGTCAAACTTAGCTAAGTTTTCCCTGTCTCTCAAAATGTAGCATTGAATTCCAAACACCTTGAAGTACTTCACATTTGGTTTCTTTCCTTTCCACAGTTCATATGGTGTTTTGGAAGTGTTTGGTCTCGGATAGACTCTATTCACAATATGACATGCTGTGTTCACAGCTTCTCCCCAGAAATGGGTAGGAACATTCTTACTGTGTATCATGACTCGAGCCATTTCTTGAATCACCCTATTCTTTCTTTCAACCACTCCATTTTGCTGTGGAGTGATAAGGGCAGAAAATTCTTGACTGATACCCTCTTCATCACAGAAACTCTCAAGATTTGAATTGTCAAATTCTCTTCCATGATCGCTCCTAATTCTGACTATTACCTTTCCTTGCTCATTTTGAAGCTTCTTGCACAAGATTTTAATTACATTAGGAGCTTCAGCTTTCTCTCTCAGAAATTCTACCCATGAATATCTGGTGAAGTCATCCACCATTACCAGTATGTATCTCTTTCCCCCCAAACTTTCAGTTCTAGAGGGTCCCATAAGATCTATGTGCAATAACTCCAAAGGTTGTTCAGTTAGGATAGCCGTAGTTTTCTTGTGAGCTGTTCTGACTTGTTTTCCCAATTGACATGACCCACACACAGGAGTCTCCACTTTACCTAGCTCAGGCAACCCTATCACCATATCTTTCTTAGCAATCTTGGACAGATTTTTATGATTCACATGTCCAAGTCTTTGGTGCCACAGGTCTGTTGCCTCACTCTTAGCACTGTTGCAACTATATTGAAAATTTAGAGTGATGCCATAACAATTGTCAGATGTCCTCGTTCCCTGCATCATGCAGTTTCCATCATTATCTGAAAAAATGCATTTTTCTCTTGAAAAGCGAACCTCAACACCATTGTCACGCATTTGACTTATGCTAAGGAGATTTGCTTTTAATCCATCAACAAACAGTACTTCCCTCAAGACGGGTAGTCCAGGTATATCAATTTCACATTTTTCAATTATATCAGCTTTTCCACCATCTCCAAAAGTTACTGTTCCACACGTGTATTCCTCAACAGTTTTAAACAAACTTCTATCACCTGACATGTGACGTGAGCATCCGCTGTCAAGGTACCACACATAGGTGTCTCTAGTCTTTAGAGCAATGTGTGCCACATGACATGTGTTTCTTTCTCCAGTTCTGACCCACATCTTTCTAACTTTTGGAGAACCACCCTTTTTGGTAGTTGACAGTTGATCTAACTTGACATTCAGCATCTCATTCTGCCTGGTTAAGGCCATGACTTGACTCCAAAGATTCAGATGTCCTCTTCTTGGTTGTCTATCTCCATTTTTCATGTGATTCTTCCTAAGCTCATAGCAATTTGGTCGGATGTGGCCAGCCCTACCACAATTATGACACACATAGTTTTCTTTGCTATCTCTTTGTCTCCTGAATGAAGAGGTATACTTAGGAGCAGTTATGAGACGTTTACCCATGTTTGGAGGATGCATACTTTTGCTTTGAAAAGGTGCATGTTTATACCCGATGTATCTTTTCAGCTTAAAACACTCCGTTACAACATGACCTGTTTTACCACAGTGATGACAAATGGGTCTTGCATTTCTAGTTTTTGGTTTCACATGAGACCGAACACCCATTTGGACATGAGATGATTTCTTGCCCTTGTCAGATGGGTTAGTCTTTCCATTGACTGCTGATTCACAAACAAACACAGTCTTCTTCTCCTTTTTGTAGTTTGGACATTCCAGGCGAATATGTCCAAAACCATGACATTCATGACACTGCACACTGGACTGACCCTTATCTCTATTTGTTCTAGTGTGCTTCTCAGAGTTTCTATCCTTGTTCCCTGAACTTGAGCCTCTGTTGTATCTTTCAAACTTTTTCCTCTCTAGGCTCTGATTCTTTTTATTTCTGGCCACAAACATTTTCCTGAATTTCTTAGCATAAAATGCTATTTCTTTGTCACTCATAGCCAAATCATCGGATGACTCATCTGACTCCTCTCTAACAGTATTGAGAGTTATGGACTTATGCTTTTTATCCATTGGAAGAGTATGTTCATATGTTTGGAGGGAGCCCACCAATTCTTCAATTCTCATAGTATCAACATCTTTGCTTTCCTCAATAGCTGTAACCTTAGGACGAAATCTCTCAGGAAGAGATCTGAGAACCTTTCTCACAACTCTATTTTCAGGAATTTTATCTCCTAGATTAAAGTGAGAGTTGACGATATCATTTAGTTTGGCATAGAAAGCATCAAATGTTTCATCATCCTTCATTCTCAACTCTTCAAAACTAGTAGTCAACATTTGAAACTTAGAATTCTTAGCCTTGGTACCTTCATGGGTAATCTCAAGAATATCCCAAGCTTCCTTGCAGTTTTGACACATTGATATCCGTTTGAATTCTTCCTGGGATACAGCCATAAAGATCGCATTAAACCCTTTGCTATTCCAACCGCACTCACTTATTTCATCCCTAGAGTAATTTTCTACACTTTTGGGAGTTCGTACTCCGTCAACAAGAACCTCTAGTTCTGTCCAACCATTTGTGATGGAAACTCATACTCGTTCATCCACAGATTTCAAGAATGCTCTCGTTCTCACTTTCCAATAAGCATAGTTATTTCCATCAAAATATGGTGGAGATGTGAGTGATTGAGACCTATCCATTTAAACCACTACAGCAGGATCACACTCAGCAACTAAATCCTAGCAGAGTGAACCCTCTCTGATACCAATTGAATAAGTAGTGGTTCTACCCAACACTACACCTAGAGGGGGGGTGAATAGGTGTAAACTAATTTTTATGGCTTTTTGAATATTAGACAAACAAGCAGTTAATAAATGAATCAAATAACACAAATAATCAACACATGATTTTGATCACGGAGTGGAAACTCATTTGAAGAACATCTTCAAAATCTAAAACCACTCCGGGTGTAAGACACCACCTCAAATCCACTATAGAAATTTTAGTTTGTTACAACCAATTTAGAGACACTCACAAAACCTTTGTAGTAGCTAAACTTGGCTTGCAACACCACGAGTGACCCACTCGATCTCTACACGCATGTAGTATCGGAACTCCGACCTTCCTATAGCTTCCCACGAGAGCCTCTCGATCTCTGCTTCAACAGCAGCTCCGGACTCTTTCGGCCAACAAAAATGTCCACTTCAATGGACTCAAGTAAGAGTTGATTTTGAATGAGTTGTGGTGGAGAAATGTTTATCCAAGAGAGAATCAAACAAATGGGGGAGAGTTTGCTCTAAGAAGTTCTTGGAGGCCCTTAGGGTTTTTGCTCTGATTCTCCACCCCAAGAACAGAAGTTAACCTGTTCTATTTATAGTTCCCATCAAATGAGGCGTTCAAAACCCTAGTGATCTGGAACATTGGCTCGAGCGAAGGTCGAGCGAAACAATCTGCCAAAGTTCGCTCGAGCGAGTATCGAGCGGTCGATTCTGCCTGAGTTCGCTCGAGCTCAGTGTCGTGCGAGGGTCGAGCGACTCACTCTGCCTGGGTTCGCTCGAGCTCAGTGTCGAGCGAGGGTCGAGCGGTTGAATCTGCCTGAGTTCGCTCGAGCTGTATGTCGAGTGAGGGTCGAGCAGTTGAATCTGCATGAGTTCGCTCGAGCTGTATGTCGAGCGAAGGTCGAGCGGTGCAATCTGCCCAAGTTCGCTCGAGCGCTCGATCGAGCGAGGGTCGAGCGAAGTTGACTTCTTTGACCAATTTTCAAGCCTTTCTGCAACAACACTTGTTACAACACTATTTTACACAGGTTTTCACAAGAATATGCCAATACGCTCATTTTTCACTCAACATCTCCGACTTGGTCCCATGCGTACATAATTAAGTAAGATCCTACTTAGCATAGTCCCTAGCTAGCTGCTAATTTCAAGTTCAACGATTCTAGCCGGTGCATTAATTTTATACACAAAACGATACGTATGATAACTCAAATTAATATATAACATAAAACTTCCAACAAATGGTTTTAAAAATATGATCATTTTAATTAACCGTTTGGTGTGCAAATTTTTCTTTTAATTCCCATTTCCAATATGTATATTATACGCAACGGCAGCAACGCTATTATTATCGATCTCATAATTGACATATAATAGGGAGTGCTTAATTAATTTACTCAACAAAATATAATATATTGATTCTTTAACGATTTGTTCCTTTTAACCATCAATTTATAATTGATTCTTTATTGTAAATTTCAGGTAATTCCATACCAATAAGACTTCCAACTAAGCATCCCAATTAAGCTTTGGGAAGATACCTCTTCGCAATGTCCCCACCCCCACCATTAGGGAAAAACCCCCCGGGTTTATACTCACTTCCGCTTCCGTACACTATCCTTAATATCTCCCGTGGCGTCCGAGCATATGAAAGAGAATTAGGATCAGCAGACAGGATGTTACTGTTCGTACGATTCTCTGCTCCAAGAGATCGAGGAACCAGGATGCCTTCGTCTTTGATGCCACACGCGGCCAGCTTGTTCCTAAGCCCTGAGATACGGTTTGTGAATTCGGCCACCGTAAGGTTGTATGGTCGCACAGTTTGGTTGGCTCTCTCGTAAAGTAGTGTTCTTATGACCGCATCCTGTCCTGCCTCCACGCCCAGAAGCGAAGCAACCAACTACGTACCAAAAAGACATATAAACTTAGAATTTAATGGATTCATGCATATTGCAGAGATCTAGCTAGAATGGTGATAGATAAGACTCTTACACTTCGAGAAGTTCCTCTGGCAAGATTTGGAATGGTGCCAACATAGCCCACTAATCCTACATAGGGGATCACATATGATGCTAAGAGATAGCGGTTTGTGTCAGCGTAAGGGTCAAATGTAGGGATCAATTTGAAACCGACTGCATCGTCAAATAATTTTCCAAAAATCTGAACGCTGAGATCCAGCTGCGGCCTTGGAATCGCTCCTATTCTAGTAATTATAGCCCTGAAAAGTCATCATCGATCTGTTTAAGAGACATTCTAACCAATTAACAGCAACAGAAATAATTTCTTGAATACGTGAAAAAACGAACAATTACACGATGAAAGAAATGGATACCCCTTCATGCACTGTTAATAAAGGGTTTAAGTTTTCAGAAAATCGGAAAAAGGCAAATTAAGGCATCAAGCCACAATAAATCTGAGAATACTTTTAAAACTTAATTAACAAGTATCATGTGCTACCACTACTTTATTGTTGATAAGTAGTAGTAAGTACCTGAGATGACCAACTTCTTGATAACCGAACTCCTCGGTTATTCTAGCGACTAGAGGGTCGAGATTGGCCTTCCTAGCACCGATCGGAGGAGGACCACCGTTAGCCAGGGATGGAGCGATGCTGTCAAGTCCACTACCAATTGCACCATTCAAGAAAAACTCTGCTTCGAGGAACTCAAGATTAAGAGCAAACTGAATCAGGTCAGTATCACTGGCGGCGATTGGTCCACAATCGGGATTTTCAGCAGTAATGGCCTTGACTACCAGGCTGGGTTTCAGTACTGAAACCAGAAAGATAAGAGCAGTGAAGAAAGAAGGAGTACGTACGGCCATTTTTTATCGATATCTTAAGAAAGCAGCTATAATATTACTGAGTTGGATAAGTACGTGCATGGTGGACAAGAGACGGGCTTTTATAGACATCAATTTGCGTGCGACATGTGTGAGTCTGACGCTTACATGTCATGTGGAATTTGTCCAAATTGCTCCCGTCAGCTCCAATTTACACCTTCAAAATTAACGCTTAAAATTGGCTAATGCTGCCTAAAATTGTTGAGTAAGTAAATATTATATAATTATTTAAAAAAGAGTAAAATTTATTATTAAAAGATTAAGTCTTTTTATATAAGTCTTATATTTATTTATTTTTTTAAAAGAATTACATAATATTTATATACTCTACAATTATAAATATTATTTTTTTTAAACTTTCAATATGTGTAATTATATATTTTTTTAAATATTTTTTAAACATATTTAAATATTAAAAATATATACAAATTCACTACTAGTTATTTTGTTAATTATTAAAAAATAAAATAATATACATGAGCGGTCAAAATAAAGGAGCAAAATCATAAAGCTAAATAATATTATTCATTTTTCTATCTTTAGTGAGAGAATTAATTTTTACAATTTTTGGGTTTGCAACTCTTGCACGTTCTCGAAGGAAAATAGATAAACTTAGGATTGACGTAAAAAGATATATATTTTTAATAATAAATTTCATATTTTTTAAAATGAAGTCTGCAAAATTTGTACGACATAAAATTATATATAATAGCGCTACTCTTTGAGAAATTCAACAAAAACCAAAAGAAAACGATGGAGCGGTATATATGGACGAGTCACGACATTAATGCCTCGTACGTAAGCAAGAAAACGATCAGCTAGCTTGTTCTACAATAGGTTGTACTAACTAAATAAATCAAACTATTTCCTCGAGGTTAAGAACACTATACCAAATTTAATTTTTAGGGATGAAATTTATTAAAGACGAAATAAATTTTATCTTTAAAAATACTTTTTAGAGATAAAATTTAAATGTCATCTCAAAACATAGAGAATTAAAATTTAATTCTCTAAAAATCACCTCTAAAAATTTAAACTGTTTAAATTAATAAAATTTAATTCGAACAGATGATTAATCTATTCAAATGCAAAATAATTAGTTCGAATGAGTATTATCTTATTCGAACGGTATTATTTAATT
Source organism: Carya illinoinensis (assembly GCF_018687715.1). Lineage (NCBI taxonomy): Eukaryota > Viridiplantae > Streptophyta > Magnoliopsida > Fagales > Juglandaceae > Carya > Carya illinoinensis. The sequence continues at coordinate 29,220,749 of NC_056758.1, read as the reverse complement.
GAAAAGATATATTGTTAAAATTGTAATAATACATATTTTTTTCTATTAATTTTTTATCATTTTCCAAGTAAATAAAAATGCCTATATATTATATATTATGATTTACAATAAATTAAAATATTTATGAATTTATAAATTAATTTTATATAATTAATTTTAAAATATTTTAGTTAAATAAATATTACTTTAAAGATAGTGTCATTTTTTCAATTATTGTGAATATTAAGTATAATGAGAAGAAAATATAATTAACAATAAAGAGGCTAGCAAATACTAAAAATAAAAACCAAATATTAATTACATCCCAAAAAGAGGTAGACGTTTTATACAACATAAAAAAAGTAAAATAATAACTAACAATATCTATTTATTAAGTAAATCAAAATCATCCTGTAAGGTATATAAGCATCCTTCCAAGTCCTTAAACTTCTCCATGATGGGCTGAATGAAGTCCCTTAATATAAATAACAATAAGAGCTGCCAAATATCATTTTTAGTTTAAATGATTTAAATTCAATTCGAATTGCCAAAAATTCCATTCGAATAACGTTAAAGTCCATTCGAATGGAATTTAATGTCAATCAAATGATCATAAAATTCATTCGAATGAGCCTAAATTCCATTCGAATGAACTTCTATTCCATTCGAATGACAATAAGTTTCATTCGAATGACCTTGAATTTCATTCGAATGGAATTTATGCTCATTCGAACGGAATTGAGCCAAACACATATGGCTAAGTTGACTCAGTCCTGAATCTACAAACTAATTTTTCACCATAATCTAAGATTTTAATCGGTAGAAATGATTTAGGAGTAAAGTCTCATCTTTTCTACCGATTACTTTTGTATCATTTGACCTCAAAATAACAAAATGAGGTCAGAGAAGAAACTGTATCGTGGCTTATATAACGTAATTTCGTTCAAACGAAAAGGGCATAAGTTCAAATGAATTATATAATAATTCATAAAATATATATATAAGTACAAGAGGTAAAACAATACGTTTTATATTAGTAATATTAGTATATAATACTAATATTAGTACTAATAAAAAATTTCTGAACTAGTATATATGATAAAGTTTATATATAATATATATTAGATATCTATATTATATAGTATAGAGTATTTAATTAGTTACTTATATATATTGTAAGTAACTAGTATATATATAATAGTATATATATTATGCATTAGATGAGTATAAAATAGTATTGTGTAAAGCATTGCATTATAAAGTAATATACTAAGTATATAGTAAAACATTGCATTAAATATAAATATAAAATACATATATCTAATATATTTAGTTTGTATATTAGTAATAAACCAAGTACTTAGACTATATTATAAAGTATTATAGTACTATTAGTTTTCATATATTTATGCTATCTATACGATAATATCACTTAATATTATACTATTAGTGATACTTAGTATTATACTTATAGTGATACTAATTATAAGTATAACACTATTAGTGATACTAAATAAAATATTATACTATTAGTAATACTTAATATTATATATTGGTAAGAAACTTAGTATTATGCTATTAGTGACACTTAGTATTATATATTGTATATAATTTTTACATATACTAATAATAATATTGAAAATATTATGTGTATATTTATATATTTATAGAATTATCTGTTCGAACGAATATAAAAGAGTTCGAATAGAGATAAAATATGTTCAAACGAATTTTTTTTGTTTGAAGGAAAAATTCACGCCAAATTATCGGTATATGCTGGAGAATATTTTTTTTTTTTTCGAACGCTTATATTATTAGTTCGAATGGAAAAATATTGTGGAAACAATTTGCAGTTTTTTGAATTTTCGCGTTCGAACTTCTAAAAAATCCGTTTGAATATAAATTCACATATTATTAACCCGATCTTTTCACTTCATTTTCACTCAAATTAAAGTTTGAGAGAGAGAGAGAGAGAGAGAGAGAGAGAGAGAGAGAGAGGCTTTGAGAAAGTGTTGTGGAGAGAGAGAGCCTAAAAGAAGTGAGAGAGAAAAGACAAGGACAAGAGGTAATATGTTTTTTTTGCTATTTTTCATTCCAATTTTCGTTTACAAGTATCTTGATATTTGTTGCATTTATTTGTTGGGATAGAACAACAGTTTAATGTGTTTTATGCATATATAGGTACTATGGATTGATATTTTTATTGGATTGTAAAAATTAGAGGTAAGTTTTTATAGTTTTCTAAGTTATTTAATAATCATATTTAGGAATAATCATATAGTTTTCAATGTATTGTATTGAAATATACTGCAATGTATGTAAAAGTTATGTTTTGTGGTTCAGTTTCTTGCTCTGTTTCATGATTGGTTTCTGACTTGGTCCCATTTGAATACTCTGAATACCCTTCGAACTGAATTTACTCAGTTCGAACGGAATCTGACTAGATCAGAATTCCGTTCAAACATTTTGAGTGTTTGTTCGAACAGTATCAATTAAATAGATATTTATAATGTAATTATAAAATGTAATTATAATGTATAATTATAAATATTTAAGTACTGTAATTAAATAAATTAATCCTTAAAATCTAATTATACATTATTTAATTAAAGAATTGTAATGTATTAGTGAAAATATTTAAGTACTTTAATTAAATAGATTAATTAGTTAAAATATAATTATAAAATATTTAATTAAAAAATTATAATTAAATATTTGAAAATATTTAAGTGCTCTAATTAAATAGATTAATACTCTAAATATTCTTATAAAATATTTAATTAAATAATTATAATGAATTATTGAAAATATTTATGTACTCTAATTAAATAGATTAATTAGTTAAAATATAATTAAAAAATAATTAATTAAAAAATTATAATTAAATATTTGAAAATATTTAAGTAGTCTAATTAGGATGATTAACATGATGGAATATACTTATACAATATTTAATTAAAGAATTATAATGTATAATTAAAAATATTTAAATATTCTAATTAAATAGATTAATACTACATTTTATACATTTATTATAATTTCAAACAAATATACCTCATAAATGCAAAAGAACACGTGAGTCATCCTCACCACTTACTAACTCCCCATGTGATTCACCTACCAACAATGGTAAGCCAATATCACCAGAACTAGAACAAGGTATTTTATCACTGTATATCTTTTAAATAAAATAATTTAATTAAAATATATGCTTTAATTTTTGTACATATAGCTGTTGTACACCAGCACCGAGTTAGAGGCATTACGATGGGTGTCTGTATAGAGAAAATAAGGAGAGTGAGTGAATATATTTTTAAGTTTAAGTTTATTAATTCTATTGTCTAAATATATTTTTGTTACCTATACTAATTTTAATGTTTTTCTTTTTGTAAGACAAGATGATATCTTTTAAAAATACTGTTGCGGATCCATCTAATGAATTATCTGTCAACAATACTCAAATATTTTTTCAAGTTCTGGATATTTGAGAGGATTAGGACGTTGCGTGAAGCCATCCTCAACATCGTCATCTTCTTCTAAAGTCAGATTGAATGACGACAAGACTAAGAGGTTAGAGGAAGCTGCACTTGAGATAGAACGATTGAGGTCGAAGGAAAAAGAGTTGCTAACCCAATCAGATCAAGCAGCAGATTTAGAGGTAAGATTATAAGAGCCGTTATAATTAAATAATCAAAAAATGTTTGAATAATTCCAGTCGATGATGTCCCAAAACCCTTTGCCACCACTACCAACACAATCATAATTCATTTAATTTTTTTAATTGCCTTTATTTATGATATTTGTAAACATTTGAACAATTGATGTATATAGATTATAATTTTTATTAGTATGCTTTTTTTAATTAAATTTCATTTTGTTTGATAAATACCGTTCGAACTTAAAATAACCCGTTCGAATGGTAAATTACTATTTATGCATACATTCGAACAAAAATATACCCATTTGAACAAAAAAAAAAAACCATTCGAACGTATTGGAAAATACAATCCGTGCGTTTGTTCGAACAATTAAATACTTATTTGAATAACGTTATTTTTCAAAACTTTGTTCGAACAGAAGATTTCCGTAATAGATTGTTTGTTCGAATAATTAATATTTTTTTTCGAACAAAAGTCACTTAAAATGTGTTAGTTCGAACAGACTTGGTCAGATATGGTTATTAGTTTGAATTAACATTTCATGTTGTTCAAACAGAAATTTTTTCATTCGAACTTGATTCTGAGACGACATTTTTTTGTCTAAAAAAATTTTCCATTCGAACGGTTTCAATTAGTTTCGCTTAATTTCGTCCCTAAAAATATTTTTTGGAGATAAAAATCAATTTTTTTCTTGAAAAAGTTTCTGAGACGGACTTTCTGAGACAAAATAGAGACAAAAAATTTTCGTCTCCAAAAACTTTTAGGGACAAAATTCGGATTTTTTGAGACAAAATATTTTGTCTCAAAAAACCAATTCTCTTGTAGTGAAATTCGTTTGGATTCAGAGTTTAGTAATTAGTCTCATCTTATCTAATCTATCTATTTTATCATTATATTTTTTTTTAAATTTTAATATAAAATATAATAAACAATTTAACTTTTTCAAATTTTAATTCAATTTTTTCAAATTTTAAAACAATAATAATATTAAAAAATAATATTTTAACAATATTTTATTTAATTTTTAATTTTTATTTAAAATTATCTTATCTTATCGTTAAATACAAATGAGCCCTAAGGTATTAGCTAGCTAGCTAGATTAGGAATAATATATGTCAAATTAATTGCTAATAAAGAGTTTAAATTCAACTAATTACGTGCAAGTAATCGTTCCACCCAAGGGTGATGTAATATCTAATTACCAAAGCCTGGTTATTAGTATTGTATTGAAAAATGCAAACGATATTAATGTATCGATAAACATGTCAATTGGTGAGAAAAACACATATTTATATATTGTTTAGATGGTAAGATTTGATTTATAATATACGGAATGATAATTTGTGTCCGTAAAATATTACTTTTTGTATCATATCAATTTATGAATATTAGACTATATGGATTAATTTGAACCCAACCTATTTAATTAAATGTGTTAGACCCTAAAATTTAATTTTAAACGTTTCTACTGAATCAAATAGCGCCGAGGCCAGAGGTGATATATATATATATATATATATATAGAAGGTATCCACACCAAAAACTACTCAAATAAATCAATACGTTAGATTTTGATGTTTAGGGCTTGTGTCATGGTTAGGTAAGCCTGTCGTGGTGAAAGCTTTTCTTTAAAAGGAAAGGTCCAAGTACTATTGTTCTTATAATGCTAATTAATATATGAAATTTTTTATAGCCACAAACAGATAGATTTTATAATGGTAGATTTATAAATTGACGTGATTTGATTTAATATGTTAGATTATAAAATATTTTTATTATAAAATATATTTAACGTATCATATTTTATTTTATTATAATTTATATTAAATGCTTGTCTAAATATGCAACATATTGCAGTTAACAAATAAATATATTTTCAATACCCAGACTTCTTGAATCTCTCTAAGTCTCGTGTCATTAATAAATATTATAAGAGATTGCGTGCATATTTATGATTACAGTAGATAATATAACATTTAGTTTTAGGGTTTTAGTTTTAGGATTTAAGTAATAAGTCATTCTATTAAAAGTTATTTAATATTCGATAAATATATATATATATATATATATATCTAAAGTCAATTTAAATACGTTACATTTGTTTGAAAACAATATAAAAAAACAATAATATTTGTAATTATATGAATATTTTCATCTTCTTTAAAATTAAAACTACATTTTACATTATTCAAAAAATCCATTTGAGAAAATGCAAACTTTTTAGTTCTTTTTTAGATTAAAAAGTAATTTAATATAATATAATAACCAAACAACTTAACTTTATCATGATAAAAAGCTTTTGAGATTATTTAAATATTTTTTATTACCCGTAATGCAACTCCAAACAGGCCATTCATCCATGATGAAGCTCATATATGCATGGCTCGCCTTGGCTTTTTCCAACCATAGCTGTAATTGAGATCATGATCCCCAATTCTCAGTTTTGTATATTTGAGACCCGAAGTTCATACTAAAGTAAAATCGAGACCCCTTTCTGTTCAATTATTTTTCATTGTTTTTTTTTTTGTTCTGTTTTGTTGTTTTTAGTTATTTTTAGTTAATTACTATGTATTTTTTTTTTCAAGTTTCTGTTTTACTTTTTGTTTAAAATCGTTTTTCGACACGTGACAATAATATTATAGATTACATGACTTGTTTAATTTGCGCAGTGTCAGTACATGACCAAAGTATAGTTATAATACTCGTAGTTTTTCTATCTTTTGTAAACATATAATTAAATTACACCTAATTAATTAATTAGGTTTTTGGAAGATTTTAATTAGCTTGGGATTTTGTTGTGACTCACAAGTTTCTTTATTTTGTATATGGTTATAAATTAATTGCCGATCCATCCGTCTAAAGCAAGAGTTAAAATTAATTAAATTATGGGGCGCCTAAGTCCTCTTTACAATAAGTTGAAAGAAAACATTTTCCAATGGTCTAAATAAATAATTAACTTGGATCTCAAGTCTTCATGAAAATTGAAAACGAGTACTTGATTAATCTCAATGTCAACAAGTCATGAAAAGATATTATAAATAAGTCATGTGTCGTCATCAATATATATAAGTGTGGAGATAAAAGCAGTTAGGTTGTGGAATCCATAAGCAATATTACTTGCGGCGAGAATGAATATCAATCATAATTTTTCTTAATTATACTGAATGAGAGAATGACAGCTCACCTTTAATTGATTAATAAGACAATTTATAATAAATTAAGAAACAACGTATCATCTACGATCGAGCAGTCGTTTTTCTTCCATTTTAGCTATTAAATATCCACTCCGCCTAATTTGGATGATAAAAGTCTCTTATCTAATTCCATCTTATTTTAATATTTAAATATTATAAAAATAAATACTTTTCAATTTTAAATTTTTAACTATTTTATCTAATCATTACAATTTTATCAAATTTCTAAATAAAACACAAAAAATAATTCAACTTTTTTAAATTTCAAAATTAAAATTATATTAAAAAATAATATTCTAACAAGATTTTAATTTTATAATATTTTTATTCAATTTTTTTCTCTTCTTTTTCAAAATCTCATAAAATATCTCAACTCAAATAATTTCACTACTATTTACAGATTATCTCATCTCATCTTAATATCCAAACGAGGCAGAAAACGTTTCATCTCATCTCATCTTATCATTACAATTTTTTCAAATTTTCACACAAAATATAATAAATAATTCAACTTTTTCAAATATCAAAATAATAATAATATTAAAAAATAATATTCTAATAATATTTTATTTAACTTTTATATTTTATCTAAAATTATCTCACCTCATCTCATCTCTGAATCCAAACCAACAAATTGAAACTAAAAAATTAAAAAGCTAGCCTCTATTCACCCATCTTATCTATCCAAGTTTCTTTTGTTTAATTTTATTTTACTTTCTTTAAGGTCAAAAAAGACAAATCTACAGCTTCCGACAACTCTAAGAGACATGTACGGCACAAGCAAATTCACAGGTTAAAAATCGTTCGAATGAAACTGAATGTGTGTGGTTCTAATGCGCTACCCACATTTGCACATGGTTCTCATGTGCCCCCTTTCTGACAGCTCTTGTCAACATATGCGCTAGATCACCAGACTCGCCATCACTAGACCTTTCATATTTGACTTTTGTAGTTAAAAAGAGACAATTGTGCTGCCCTCAAAGGCCATTACAGATTCCATTACTATTTTCCTTTTTGGTTTCCTTATTATTAATTAAAAAAAAATTCGTCTTTCGGACGTTTTTCTATAGATGTTAAGTCCTATCTTTCTATAAAGGGTGATGTTAAGTCTCTATTTAGATAGATAGTGTTATCTCTTGAGCATTTGTCTGTAAAGAATATCAGCAATGGTGAAAATGAAATCAATCACAAAAGGTAATAGTATACTGGTGAAACTCCAAATCTATTATTTTGGTTTATAATATCATGTTTGATATGGAGACATCTCCGAATATATCCGGTCATAGATGTAAATTTTTTTAATGAATGAATAATTATGACAATTTCCCTTTAAAAATAAAAAGTTGGTCTCCAAAAATTATTCCCTCTTTTTATTCTTACTCCCTCTGATGATCTCCAATCTCCAAAACATCGATCTTAGCCTTCTGATCGTGTCCAGATATGGATAATTTCCTGCAATTGGAGCTCGTCCAAATTACAAGAATTAAACTTGTGACTGAGTTTCTATTGAATTATAAAAAATACTTTTGTGATTCTTTATAATTGGGATTTTCATAGTTTTCTTGGTGAGTCTGGCCGGTTGGTGTTTGGGGAACAAATAGAAAGATGGGATATTTCACTTTATAATTATAAAAATGTGATAAATTGCACATTCTTCCTATACTAAAAGTAATTATGTTTTAGAGTGAGGATATCTTTATAAAATAATATTATTTTTATAAGTTATTTAATAAAAATATTCATAATTAAAAACAGAATTGTATACAAATTGTAAAAATTAATTGAATGAGTTTCATTTTCTTGTCAATATTAATAAAAAACGGTGATGCTATACTATCAGCTGGAAGTGAGATATATACCGGCCATATGGACAATGCTAGGGGCGGCCAGCAGAATTTTAAACAATAACATTGAAGATGAAGTATAATTTTCCTGGGAAATGCTATACATCATCCTACACCACACACTTTATATATTAAAATAATATTTTTTATTTTTTTTATTTTTTATTTCATTTTATTCTTATTAAACTAATTAAATTATACTATTTATCATCTACACATTACATATTTATTATAGAAAAAATGAAAAAAAAATTAAAATAAGTGTGGTGTGTGAAGTGTGAGAATGATAAGAAGAATTTTCCAATTTTCCTACCCTCCCACAAAGCTGGCCGGCTAGATAGTAGGGGTTGAGACGTTAAAGAAGGCAAGCCGAAATGGCTCTAATTTCATAGCAATGGGTGTCTAGCAAGGAGGCTGAGAGACATATATGAGGTCGGCTAACTCTACATTAGTTATGTTTAAATGCTAAGGTGATGTGAGGTATTTTCGTACTTTAGACTATATTCAGCATCTAAACCCATAGAAGTATTCATGCCCGGCCATCTCAAGCGATCTCAACTCTCATGTGGATCAAGATGTTTTTTTACCTGATGGGCTTCCTACTTTTTTACTACTATAACAATAAGCTAATAATTGATAAAATTCACTATTTATTTAATTTTTCATAAAAATTAAACATATCATAACTTATTTCATAAATCTCAATAAAATCCATACTCTTACATAAAACTCACTCAAATATCATAACTTATTATAATTTATAAATAATTTTATATTATTTAAAATACTCTTAATATCCAAATAGAATCTAAAAGCCCTCCCTGCCAACATAGCTAGGATGTAGCTTTGAATCTCACTTGGTGGAAGAGTGAAAAGGGCAAGTGTCTATGATAGGAGCTTCAAGTAAACATAGTGTACGATTCTCATCCAAAGATCTTAGGATACTATGCTATTGATCAGATTATTAATATAAACACTATTTATTATTGAAAATGCCTTTTTATAATAGGATGAGAATACATACCATATGTTAGTGCAAGAGTACATAATAATTATTCCTTATTGTATCTCCTCAGAGATACATTGTAGAATAGCATATGCTGTATCTTATCTCACTTTATAGAATTCCCAAAATTATCAAAATAATCAAAACTTCAAATCACTTCATTTCCAAACATGATCAGTCAAATACAATATTTTTAATTTTTAATTTTTTAATTTAATCATTAAATAATTATTATCCAACACAAAAATCAATATACATGACTTTCACAAACTTCAAAATAAAACATAAAAATTAATATAACTTTTACAAATTTCAAAATAAAAATTATATTCAAATAATTTTTTAATCTTATCTATTAACTTTCACAAACTCCTATACAATTTCTATTTTTAAAAAAATATTTTTATTCAATTTTTTTTTCTCCTTTCTAAAATCCAATAAAATATTTTTATCCAAATTATTTTACTATTATTCATAAAATTTTAAAATACTTTGAAAATATCATAAGCATCTAAACATGCTAGATCGCCTTAAGCAACTCTTTCTAATTTTGTCTTTTGAAGAAAGACTATTCACCCGAGTATGGATTCAGGGTACCTGTAACTAGAGCCGGATGTGTAATGCAATCGCTTAACTGGGGTTATAACGGAGATTTTTTAAAGGAAAATATTAGGGTGACTAACAAATGTGTCTATTAAATTAAACGTGTACACTAATATAAATTAGTTTTTTATTTTTTTATCATTTTTTAAACATTCTTAACCATTAAAAAAAAGAAAGAAAAAAAAAATAAAAAAAAAAAATGAGTAGACGGATTTGGTGGACATATTTAATAATTCTTCTATCATTTTAATTCCTTTTTAAAATTTGGATACCTCTTCGGACGGGAAGCAGTTCGGGATGAAATGTTGTCTGCGTTTAGAATTAATTTTGTCTTTTAGCCATATAGTAAGAATTCATAATATCATTTGGAATATGCCAAACTGAAATAATGTAACGAACCAACATTAGTGCTGTTTTCTCCAATCTTGTGTTGCCCACTTTGCAAGAAACTGCACCATCTACAAGCATGCATGCGCGCGGTATTTTCCCGGCCTACTGGTAACACATCTCAAGCAATTCTCCCACACATTAATATATAACATCAAATATCGGTCTCTGAGTTGACTTTTCCTATCCACCTTGGAGTCTAGGGCCATGCATGCACTCATACTAATTACTATGGTAGCTTAGTAGTTACACTCCATATATAGATAATCCAAATTAAAATTCTAACTTTCTAAATCTTCACTTTTCATGAATGATCAGGATTAATTTAGGTCATGTAATCCTCACCCACGTCCTTTATGACATTTCATTCATCGTGGTTAAAATATATAGTTACTTGCAGTTAAAAACTTTTGCAATTTGAAAAATTCATACAATTTTATTATTGAGTCAAGAGTGAAAACATGATCCATTGGATGATTAATTAAATGTAAGTGTTTTAGAACCGCATCTCTTCTCTTGGAAAATATTTTTTTTTTTTATGATGAATAATTCTAATTAAATCTCTACAAATAAAATATATATTTTTATCATATCAAATAATCAGAATCGTCTAATGTATATCTCTTATACAAATTAAATAAATCATCGATATTTTATTTTAGGATGTCAAATTTAATTAAATATTATATGCACTCCAAAGTTGGAACATCAGATCACATGAGGAGCAACATGTTATCATCAAGTGGACAAAGAGATGAGTTTTATATTAATCACTGGATTGGTAAGCATCCAAAGTATCCTTGGACTTTGAGTAGAATATTGCAACAGTAATTGGGCCTGAATATGGATATTTCATTATCAACTGGTTTTACAGTTGTTTTGTTAAAGCAAATAATGCAGCAGAATTTGGCCCAGTAACTGGAATCTATTTTTCCTCTGTTTATATGTTAGGAATGGAAAATTTTAGTTGTAAATATAATTATGTTTTAACGTGTATATTAATTAATTATGATTTGTTAAAAAATAAATTTTATTAAAAATAGTATTAATTTAAATTTTAAATATTAAATAATTAATATTGATACGTAAATTAATACACAAATTTATTTATACGTAGTTAAATTCGTTAGAAATTTACGATGATAAAAAATTCGTTAGAAATTTACGATGATGAAAAAATGATGCGTTCATTTTTTGTGGATGGAAGTTAAAATATTACAATATAAACAGAAATTAAAAAAGATCCACAAGGATAAGTAATTGCAGCTTTTTCATACTGAAAATCTAGACAGTTTTATATTCTTATATTTGTAAATGAAATTCGATCTAACCAAAACATCAAGCACTTTACACATGAAAGCATATGATCAGATATTAAAGACAACATTACATTTTTTTTTCTTTTTTTGGCCCATTTTATACATGGCTAGCTAGCTCTTGATTTCTGGTTGATACAACGATCGATATTGATCAATTCAATTAATACATTATGTGCATTAATTTCTTTTTACATCATGAACCCTGCAGTACTAACCATATAATATCATACATAATGTAGAGATTTTCCTCATAAATCTTTTTATTTGATCTTCCAAGTGATCAATACTACTCGAATTCAATCTGCGATAAAAATAGTTTGTTTTAAGTGTGACTCCATGCTCCCAAGAACATCAGAATTCTTATTGGATCTTCAGCTCTGTAGCTCCACTTTCGTCTTTCAATTTCTTTGGAAATTGGAAGACTACGTCCCTCCCAATTAGCCCTGTACTTGGCTATGGCTGTTATAGCCACCTCACTAGCCTCCCTGAGCTTTTCTCCGACAGTTCTCTTTGGTTCTTCAGCCGGAGAACCATCGCCGGAGAGCTGTACTGAAGAAGGTTTCATACTCCTGATATCTAACAAAGTTGATTGTGTTTTAAGCTAAGATAATATTAGAATTGAAGAGGAGAGTTGTGAGGCTATTTATAGAAAAATAGAAAGGAGCATCATCAAGGGATGCATGGTAGGGGTCTGATGACATGGCAGGATGCTATGAGTGTTGGGACCCACATGTTCTTTAAGATTGGGTGGATTCTACATTTTTGTGGATGACAACTCAGTTGAATAGTTGATGGAGTGTACCCACTTGTGTACGAATGATTCCTCATGTTTTTTTAATAATATTCCATTTGTCAGTTTCTCGATCGGTCCCCTAGCTTGTTAATGATCTGCTTATTCTTTTATTTTCTTTAATTTTAAAGATTTAGGATCGACGTCTGACAAATGAATAGTGCCTGCCTTCTAGATTGCTTTATTCATAAGCATCATGGAATATCATTTTTAATTCTTAAACCAATGTATAAAAGATGTGGAAGCATTATTTGGATACAGCCCATTGCCCGAATATAAATCCAAAACCTTTTCAACTGAATGATAAACTATAAATTATTAAATATTCATATATATATATATATTACTGTATTAATGTGATATTGTTAATCAATCATTAAATCGATCATTTTTTAAATAATAATAAAACTTAATGAATAATATCACATAAAACAGTATATGAACTTAGGGATGTAATTGGTCTAGTGGGTCCATCTGGTTTGATTCGGTTGATGAATATATTTTCTTTTCTTTTCTTTGATAGAAAAATTAATATAAAAAATTAATTAAATTAAAATTAAATGATATTTTTAACATTTTATATATGGTTAATGAATATTAAATTATTTCATTATATATATAGTCAATAATAATTTTTTAGATGAAAATTATATAATTAACTTATACAATTACTATATAAAATAATATATTATATATATAAAATATTTAAAAATATTCGATTGGTCTGTCTTAGTCCGGTCTGATTTAAAAAAATAAGACTTTGAGATCGATCAATAAGACTATCGGTCCAATCTGATTAGTTTTTTCGATCCATAATCTTATAGCCCTATATGAACCTACGAAAAACATGGGTTCTTTAAAACAATAGTACTTAGTTTAGTATGTGAAATAGATTCCACCATTCCTATAAAGTAGAAGAGAAATTATATTTAGAATCATAAAGTGTATGTCACTACTTTTTTTTTAAATGAATAAATATGGTATTTATATGAAAAAAATTAATGTTTAATAATAAACCTTATTTTAAAAAAAATACATGATATTTAGACAGCCATAACTATATCTAACTTTACTAAAAGTAAATTATAGCTCAAAAATTTCAACAAACCTCGAATGGGAATTAATTCCTAGAAGTTGTTGCAAATGATGCTCCATAATTCTGAAAGGACTGCAAATGTGTACAGATTATTTGTCACGTGCTTATGCTTTTCTTATCTTAGGATACCCACTTTGACGAATTCATATTCGACTTCAATTTAGTAGGACACGGCTTAAATAGATTCCATTTGTCACAACTTGACAAATGACGATGGCTGGCATCCAAATCTATGGCACGTCCATCACCTTTAATCCGTATAGATCGAGATGCTGGGCATAATATTCTTGTTTGTAATTGTTGCTCATGATGAGACTGCGCCCTCAGCTATGTAAATATCCAACAAAGACCAGTATGCTCCTACTGATAATCTTAGATCTTGTTACATAACTTATCATTTCCTATAGTCTCTAGAAAAAATATTATATATTATATTCGAATATCAATATGGATATAATTAATTTATTCTTTATTGTATACCAATCAATGTGATTACGTCACTTCATCATTAAAATTAGAGTTTTTCATATGATTTTAATTTTAAATGTATATAAATTTGCTTTATTTGAAATAAAGTTTTAAAAATATCATGGATGTATAAGTAGTTTTTTTAAAAAGAAATTCAAGGAATAGTGAACAATAGTGCCATAGAAATATAATATATAACATAACTATATTGCACGTGGACCTCCCAAAGCTACAAGAACTAAAGAAGTCAATTTGCACACATGGATCAATCCATTGTGCAGATTTATGGGCTACAAATCATTGGGCCTGACTCTAAATTCTGGCATTATTGGGCTTTGGGATGCACTTAGGATTTTTTTTTTTTTTTTTTTGTCCTGCATTTTGAAATGTTGGAGGTGATTTTGAAGTGAAGATCTATCACTCTTGATTTATTGGAATATTTTTTTAGAACCGCTATGTGAATATATATATATATATATATATAAGGAAATTACATAAAAGTAAATTTATAAACTAATTTGACTTCATGAGATCTATTAAATATATTTTACTTTAAAAATAATTTTACAATTTGACATACTACATTAAATCACGTCAGTTTGTAGTTTAACTTTGTGTAATCATTTTGTGACTAAAGTATTTTTTTTTTACAAAATCCAATCTATATGGAATTAATATTCACTTTAGTACCTTTTTTAAAGTCATATTTTGAGACAATTATAACTTGTTCCAAGCAACAAACAGACCTTGGTTTTGAAGTTAAAACAAGAAATTTGACTCTGTGAACGCCTCATTGGGTTAAAAAGGGTGGGTCCAGGCCTAGCACACTGTAAACCAGAAATACTATGATGATTTTAATCCCAGGCCAATGATCAGGCTATGTATTCTGCAATTTCTTCAATAGGCCCAAGCCTTCTAGAAAATGGAAACTGCCAATATATCTTTCACTTCAACATCTACCACTTCGATCAACTCAATATATGTTGATAGAAGCTATCACGGAAGCCCAAGCAGTGGGCATGGAAAATTTCATACGAGTGGGTGACTCTATTTCGACTTGGTACTCTAGCTTTCTATTTTTGCACATACTCTTATTCAGAAATTAAAAAAAATATATATTTATTTGTATCTTAATATATATTAAATATTTCTTAGCGATTTAATTAATCTGACAATTGAGACATGATATATAGATAAAGGGTAGTGATAGGATTAGTATTAGGAATTTTTACTACTTATAAGGTATTAGGAATTTTTTATTTTTTAATCATTTTCTTTTAAGTATTTTTTTTAACATTCTTAGTTATTAAGAAAAAATTTAAAAAATATATAATTTGATTAAGTAAAATAAAAAATTAAAAAATAATAAAATACAAAATAAATAATAAATAAGTAATAAAATAATAATAATTCTATCATTTTTCATGGATAAATACCTTAGGAATTCCCTTCAATGGAATTCAACCGATTTCTTCTTACCCGTGTCATATTTGCTCAAGTCAGACTAACTGTTCATGATGCTCATCTCTAGGATCGATTGAGTTCGTCCATTGGACAAACTATCTTTTCATTAAAAGAAGAGGAAAATTAAAAATAAAAAGAAAAAAAAGGAAGAAAGAGAGACCCAAATTAAAGAGCCGCTACTTTGGAATCATTTAGTACAGATGTATAATGGTACAGGGTGAATATGTTTCATTACTATTATTTTCTTGCTTTGTTCCTTTTCCCAACTGTCATTCCGAACAACTTTCAACAGCAGTTTGGTTGCATTTGATTGGTACCTCTCAAATGATATTTCCTCGGCAAAGATCCAATGACAGAACAATATAGGTATAAATTCTATGTCAAAGATTTATACCACGTACTTTTACTTAATTAACATGTAATTTATCATTTTTATTCTCTTATCATAATATTTAAATATGTATATATTTAAATAGACGGACAAAAATAACGTCAAATCACATACATATTGATTAGATGGATGTGTCTTCCTTGTAACATTTCTCATATGTACGTATATATTCATACATACTATATACACAGACCATTGGGAAAGGGTATAGCTAGATTGTTGTATGTGTTAAGTCAATTGGTGGCTACTTTATGGGCGGTGGCTCGTTGTATTCAAGTGGTGCAGAAGTAGTAGATAGATAGCCTGCCTGTGGCCATCTATAATAAGAACCAATTAATTAGGGTCCCCCACCACCACCACCACTGATCGTCGAAGCATGTCCTTAGTCCTATAGCTAGCTAGCATAGCCTGAAAACTAGCCAAGAAATGAAGAGAAACGGAATTATCAGTTAGGCCGTGACAGATGATTGGGTGCCAATCTTAATATTGATAATTCATTGTCGTCTGCCAAACATGATAGCTAGCAAGATTTTATCTTTTTTTGCTTCCTCTCTCTATACGTTACATTAATTCATTAATGACGTTGCTCTATCATTATCTTTATCTTCTGCTTTCACGTACCAACAGCAATCATTATTATTACAGTACTATATAAGTAATTATGATTTTGGTTTTTTTTCAAAGCATTGGTGAAACTATTTGATCACTGTTAATTAATTAATTCAAGTCAGTGGGAAAAGATTTTATACTTCACATTCATTGGACGTCGAAGCCGATCATGCTTAAACATTAATTTGAAGGTACTATCAGCTTATAATATCTCAATCCGTTTTCTGGTACTAGTACTTCAAGTTTTCTTACATTAATAACGATAAGAGAGATGCTTTGAAGTACTATAAATTGAGATTTAGATTTTATAAAAAAAAAAATTTATAAATTGACGTAATTTGTTATAATACATTAAATTATAAAATTATATATTTTTATTATTAAATAAATTTAATATATCATATAAAATCATGTCAATTTATAAGTATATTTTTATAATTTTTTTTTTTGATTGTAGTCGGCATTTCTCATAATGATAAAATTATATGATAAAATATTAAATGATAAATATTAAATGACATATAAAATTAGTCAATTTTGATAAGCTTTACTGTTATTTTACCTGTAAATAAATTTAATTTCAACGTGCGACGACAGTCAAAGCAATGAAAGGAAACTTGTGGAAGCCGAGCTAGCTAGCTTACCGAGAATGTATATAAATTAAATCCTCTCATGTAATCTGATAATTCTTTCTAGAAGACGTTTCAAGAAATTCCAATATTTACCTTACCAATAATTCTTCAAATAGATGACAAAACACTTGACATGAATTCGTTAGATAATATTCATGAGGGGTCAAGACTTTAACATATTATGAGATAGATTTTGCTTTTGGACTAAGATTCACTTTTTCAATCTTTTCATTATAATGAATAGTACAACATATGTCGTCCCGATTCATTTCATTTCATGACCAACATGCATCGACATGATCAATGATCTCAGAATATCTACAATTCTTTTGCGAGTCACGAATATATCGATCCTTTGTGTTTGTCTCTATATATCAGAAAAAGGAGACTGGCCTGCATGCATCTGATGATCCATCCAGAGCTAGACTTTCTGTAATTTCTGAATATTTCTAGCACAACCAAAAGTTGCATTCCGTGTGTGCAAAAGCAGTGCTGAACTAGGGATCAGGCCGGGTTCTGAAAGCATGCATGTAGATTAGAGAATGAAGGGCATTGCCTTGGGTACTTTTGCTTAAAATACTTGATTTGTAAGTCGGTATTAAAGACAAATTCTTTATGATATAATTAAATTTGATTTATAAAAATAATTTAAAATTAAATTTTCTTAAAAATTACGTCATATTGTATTATCAAGGGAATAAGAAGAGAGATGTTTTAGCTATAAAAAAGTTTCATAAAAATAAACTTATAAATTGATGTGATTTGATATAATACGTTAGATTATAAAATTATTTTTATTGTAAAATATATTTAATATATCGTATAAAATCATATCATTTTATAATTTTATTTTTATAAATTTTTTTTTGTAAATATAATACTTTTCAATACCCTTTATACAAATTTACAAAAATAATTTTTCTATGGAATAAGACTAGTACTGGAACTAGTTTAAAAGTAAAGCCTGGATGCTTCGATATGGGAAAAAGAGGTGGGTGTTTTCTAGATTCCATAAATACAAACCCCATGGTCTGCAAAGAGGGACCCAAGAAATGACATCATTGAACCTTTGCATCTAAAGGGTACATACGTGAGGACATCTTTCAATTATTATGTTGGAGTTTATTATTAGTTAAGATAAGTGAATCGATTCATGCTAATCTTTCATATGCATTGCACTCCTGATCAATGATTGCAGTAACCATGCTGCATGTGTAACAATCAATCTTTGACCAGTCCTTGCATCGAAACCGATCGAGCTAGCTTTCTAGATTTTGAAAAAAAGATGATGCTCTCGGCTCTGCAAGTTGGTGAGATATATATAGTCCTAGCCAGCTAGGGAGTTGGGAATAGGGTTTCCATTTTGGATGAAGAATTTGGGACATAATAAAGCATACAAAATGCTCTTTTACATATGGTAGGAAAAGAGGTATAATCCATCGTGAATATTCTGATCTAGAGAAAAGGTGAGGACGTTGAGGGTCGAACCTATATATCCGTTTGTTCTATGATTGATATTTAGATAAAAATTTATCTTCAGTCATTTTTATATATATTTTAGACATTCTATTAGTGTAATTCACTATCTCATTTTTTTTAAAAATAATTATTTTGATCAATTATATTAGTTGAGTACGTAAAGGATATGAAAAAAAATACTGACTATACGTAGCAGAAGTACTTTATTTCAGGATTCTTCTCTCTCTCTCAAATTTGGAGCTAGCAACACTAGTGGCACGACTCAAGTAGTGCTTCACAAACTTGGTCATTCATGCATGGCTTTTTGTAATGTTTGACCAAAGAAACGATTGGGGCATGCTCTAAATCATTGGTGGTACCAAACGATATTACTTTCATAGTCGAATATCTCGTATATATAGAGAAATGCTCAGGAGTAGTCCAAAATGAGTAAGTTTTGGTAACAAGATATATGACTAAATTAACCAACAAATAAATTAATAAGCCAGCCACTGAAAAGGGCATTTCTCGCCTGTACGTTCGCATTGGCCTGATGCCCAGTAGTTCAGAAAAAGGCTAAACACAACCACCACAAACTTGTTTTCAATGCAGAGTAAAGTTATGATACCATTGCTAGCTTTGATTGAAAGCAAGAGAGACATCAACAAAGATGTTTAATGCAATAAGAGAAATGTGCAGAATATATATCTTGACGTTGATTATGGAATTACTCCTTAGTCTTCGATCCTCAGGCAATTCGGTCGTCATTTCATTTCATTGAGAGAAAAGAAAGAGATCTCCATAAACAATTCTGCTTTACACATAAGAGTGAGAGGGAAAGTAGATTTTTTTTTAAAGTCCTACGTAAAACCAAAAGTTCGAGACTATTGGCTTAAGTTTAAGGAAACCCCCCCAAAAGCAGTTAACAAAGCTAAATAAAGACAACCCATTAAACACCCTCTAAGTGCCCCTAAACAACACTGGCCCCCCTCTTATTTTTTCGCTAGTTTACTCCCTAATCTCTCTTATGATCTTAATCCATCTTTACAAAATTTTATTCTTTCCGACCATCGCTCAGTAAAGTTTATGTCATTAAACTCTCATGATCAGAGATATATAGCCCACATTTTGGCCCTGATCGCGAGTTCATCACATGAGTGAGCATTGGCTCTGGTCGTCGTCGTCAGCATATGTGTCCATCGGATGGGCAAGTGGTAGTAGCGGCGGGTAGATCTCCGGGTGGAAGTACGTATTACTGTTGGCATGCATGGGAGCTGGGGCATAATATGCAGTAGCAGTGCTGCTTCTAGGGTACGCCGTATTGTAACTCATTCCGTAGAGTGGTGGTGGAGGATGATGATACATAGATGGTGGATATGGATGCACATGATGTTGACGAGGAGGGCTGAGATTCATCGCTCCCAGGGATGGTGCCAGCTGGTCATTGAGAGCTGCCGGAGAATTATTACTGTCTGCAGGTGCATTGCCGGAATTCTGACTGGCGTCGTTGGTGGCCGGATTGCCGCTTTGTCCTTGCTTCTTCTTCTTCTTTTTCTTCTTCTTGGCTCCTCCTTCTCCTCCTCCACCACCGTTACCTCCAGCTGGCTCGTCAATTTCACCGTCCTCTTCATCTACCTGATCACCACCTTCTTCAGAGTCTTTATTATCATTATCATTTTCTTCACTATTATTTTTCTCACCCCTCTGCTTTTCGTTCTTCTTTGATTTTCCAGACTTCTCTTTCTTCTCAGGAATAAGCTCGGCGTGTTTTCGGCCTGATCTCTGAAGCTTCTTGATTAGAGTATCTGCGTCCACGTTACCGGTCACTGTAACCTTATGCTGCTGAGCATCCACAGTGGTCGTATAAACACCTGAAAACATTGAACGATACAAGAAGCGAAGAAATTCACGCCAAAAGTTGATAGATTTCTAACCCTACAAACGCACGCACGCACGCTTGGACACAGACCACTGACAAATCATACGTATTAGTGCTAAAATTGGGCAAAAACCTTCAATGCTTTGCAGAATTTTCTTGACTTTCTTCTTGCAGCCTTCGCAGTGGATTGAGACTTTCAAGACCCATGTCTGCAAGATTTCGGGGATGGAGTCAGAAGCTAGCCAACAGATGAGAGAGAGAAAGAAAGATCAGAGAGAAACATTCGAGTTGACATGGATCAAAGATCGAGAATACCTGGTATTTCAAGGTTTCTGGGGCTTCTTCAGGTGGTTTGTTTGCCATCACAGTGAGATCTAGACGAGAGAGAGAGAGAGAGATAGAAAGAGAGAGAGATCGAGCACTAGTGGGTAGCTTCTCGAGTGTGTGTGATCAGGAAGCCAAGGTTTATAGGAGAAGTAGAGGGGTCAGATGGGGAGTAAAAATACCGTAAAATAGGTGGATGAAAGACTAGAGAGAGAGAGGGATCATAGAGAATTTGGTGCGGACGCCACATCACGTCAACATCGAATTAAACCAATATATATATTTATATGACGCCTCAGTTAAGGAAAATGCAAGTTCATTATTCCTTGCGTTAGAACAAAATTAACCCTGATCTGCAAATAATATTTTAGACGAGTACCTGATCTCTTTCATGCAATTAAGATACGTACGTAGTTATGTGCGTGATGCATACATATGTAACATATGATTTATATCCTCGTGATCATGCATTAATCTTCTAATATATTCATATTTCGGGTTTAAGCTAGCTCTAGCTAATTCCGGACCCACCATCATTTCTCTATGCTTTGATGTAAAATGATATTTGCAGTCATGGTTATACAAGCGGCGTGCAGTCGCTTTAAAAAAAATGAATTAATATGGGACCCACATAAAAAAAATTATTTTTATAATTTTTTTTTATTCATTCCGTACAACCGTTTGCATCCCGCTTACATTTACCGACTGCATCTAGCAGTTCTGTACTTTGATATATGAATAAATTAATGTTATCGCTACATTTGATCGCTTATTAATTTAATTTAATTTTAATTTTTTTATTTAATAATTACGAAAGTTATTTTTATTGAATTACAAAATATATATATATATATATTGGTATATATCTATATATTTTAAAAATATTTGAATATATTCAAAAATTAACATAAAAATAAAAACTTAAAATTTTGTTAGGCGGCACACCCAACGGTAATTACTGGGTGGCAGCCTAGCGCTCCTCAATCCAAATTATATATATATATATATATAATATATACACGGATCCTTTATGAAAATAAAATATAGAGATTTTATACAATAATGTGATGAACAGCTTGCTGCTGAATAGTGAGCATTATGTATGTCGAAAATCTGTTATGGAAAATAAATTTTATGATATTTATTTTATTTTTAATTATTATTAATTAATAAATACTATTTAAAAAACTTCACACCGTATACCATTCATGTGATATAATGTCGCAAAAATTCTATCGCTGTCTGCCAGAATATAATATATCATAGGATGCGAGAGAATGAAGGATGTTGGTTAATATATTTTGTTCGGGAAAATGAATTTGGAAAATAGTAGCTACTTTCATTCATTATGCTAACTACTTTTCTTCTAATATATGATGCAACCAACAGTCAACAGATATTAGTGATCTGTGGATGGAAATTTTGGAAAGTTGGTATAAACCTTTAAAGAAAGCCAGATTGGTATACACAGGGT
Source organism: Carya illinoinensis (assembly GCF_018687715.1). Lineage (NCBI taxonomy): Eukaryota > Viridiplantae > Streptophyta > Magnoliopsida > Fagales > Juglandaceae > Carya > Carya illinoinensis. The sequence continues at coordinate 29,198,173 of NC_056758.1, read as the reverse complement.
TTCCGATAAGTTTTGAATGATCTTGGGTATGGAGCCATCGTCCAGTAAAGTATAGCCATAAAGTAGGTACAATTTCAAGACATGTCAGTTTGTATATAACTTTCCTTTTGTAAGATTATTGTACAAACCAAGCATCTCTCCGAGTAATTATATACCTTTTGCACACTCGAATAGTATATACTTAGTGCAGTCCTAACTTATAAAAAAAAAAGTATATACTTACTGCATGCAGTACTATATTCCTTTCTTTTTCTTTTCGAACCACCTTCTTAAAGTTTCGGAAAGTATTTATCTTATCTCATTTCATCTCATCATTACAATTTATCTAAATTTTTAAACAGAATATAATAAAAAATTCAATTTTTTTAAATCTCAAAATAATAATAATATTAAAAAAATAATATTTTAATAATATTTTATTCAACTTTCATTTCATCTCACTACGCTTTGTATACCAGCACAAGTTTGCAGGATATACTAAAGAATCAAACCAGTTATCCCATATTGCCCACTTCAGCATTTATAACACATCCTTCTATGCTCTGGTGTTCAGATTTTTCAATTGCGTTCATGGGTCGACCCATGAAGATATTCAGTTTCTAGTTGACAAACAGCTAAAACTCAACAATTCATAATATATGCAGTATTTTGCTCAAGACTTGATAAATCAAACTCCCATCAACTAGGTAAAAGTCAACCATATATTTCAAATCCAACTTGTAAGTACAATTGCAGCTATCAGGTATTGGCAAGCAAGCAAACATTCCATCGAAACTTTTTTAAAACAAGGCCATGACATCTTTTTTAAGCAAATTCAGTTAGGTATACTTTCCAACTGTAGTCTAATGCAGGACAATCAGCATTTCAATGAAACAGCAAGAAGCTAACTGGTTAGGCATGCCAATTGTGCTTTATGAAATCAAAAAGGCAAAATCTTTATATATGAGTACTTAGTGCATGGGCAAAGTTCGCCAAGGGGAAGAGGACAAGAAGATAATCAGAACAAAGTTGGCACTTTTAGTGGAAGGATTTAATATTATTGCAGATAGCGTTCTGTACCTGTATCTAACCCCTGGCTAAGATCAAGCGAAGAGATAGCATTTGATGTGTATAAAAAATCCATGGATACTGCGGGCTAAACCACGACATAGCCAATCACTTATCTCCCACTTTCATAAGCCAATCTTTTGGCCTGGCTTTTTAAATTAAAGAGTGACTTGTGATAACGCCAGGCACTCATAATAGTAATTGCTTTAGGTTATCAGATACGTACCTCCAATCTGAAAAACAAGTCAATAAACTTTGAAAGCAACAATGATCTTAATGCGGTACACAACCTCTTGAAATGGACTTTGCTTATCCAGGACTGAACCACCTCTCAAACTTTTAAATGGTCAAGAAAAAGGTACAGGTCAGATGGTTAAATACAATTGCTTTTACCCAGTTAAAGCAGCAATAATATATAAGGGAGTAAATTTTAAAGCAAATGAAGATTAGAAAGTTCCTACTTTCATGGAAATGCTATTGCAGTGGAATGATGCTCAGATTATGCCCAAGAAGAGAGCAATGGTCACTGATAAAAATGGTGAACGCCATGTCATAAAATAAGTTGATACCAGAATTGACTACCCAGTGAAGCAAAATGATGAACGATTAAGGACATTATTGACACAGCATAGTGCTCAAAACCAATAGTATGATTGGTGCCAGAGATGTTTTGCAACTAGAAAGTATGGTTCTCTACTTGCTACAATTAAACATGTAAATCTGCATGGTCTCTGAAGATGATAGCCCCATTTATTGCTTTCATTAACTCAAGGATAAACAAAGCACAAATAAGATTACACTGGTATGGGTTCCTTAGGATCCTCACTTTGAGCTTCTGCATTCTCCTCCGCCCTTAAGAACTTAGATTTTGTTAGCTCCATTGAACAGAACACTACTGTGTCCAACTTCAAATTGGCGATTCTTAACATCACACAACAAAAAACACGCCTGTTTTAGCTACCTTGAAGTTTTTACAACGAGAATATATCGAAAGGCTTTGAAAATTTGGTAGAGAATTATTCAAACAAATATTCACAAAATCAGTCATTCTCCATTGCTAAGTGTAAGTCACAAATGGAAGAATTGATCTCTTGATAATCTTCCTTCCCAAGAATACTCACTGTTAGTACAAGAAGTTTGGGTAGTAGTGACGAGTCCAAACCATTACCAATGGAGATCTTTCAATGTAGAAGAACAACAATAATAACAGAAACAAGGCCTAACAAGGCTCCCTGTCTGCAAAGCCCAAACTCAGTCAACGACAAGGGATTTGATACATCAAATAATACCTTCCTAAACTGTCCATTCAAGTCCTCTAGTGATCCTGTGTTATCAATGTCTGCCTTTGTCAGACATCTGAGCATTTATCCTGTTTTGAGCACCCTCCTTACTTGTTCTGTCTCTTACCATGAGTCATCTTAGCTGTGTCTCAGAATCAACCTATACAACTATAATGGGATTTGTCCACTTGTCCATCTTAGCCTTGAACAATACAGGCACATCAAGGACAATAACCTTAAACCCTTTCATCCATAGCTTCACAATTTCGTAGAAGATACCAGAGGATAGATAAGGAGACAATAACCTACAGAAAGTTTAATAACCACAATTCAGAAATTATTCAAAATGTGGTGTAAAGCAAGTCTACACTAATTGAACTCGATCCGAGATGATAGACTCACTGAAGAAATTAAATTCTGGCTGCTTTTAAATTAAGCAAGATAAAAAAAGTTCTACAAGACAAAATTTCTTTAATCTTCATTTGGGGGACCAAATGTCATCCCACAGGCAAGCAATCCAACCATGTTAGTGATGATTCAACTTGGAACAAGGCCGAAAGCAAGAATGACTGCATTAAATGAACATATCTTTCTAAGAACCAACTATTTATGGAAATTCAATTAATTTGTTCCATTTCTAACACTTGATAACACAAATCCATGCTCTATCATAAAACCATAATGCTGTCCTTGACTGCGTTGACTAGATTGGCCGATCTGCTATGGAGATATGGCTTTGGTGCATAGTGGTGTGGGAGGATTCAAATTACACTTTCTCAGTGCATAGTGGTGTGGGAGGATTCAAATTGCACTTTCTCAGTGCAGTTTTGTACTCTTGTAAATGGTTGATTTCTTTTGCAGCTCTCAAGGCCTTGGGCAGGGAGATCCACTATTGTGGAGGCTTTGAGTAGAATTTTGACTATGGCCGTGGCTAGAGAACTCTTGTCAGTTTGTTTGCAAGCTACAGAAGTACTGAGCAGTTGCTTGTGTCTTGTTTCCTTTTCACGCATTTTTCTTCTCTCTCTCTAATATTGACTAAGGTTGCATCCCTTTGCGCTCTTAATAAGACCATAATAGCTCCTTTGCGTAGTTCATCTGAACTTCAAATAGTCATCAAGATCCTTTACTTTCTATTATCAAATAAATCAGTTGATGAAAGTAGTTTATCTCTCCATTTATTTCAAACGTCCGCACAATAAGTTTCCAATCAAATATGAACCTGCAATTCATTTGGCCCTTGTGGGTTCTTGTTTAATGAAATAAAGTTCTTCATTTCCTTTCACCAATCTCTATTTGATATCCTTCCATTGATATCAAATAGAGATTGGTGAAATTCTCGTCATTGTTTTCCAACAAAATACAAAGGGTTCTTGAAACATTGTCACTCCATAAACACATCATAAGTTCCATTCAAAATTCTGCATTGAAAGGAAATGAAGAACTTTATTTCATTAAACTTTGAAACGCATACAAATTTCCGTACCGATTAAGAAGTTGAGGCTTTGCTGGAACAGTGAACACAATTTGTCCCAATCTAGACATATCAACTTCTCCATCAGCTTGTAAAATTTCATCTCCAAATGCTGCAACAACCTTTTTCCAGTCTCCAACACCTTTTTTTAACACATCCTAAAAACAAAATCCACCGAATATGAGACTTGCTGGCAGCTTAAGATGTTAAAACAGGACGGTGCAAAACTCTACCGAGCTCATAAAAATGAAAAGAAAAAAAAAAAATTAGAATCACAAGCACGATTGGTAGGAATAAGATGAATACATAACCCAGGATCTTGGTGAAAGATAAGTTCTCATTGACAAGATGCAATGAGTCACTTTTGGGACAAAATAAAAAGAAAGGAGAAAATGAGACATGCAAAATTGTATTTAGCATAGGCATAGTAAAAATATAATGGGCTGCTAAAGTGGCCATTTTGCATGTGTAAGAGTACTGCTCCAACTATGGAATAAACTAACATTTACCATGAAGAGATAGAGGGAAGACAGGAAAAGTTTGAACAAACTAAATTGACCAGAAAGAGAGCAAAAACAGGAAAATTTTGAGCCAACCAATGGGAACTGTAGCGAGGTTTGTTTTTGGTAAGAAGGTTGCAAAGTCCTGGGAAAGAAGAGTTAGAGATTCCACAGAAACATGAGCCTGCAGAAGAAATTCCACATCACATTGTTTTCTTCTCTGTTTTATTTTTCTCTCAAGTTGTTTTAATTGTAACATTGCCTGCGTTTTGTTTCTTTTCGGGTCTGCAGTCATGAGCACCAATATGGACAGGAATACAAGCATAATATGATATGGATGTGATGATACGTGAACTCCTAAACATTCAACAATACATGTCAAGACTTCAACTAATTAATATATTTCAAATACATATCATGATGATTTGTAGTTTGATACCAAATGCTAAAAGGTCTTAAGAAATGTCTTAATCTATCCAGAGCTTCTCCATCAGATTCGCTTCCAATTAGATACGGATGCTAGTTTGATGTGCATATACTTCCAAACTTCTGCAAATGAACATTGCATTCTGATCCATTAAACATAAATCAACATATGGTTCAGACCTTTAAATTCCAAATAAATCCTCCGAGTCTCTAGGAACTTTAAAATATTGTTGTAAAATCCAATAATTTATATCCTAAATATTATTCTCAAATAAAGCTATTTCTTTTTGTTTTTTTTTTCACAAATCTTATGCGATATGAGCATTGAGCTGCTCTCAAGATTTTACAAAACTCTTAAGTTTACATCACGTGTCATAAATCCTCATTCAGCCGGTAAAGTTTAAACCATCTACTAAAAATCTAAACCCTGAAAATCCTAATCCTTCAAAGTTCTCGTCCTTGTCGTGGTGACAATCATAGTTATTACTGTTGTTCGTTTTTTTGTAGCGGTCAAAAGATAGTCGCGTTCTTTGTCATAATGGATTCAGTGGCTTATAACGTATCACGTAGGTTTCAGATCTAATGGCAATTTTGTAAGAGGGAGAGCAAGAAACATACTCGAGTGTCGAGGAAGGCGTCAACAACGGGGATGCCATGGCAATTGAAAAGATCGGAGATGGCGTACTTCCACAATGAGATTCCTCCGGTCGGTCCTGCTATTCTCAATTCTTTTTCTGAGTGGTAGTTTTAATAATTTATATAATTATATAAAGCATGAATTGCGCATCTAGTGTAGTGGTATCATAGTACCCTCCCACGGTACTGACCGGGGTTCGATTCCCCGGATGCGCATCTTTCCCCTCTATCATTTTTTTCACTGTTTGGTTGCGGAGAAAGGGATCACCACTAATCTCTGTCCGTGTTATATGTATCCGATCAAGTGTGAGAGAAGGTAACTTATTGCACGCTTTTGAAGTCACCTCCTTCGATGTTTTCCAACCCCCTAAAGTCTTTTACTCACATAACAGACAGAATTCTCCATCTCCTAAGCAGTTGCACATATCCCACGCACATCCACCAAATTCATGCCCAACTCATCGTCCAAAACCTCCACTCAAACACCACCATTGCCCACCACTTCATCACTGCCTCCCAATCCTTAGGCCTACTGGACTCCGCCCTCACCCTCTTCACCCAACTATCCAGACCCCATGTTTTCATTTGCAACACACTTATTAGAGCCTTTTCTCACTCCCACGTACCACATACCCCTCTTTCCATATACAGCCACATGCACAGAAACTCTACTCTTCCTAATAACTATACTTTCCCTTTCCTCCTTAAGTCCTTGTCTGACTTCCGTGAACTTAAGCTGGGCGAATGCATACATACCCCTATTATAAAACTGGGTCATGTTAATGATATTTATGTTGAAAATGCATTGTTGGATTTATATGCATCATGTGGGCGTTTGGGATTATGTCAACGCGTGTTCGATGAAATGCCTCAGAGAGATGTTGTGTCGTGGACTGTTTTGATTACGGGATATAAGAATGCCGGGATGTATGATGATGCTTTGATTGCTTTTGAAGAAATGCAATATGCAGGTGTGGTACCGAATCAGGTTACTATGGTTAATGCCTTGGCAGCGTGTTCAAATTTTGGGGCCCTTGAAATGGGTGTTTGGATCCATGATTTTATAAAGAAGAGGGCATGGGAGTTGGATGTGATTTTGGGGACTGCTTTGATTGATATGTATGGAAAATGTGGGAGAATTGAAGAGAGTTTGGGTGTTTTCAGAAGCATGAAGGAAAAGAATGTACTTACGTGGAATGCACTTATTAAAGGACTAGCTCTAGCTAAGAGTGGGGAAGAGGCTATTTGGTGGTTCAATAGAATGGAACAGGAAGGATTCAAGGCCGATGAAGTGACTCTGGTCGGGGTGCTATGTGCTTGTAGTCACTCGGGGTTTGTAGATACTGGTCAACGGATCTTCAGTTCCCTGCTTGATGGGAGGTTTGGGTTTTTACCCAGTATCAAACATTATGCTTGTATAATTGACCTGTATGCACGAGCTGGACGTCTCGAAGACGCTTTCAATTTCATAAAAGTTATGCCTTTTAAGCCCACCAAAGCTATGTGGGGATCCCTGCTAGCTGGTTCTAGAGCTCAGGGGAATTTGGAATTCGGTGAGTTTGCAGCTTGGAAGCTACTGCAATTGGAGCCAGATAATAGCGGTTTCTATGTTGTGCTATCTAATCTGTATGCAGAGATGGGAAGATGGAGCGACGTCGAGAAAGTGAGGATTATGATGAAAGACAGAGGACTTAAGAAGGACTTGGCCTGTAGTTCTGTTGGAACTGAACCCCTGGAGGATGTTTTTGAATTCTTCGCACAATAAGTAATCTGCCTGGATTATAACAATCAATCATCCCGTTTGTTTCAATGGAGGATCCTCTGGCTCTATAGTTTGACTGGACCTACTTGTGATTGAGCAAATGATGGGACAAATCATGGGACACACCTGTTTCTAAACGCTCTGTTTCAGCTCCAATATTTGGTCGCAGCATTAATCATTGAATCAGTTTCGATTGCCTTAACTGGCCTGGCTGAATCTCTGCAGTAGCTGTCTGAAGAAAGGTGATGGATGTATCTCCTTCAAGGATGCTACTTTCTGATTGTTGAGCTCTCATCAGTTTTTGTTGGTGAAAGCATATGCGTTTTAAGGTTAATGTAAAACTGCAATTTTTAGATAGAATTTTCAAGCTCATAAAGAATAGGGATGGATTATACAGTTGGGATTGCACAATCTTCTTGTTTGAATTTTACTCATCCAAGTGGCATACGAACTGGTAATATGCGTGCAAGAGTAATTATTTAAAATATACTTCATAAACATAGTAACTCCAACATGATGACTGAAGACAAAACTCTCTTAACTTCTTAACAAAGCAACCTAAAAACACAAGTCCTCGTACTGAACTTAGGAGACCATAATACTATAAAACCGAATGCATCAGGACGATACACGTGCTGAATGCTTATTGAGGACAAACAGCTGCTTTATCCTTACTGCTTCTGCAGGGCAAGGACCTTCGACCAAGCTGGCCTTGCTGTGATAGCATCTACCCATGCACTGACGTGGGGACGGGAATCAAAGAGCTTTTTAGCTTGAGTGCCCAGCAAGTACTGTATATTGGGCAGGTGGTGCAGATCCGCCAAGGTGAAGCAGTCACATCCCAAGTACTTCGACTGAGCCAGTCGAATCTCGTAGACATCCAGAACCTTAGCCAGCTTTGCTTCGTGCTCCTCCACGATTGCTGTGTCTGTATTCAAGCCATACCGAGGCTTTATTGCCAGCTCCCAGGTAAGCTTCGCAGCTGCCGGGTCGAATTGGTGTGCCTCCACTTCCATCCACACCCCTATGATTGCTGCTGTCTTAGAGTCTCCGCATTTGAACTGGGTCCCCTTGTCAGCATACTCCTGGGCAAGGTATTTGGTGATTGCTCTTGATTCTGCAGTACCAAAAAGGTCCAAGAATTATAATCACTCTAATCGAATTCATTCACCCTACTAGGTAATTTCTGCTAATTGCATATAAAGTTTACCAAAGAGCTTTAGATCTCCATCTTCAAAACCTGGAACCTGACCAAATGGCTGCATCAACAAGGAAATTTAAGATTCAAAACAGAGCTGTAAGAGTAATAGTTATTGATTCATCCTTTTGAGGTAAACAAACATGGATGCATAGTTTCCTTTTCTTACGTTGATAGACAGGAAGGGCTCCTTTTTATGTTCACCAGCTTTCATGTCTACCGCAACAAGCTCAAATTCAAGCTCTTTCTCATACAGGGTAGCGAGAACTCGCCCCACAGCAGTTGAGAAAGGCGTTCCATGGACTCGGATGGGTGCCATGATTGTGGCCGGGCGTGAAACGTTATCCAGAACAAAGAAGGGATAAAGCAAGGAACAATGACTATGGAAATAGAGTTTATCCTAGTCCCAGACTCGAGACTTTTCTCGAAGGCTTGCTTTAATTGCAAGCTACGTGGCACCTGATATTACCAATGACTTTGATTTTTTTCTTTTTGGGTGGGGGGTTTTTCGTGGACTATTTTGTGGACATGAGAAGTAGAAACCCTCTCTGCTTGACCCGAAACTAATTGGAAGGAGATTCCAGAAATAAATCACCAGAAATATTACATATGCTCTTAAGGTCATGGTCCCAAGCGCCCGCCTAAACAGTGGACAGTTTTTTTTTCTCACTCTCTACAGTGTGTACATTATCTTCTCCACCGGCACCTACTCCACTGCAGCCTTCTTTGACTATGTTAGGGTGCGAAACCCATTTTCTTCAGTGTACAGTTTCTTCTCCACCGACTCCACTGCATCATTCTTAGACTATTTTTGGCATCAAACCCATTTCAATCTATTTCAAACTAAACATTAACTATTATAAAACTTATGAATTCTCTAAAAGATACAATGATATATATAAGAGTATAAAAGAGACTATATTTTTAAAGACTAGCACTATACATTTAACGACTAACACTATACATTTAACGGCTAGCTAAATGTAGTCATACAATTCAAAATAGTTTATAACACTTCCCCTTTGGATAACTATATTTAAAGAATATGTCTCATTAAAATCTTACCAAGGAAAAATTCTGTAGGAAAAAATCAATAATAAAGAAAAAAAGAGTACAGTATTCATGTGTATCACTGAGTGCTTTAGGATTGCCTCATTAAAACCTTGTAAAACAAAACCCAGTGAGATAAAACCTTAGTAAAGGAAAAAGAGTACAATCAGCACAAGTCTTCAAGACATTACTTCCCCTGAAAAGTGCATGATAACAGGTCTTCAAACCTCCGCATTCCAATATTCTGTATAATCTTCTTAAATGTTGCAGTTGGTAATGCTTTAGTGAATAAATCTGCCAGATTTTTACTTGACCGTACCTTCTTGATATCAATTTCAACTTTCTTATCATGAATTGCAATGATCTTCTTGTGTGTATCTAAAAGATAACTCGCATCTGTACATTCAACTAACTGTGGACTTGATTCATGTTGATAAAATAATCACAACTGGATCTTTCTGCTCATCACTACTCTTCTGGAGTTGTACTCTTCTGGAGTTCTTGTAAATAACACAGTTAGTGGAGAATTCATCAACATTAAACCGCTAACCTCCTTTTTTAATAAAAACGGTGGCCAGCTTTTTAAGATCAGACAAGTACCGCGGATTTTCAACTCCTCTGTAGGTGTCAGGCGTGCTGTCAGGCGCCGCAGAGCTATGAAACTATATTTTGTCTCTTTTCTCTTTCTTCACGAGAGATGTTGTATCATAATTTTTTCTATAAAAGAGATATTCAGCTCATCTTCATTCGCATTTCATCTTCTTCACTTTTCTGTAATCATACTGCATTTTTACTCTGCAATCTCTTTCTCCATTCTTATCCTATAATGGCTCAGCGATCTTCTCATGGCCAATATATGAGGTACTCTGCACCTCGTTCATCAGCTGTTCCTGCTTCTACCACAGGTGCTATCATACAATGTAATGATCTGACTCATAGGTCAGATAATGAAGCTATCTATGAGCTTGTGAGTCTCGGTACCCGATACTCATCATCCATTGTCGCATTTTCTTAGCGATTGCAATCCAGAACTTGTGGAGTTGATAATCTCCACGAGAATATTGCTATACTTCAGCGACTTCTTCTGGAGTCCAACATAAAGATAGAATCAATAAAGTAAGAGAATATGAATTTAAAATCCTTACTTAAATCTTCTTTTCGATTCCCACCCCTTTAGATAGGGATGCCATGCAGATTCTTGAAAAACAAGAGCGTTTGAAGAATGAGGCAAAGTGCCTCAAATTTCTGTAATTCTTGCTTCACGATAATAAAATAATATTTCACAAATATTTATATTTGTGTTTCTATCTTTTGGTAGATGTTCTGTGTGTTCTCTTTTATTTCTTCTTTAATAATGCACACTTCTTATCAAACCCATAATATGAATCTGAAATACTAATTGTATTAAAAGATGGTATTTCATGACTAATAACATCATCCATCTTCCCCTTGAAGCCGCAAGGGTTTCAGATTTATATTTCAAATATGTGCAGTTTTCATGAGCTCTTCTAGAGCCTCAATGACATTTAAATCATATATATAAACTGCAATAATAGCTTGTTTCCATTTGCATTTGGATTGCTTTAGATCATATAAGAATCTTTAAAACTTGATAGAATACATATTTCCAGATGTATTCATATTAGAAGTTTCAGACATTTTCTATCCTTCAGGGATTTTCATATATATATCATGATCCAATGATCCATATAAATATGCAGTTAATCATGCATATCCAAACTCTCGATAACTTTCAAGCTAATAAAAATCTCAATATGATTTCAACCACTTTAAAATCATATCAATATTGTTTCTTCGAGAAACTAACTTGTGATTTCTATATCACATTTTCATATTAAAAGATTCAGGCTTTTTATATCATGTATATAAATATCCACTGATATTTAACAAAAATCACCTCTTTAGGTATTTGGATTTCAAGTCCATATTTATCACATTTTACTTAGTGATATCAATTCTGCAGGAATTGAGAAACTGACTCGTGATTTATATATCACATTTTTATTTCCTTTCCATAAATACCCACTGACATTCAACAAGCATCACCTCTTTAGGTGTTTGGATTATAAGTCTCGATACATCATATTTTACTAGTGAATCAATTCTGCAGGAATTGTTTCTTTCAAATTTGGCCAATATTTTACGTCGTATTCTTCGACGATTCTTTATTCACTTTCATCATTACTTCTGGTAATGTCAATTGCCATCTCATATAGAAATACGTTGTCGACAACGATTTTATTTCTATCCATAATTTCTCCAATATTCATGAAATGTATCGAGATCTCGTTATTTTCATGTACCTGTCCCTCTTCAAGGGAAGACATTTTCATGAAAAACCTCTTCAGGAGGCACTCTTCAGGAGATTTATATAGGAAAATTTTATACAGAAAATTTGGATGGACTTTATTGCTTGTTCTGTGGATATGGCCTCTTCATGAGCACCAATTATTTGTGTCTTTCTCTTTTGAGATGCTCCATCTTTTGTATTAATAAGTCTCACATGCTTTTAGACATGTCTTTAGACTGCTGAATTTCTTAATTGTCCTACAGGGACTTCAATCCTCGCTGAGATTTTAGCAGCTAGAATATGAGACATTTTTATCTTATTGCATCCAAAATTTAATTATCATCTGAACTTCCGGTTCACATATGATAATCAAGATAACGTCGAATAATTTCATCTTATTTGCTTCAAACAAATTTTTCTTTCCACTTCTGGTGGTAAGACTTTATAGTAAAAGAATCTTCTGGTTCTTTTATGGACGTCCATATGAAAATTATTCGACTTATCATAATTAATTTTGGATGATCAAGATAACCATGAAAAGATACAAATATTTTGAATCATATCACCTTTTGATGCATCATAATATTTGATTCAATAATTGTATAATATCATCTCAAAGAGAAAGCTTATAGCTTTTCCAATACGAGCTTCTGCCCCGAAAAGATATTCATTATCATGTCCAATCTCTTAATTTATTTGAATAAAACACATCATTCTTTTCACTTAAGGGAATAGAATGATATAAATCCATTATCATTCACTTCAGGGAATGATGTAGAACTAGTAGGACGTGACTAATGATTCTTATCAAAAGCTCATTATTTTGCTCAGTCAATGAAAGACATGATACAAATTTAGAATATATTGTGAACGTTTGCATTTCATATTGCTACTTCAGGAGCATACTCGATATTGCTATTTCAGGAGCACATTCGAGACGTTCATTCAAATATATATTCTTTCCACAATTTCAATTATGCAACTTCAGGTGCATAAATCATAATGAACTTTTGGTACACGTATCACTCATTTTAACTATGAGATACTCAAAAGCTATTATTGATTTAGGGCAATCCTTCAGGAATGCTTCATTTCCATTCCAAGATGAATCTTATCATCAATAATTCATAACAAGTATAAATAAATAAATAAAACTTGTATATAAACTATGTGAATAAAAATTAACCACATATATAACTGAAATGTAAATTATCTAAATTTTAATTCACCATATATATAACTAATATGTAAATTTAATATTATCATCACGTCTAAACATTTGTCTATACCTTCAATAAATTCTACTTTGAATTTGTAGTGGTTGAACCATTGTTGCCACCTAAGCAATCTTCCTTGCTTATAATCTCCTGAAATGTTAGTTCTAAAGAAATAACTAAAATTATGATTATTACATCAAACCGAGGTGTACCTTCATAGTCGTTTGGTTCCTTCTTGGAATAATAAAAGTAGTTGGACAGCTTGCATCAATCTGGAACAACAACTTGCCACTCCCATGGGACCCACTTGTCCTCTTCATCTATCTTTCTTTTTACAAAAACCAAACGCTTTCCCACCAACTTTAAATTTTTTATTACAAGAATCACATGCTCATGGATCTTTGAACCGAGTACCATGGACAACATCATATCGGTGATTTTATGAAGTCCAGAGACGAGCTCTCGAAGAACATGGCCACGGAAACTGGCGTGCCTTGCCGGCGAAAAAAATTGGCCTTCAGAGATGGGCTAAATATTTTGGAGATAGAGAAAGAAGATGAAGTTGGGAGAGACGAGGAAGAACACGAGAATCGTGCTGATAACGTGTTATGAAACTTATGAATTCCTTAAAAGATACAGCGATATATATAGGAGTACAAAAGAGACTATGCTTTTGACGACTAGTACTATGTATTTGATGACTAGCACTATACATTTGACGACTAGCACTATGCATTTGACAACTAGCACTATACATTTGACGGCTAGCTAAATGTGGTCATACAATTCAAGATAGTTTATAACATTAACCAACTTATTATTTTTTTTAACCTTTCATAAAAGATTAAAAATATTTTAACTTATTTCAGCTAAATGTGGTCATACAATTCAAGATAGTTTATAACATTAACCAACTTATTATTTTTTTTTAACCTTTCATAAAGATTAAAAATATTTTAACTTATTTCATATGTTCAAATACATAAATTAATATATTTAATGTATTAAAATACATTTCAATAAAATTTATAAAATATTACTATTTATAAATTAATTTAAATAATTTGAAATCATCTCTGTAAAATGTAAACCATAGAAGAATACAAAGGAGCAAAACGTAGCATGCACAGTGAGAAATGAAACCCTAGCAGAGCAAAGGTCATGGATGATAAAATCTTCTCAAAGAAAAAGAATCAATTGAATTATATTATGTGTCTGTACGGTGACTAAAGGCAAGTATTTATAGCAGTATATTGGAAAATAAAATACATGTGACTAACATGTGATACAAAGATGAATAAAACAATTAAAGAATAAAATTAATTCATAATATCCCCTTCAAAATGGAGAGTATATAGAATGAACTCCTATCTTGAAAAACTAAGTGATGAAATTGGTGAAAACCAAGAGATTTGGTTAACACTTTAGCACGTTGATGACTAGAAGCCAAGTGAAAAGTCTTGCTAACTCCAGCTTGATTTTTTTCTCGAATAAATTGACAATCTAGCTAAATGTGCTTTATTCTTTTAAGAAAGATTGAATTTACAACAATGTGTAGGGCAGCCTGATTATCACAAAAAAGTTGAGCACTATAAATATGGAAAATATGAAAACAAATAAGAGAGTGATAAGCCAAATGATATCACAAGTGGTAGAAGCTATGTATCTATATTCAACTTCTGCAAAAGATCTAGAAACAGTGATCTGTTTCTTTATCTTCCAAAAAATCAAAGAATCATAAAAAAACACATAATAACTACTTGTAGATCTTCTACTATTAGGACAAGGAGTCCAATCAGAATTAGCAAATGCTTTAAGTGATAATAAATTGGCAACTAGGAAGAAAAGACCATGACCATGAGGGCCTTTGATATATTGTAAAATTCTGTAGGCTACTTGTAAATGGGGACATCTAGGTTAAGCCATGTTTTGGCTATGCCTATTTATAGAATAACACAAGTTTGATCGAGTTAATGTGAGGTAAAGAAGTTGGCCTACAAGTCTTCTATAAATTGTAGGGTCAGGTAACAAGTCTCCCACATCCTTATTCAACTTAATATTTTATTCTATAGGAAATGCAACAGGTTTAGAAGCAAGTAAACCAACATCTTGAATAATCTCTAAAGAATATTTTCTTTGACACAAAGAAATATCAGCAAGAGACCGAACCACTTCCAAACCAAGGAAATATTTGAGCTTGTCAAGGTCCTTAAGCTTAAATTTCTCATCAAGTAAGGACTTTAAAAGCTCAACAGATTGCATATCATTACTAGTTATGAGAATATCATCAACATAGATAAGAAAGGAAATAAAGGATGAACTCTTAGTCTTAAAAAGAAAATAATCAACTTTGGATTGTTAAAACCCCATACTAAGTAGAGAAGCTGAGAACTTGGAGAACCATTGCCGTAAGGCCTGTTTCAAACTACAGAGTGATATATTCAACTTGTAAACTTCGGAACCCCCCTTTAACATGAAAACCAAGAGGTAAAACCATGTATACTTCTTCAAATAAGTCCCTATGCAAGAAATTATTATTCACATTGAGCTATGTAAGGTGCCAGACTTTCATAGCAGCAATGGCCAAAAAAAAATCTAATAGCAGTCATTTTAGTAATAGGTGAAAAAGTTTCAGAATAATTCAATCCTTTAGTTTGGGTATAACCCTTGGCAACCAAACTTGCCTTTTCTTTTTGATGGAACCATCAACACGATACTTAATCTTATAAACTCATTTGCAGCCCGTAAGCTTCTTATAGGAGGTAAAGAAGTAACAGTCCAAGTATTATTAATTTATAGGGCTGTAATCTTAGCTGACATGACATCTCTCTAATGAAAGTGCTTAATAGCTTGATGATATAACTCAAGTTTAGTATCGTTAGAAATGGACATGACAAGGATTTATATGAAGGAGAAAGATTAGCATAAGATAGAAATTTGAAAATATCATATTTAGGAGAGGAAAACAAAAAGGAAGAAGAACCTAATGAAGAAGAAATTGTTGAAGGATCTTGTTGAACCCAAGGTTTCAAGGTTTGTGTAATTATATATCTACACATGGATTTTGATGATAATAAATGAATTCAAAGAATAAAGAAGTCTCAAACTCAAGTTGTCTACACAATGGAGTCAAGCAAATCAAGAAAACAAGCATGAGCAAGAAGGGAACAAGTTCACATTAAAATTATAGAGTAATGTTGTAAATCTCTTAAAAATTTGAAATTAGGATTAAGGTTCAAAATTAATATTTTATCATAAAACATTAAAATACATTTTCCACATGTGCATGAATATTTTTGAAAATTAAATTTGAAAATTTTGAAAGATGATTGATTGTCATCTTTTACATGTGCATGCCTTGATTAAAGGGTTGAACTTTGAAAATATTAAAGATGATTGATTGTCATCTTTCACATGTACATGTTTTATTTGAATATTTTCAAAAGTGATTGATACTTTTTTTGACTTATGCAAAAGGTAGATGATTTTGTTTGAAATATTTGAAAAGTAAAGTGTGCTCCTTTTGTCATATGTCAAAAGTAAAAGATTAGGTTTGATTTTTTTTGAAAAGTAAAGTGTGCTCCTTTTGTCACATGCCAAAAGTAAAAGATTAAGTTTGAAGTTTTTGAAAAATGAATGATGTTGTCTTCGACAATTGAAAAAGAAGAACCTTTTATTTGAATTTTTTGAAAAAGTGAATGATGTTGTCTTTGACATGTGAATCTTTTTTAATTTGAATATGAAGTCTCATATGCCTATAAATAGATCATTTGAGAACTTCATATTCACAATACTAAGAGCATACAACATTCATTCAAAACTTTCATTCTCTCTTCTCTAAGTATTGAGCCTTAATCCTTGTTCATTTTGAGAGATATACTGTATTATTCTTATTTCACTCATTGAAGAGTGTTTTCTGATAACCTACCTACTATCAGCTCTTGTATCAGTAAAAGGGTGTGTATAACCCTTGTGCGTGTAGAAAGTGTTCTATACAGGGAATAGTTGAATCACCACGTGTAAGGTGATTGCAAGTGTAGAGGTTGTTCTACACGGATCATTTGTAGCGGTGTTGTTCAAATGTGTAATAGGTTTCTATCTCCACCTGAATGAGGTTGAATAGTGAATTTGGGGATTCTCAAGATGTAGCTTGAGGCGAGGACGTAGGCAGTGGGAACGAACCTCGTTAACATACTGAGTTTGCTTTTCTCTTACCCTTACTCTTTATATTTATTACTGTTTCGTATTTTATTTATATTTTATATTGTATATTTGATTTATAATTGTTATTTTTTTAATACAACTCAATTCACCCCCTCTTGTATTAGTCATCTGGGTAACAATTGGTATCAGAGCTAGTTGACATGTACTGTTTATACAAGCAGATCACTCATGGGAACTCTCGCTTGTGACTGTGTCACTAAAGCAAAACTCTCCGTCCATGAGGGACGGTGCACCGGTAGAAACAGTGGCCGGCTAGTCTAGTAGGTACAATTGTTAGGTGACATAGGTGCGGCCTATGATCAATAACAATTGGTATCAGAGCTAAGAGCTCTATTATAAAATTAACTATCTTTTGAGTTAAGATCTTATGGCTAACATTGCAGCTTCATTTGGTGAAGGTCAATCTAGCAGTCGGCCTCTACTCTTTTATGGAGATAATTACTCATTCTGAAAAGTTAGAATGAGAATATTTCTTTAAGCTCAAGGTAGAGAAATCTAAAAATATATTGTAAATGAACCTTATATTCTAACAAAAGTGGTTGATGGAGTAAAGGTCAAAAAGGAAGAAGAAGAGTTTGATCGTGAAGACGATAGACTTTATATTTTAAATTTAACTGCTATGAATTTATTATATAATGCTCTTAATGGAAATGAGTTTAATAGAATAATGAATTGCGCTACGGCAAAGAAAATTTGGGATAACTTGGAAGTAACTTATAAAGGAACTTCGCAAGTCAAGGAATCAAAAATTTATATTCTTACTCATGAATATGAAATGTTTAAAATGAATGATGATGAATCTATTTCTAGTATGCACACTCGTTTTACTAACATCATAAACAGCTTGACAACTCTTGGCAAAGTTTATTCTAAGGTGGAGATAGTAAGAAAAATTCTCAACTCTTTACCAAAACGTTGAGAATCAAAAGTTACAGCAATTCTTGAAGCTAGAGACCTCAAGAAACTCAAAGTCAATGAACTCATCGGGTCACTTATCACCCATGAGTACACATTGAAAAGAGGAGAAGAAGAAGGAAAGCCAAAGAAGAGCTTGGCACTTAAAACTGTTCCTCATGAAAGTGAAAGTGATGACGATGAGGAAAATGAAGACAAAAATGAAGAAGTTGCGATGATAACAAGAAGAATTCAGAGGTTCTTAAAGAAAAATAAAACTCCTCCAAGGAAATCCTTCAAAAAGTTTTCCAAGAAAGATTCAGGTAAAAATGACACTTTAATTTGTTATAAATGCAATAAACCTGGTCATATTAAGTTAGATTGTCTTCTGCTAAAGAAGGATCGAAACAAGGGCAAGAAAGCAATGAAAGTTACATGGGATGATGATTCAAGTAGCTCAGATAGTGAAGCAAGCAATGGAGAATCAGCAAATCTTTGTCTTATGGCTAAAAATGACATTGAGGTAACAAATCTTGATAATATTAAAGATCCTTCATATGAAGAATTGCAAAATATTTTAGAAGAGGTATATGAGAAATTTGAAAAATTGGGTATCAAGTATACTGCTTAGAAAAAGAAAAATTATTCTTTAACAAACAAAATTGATATTTTAAGAAAAGAAAGTATCATTTTGAAAGATGAAAATCTTGAGTTGAATAAGAAGAAAACTGATTTAGAAAATATTGTTGAAAACTTTACGAATGGAAAAAGAAATTTGGAAAAACTTCTTGGTAGTCAAAGATGTGCTTTTGATAAGGCAGGCTTGGGATATATGCCAAAACAAAAATACAAGCCTTATAAAAACTTCTTTGATAATCCTTTTACATCAAAGTTCAATATTTAAAATTCATTTTATAAAAATAATTTTGTCAAAAAAGGATACTATTATAATCATTCAAGTTCTTTATGTATGTCACATGCTATTTGCAATTTCTGTAATAGAAATGGTCATAATTATCATACTTGTCCTATTAGAAGAAATCATACAATGATTATTAGGGCCATATGGGTACCTAAAAATCTTATTTCTTCTAATACTAATAAATAAAAGACCCAAAGAACTTGGGTACCAAGAAAAATCATTTTAATTGTTTTTATAGGTATGTATGAAGTCATCCACAAGCAAAAACAAATGATTTTTAGATAGTAGATGTTCAAAACACATGACGGGAAATAAGACTAAGTTCTTTGATTTTAGATCTAAAGAAGAAGGACACGTGACATTTGGAGACAACTTGAAAGGGAAGATCGTGGGAATAGGTAAAATTGGTAATGAATCTTCTCTCATAATTGAAGATGTTCTACTTGTTGAAGATCTAAAACATAATCTTTTGAGCGTAAGTCAATTATGTGATAAAGGATTTACAGTTACTTTCAAAATGAATAAGTGCATTATTTTGAATGATCATGATTGTAATATTTGTTTTATTGCTTTTAGAAGCAACAATGTTTATACAATCGATTTTGAAGAAATTACCTCACAAGATGCAATTTGTTTTTCAGTTCAAAATGAAACTAGTTGGTTATGACATAGAAGACTAGGTCATGCTAACATGGATCTTATTTCCAAACTTTCAAAAAATGATCTTGCGAGAGGTTTACCAAAAAAATATTTTCTTAAAGATAAAATTTGTGATGCATGCCAATTTGGTAAACAAAAAAAAAACTTCTTTTAAAACCAAGAAACATATTTTCACTACTAGACCATTGCAACTGATACACATGGATCTTTTTGGACCAAATAGAGTTGCAAGTTTAGGAGGAAAATATTATGCATTTGTTATTGTTGATGATTTCTCTAGATATACTTGGGTCATTTTTCTTGCTCATAAAGATGAGGCACATAATGCCTTTACCAAGTTATGCAAGAGAATTCAAAATGAAAAGGGCTATACTATTTCAAGTATCCGAAGTGATAGGGAAAAAGAATTTGTTAATAAAAATATTGAAACATTTTGTGATGAAAATGGTTTTGTGCATAATTTTTCTGCTCTTCGAACTCCTCAATAAAATGGGGTAGTAGAGAGAAAAAATAGATCTATTCAAGAGAACAACTTGCCTAGTTATTTTTGGGCCAAAGCGGTAAGTACTACATGTTATGTTATAAATAGAGTTATGCTAAGGTCTAAATTAGAAAAAACCTCCTATGAGCTTTGGAATGAGAAAAAGTCCAACATTGGTTACTTTCATATATTTGGATGCAAATGTTTTATTTTGAATGACATGGATAATTTAGGCAAGTTTGATGCAAAATCTGATGAAAGTATTTTTCTCGGGTATTCTACTAATAGTAAAGCTTATAGAGTATTCAATAAAAGGACTTTGACTGTACAAGAATCTATGTATGTAGTATTTGATAAATCTAATTCTCCACTCTCCAAGAAATCTATTGATGAAGAAACAAGAGATATAAATAATACGGAAAGTCTCAATCTCAACAAAGAAAACACAATAAAAGAAGTTCAACATGGAATCATCAGTGAAGATTATCAAAATTTAATACAAGATGCAAACAAACAGTGGAAATTTGTGAAAGATCATCCAGTGAAACAAATTTTGGGAGAACCTTCAAGAGGTATAAGTACTCGATCATCTTTTAGAAATATTTGCAATCATACTGCTTTTCTATCTCAGATTGAACCCAAAAATATTGATGACGCACTTCTTGATGAATCTTGGATTCTAACTAGACAAGAAGAGTTGAATCAATTTGAAAGAAATGATATTTGGACACTTGTTCCTAGACCCAAAAATCATACTATTATTGAAACAAAATGGGTTTTTAGAAATAAGAAAGATGAATCCGGAGTCATTACTAGAAATAAGACTCGACTTGTAGCCCAAGGTTTTAATCAAGAAGAAGGAATCGATTATGATGAGACATATGCACCAGTCGCAAGATTAGAAGCTATTCGAATGCTACTTGCATATACTTGTTATAAAAATTTCAAACTTTTTCAAATGGATGTTAAAAGTGCTTTCTTAAATGGTTTTATAAATGAAGAGGTATATGTTGAGCAACCTCCATATTTTGAAAATCATATTTCCCCAAATCATGTTTTCAAACTCACAAAAGCACTATATGGACTTAAACAAGCTCCTAGAGCTTGGTATGAGAGACTCAGTGGTTTCTTAATTGAAAAAGGTTTTTCAAGAGGAAAAATTGATACAACTCTTTTCATTAAATATAAAAATGATGATATTCTTTTAATTCAGATTTATGTTGATGATATAATATTCGGTGCTATTAATGAAAATATGTGTCAAGTTTTTACTAAGATTATGCAGGAAGAATTTGAGATGAGCATGATGGGAGAACTTACATTTTTTTCTCGGATTGCAAATTAGGCAAGCAAAAAGTTGGACATTCATCAATCAATCAAAATATATTAAGGAATTACTGAAGAAATTTGGGATGGAAGGTGTTAAGGAAATTGGAACACCAATGAGCCCATCAACTAAACTTAAAAAGGATGAATCCGGTAAGCCAGTTGACTCGAAGATATATCGTGGTATGATTAGTAGCTTATTATATTTAACAGCCAGTAGACCAGATATTATGTTTAGTGTGTGCTTATATGCATGCTTTCAATCATCTCCAAAAGAATCACATTTAATTGCAGTTAAGCGCATTCTTAGATATCTTAGTGGTACAATTAACCTAGGGTTATGGTACCCTAAGCACACATATTTCGATCTAATCAGCTACAAAGATGCAGATTATGCTGGTTGTAAAATAGATCGAAAAAGCACTAGTGGAGCATGCCATTTCTTAGGTCATGCACTAGTTTCCTGGTTTAGTAAAAAATAAAATTCTGTTGCACTATCTACTGCTGAGGCAGAATATGTTGCTGCGGGTAGTTGTTGTGCTCAAGTTCTCTACATGAAGCAACAACTTGAAGATTTTAAACTCATGTATAATCACATTCCAATCAAATGTGATAATACAAGTGCTATAAATCTTTCAAAGAACCCAATACAACATTCTAGAACTAAGTATATTGAAATAAGATATCATTTTTTTCGAAATCATGTGCAAAAAGGCGATATAGTACTAGAGTTCACAAACACACACGATCAGTTAGTAGATATTTTCACAAAACCTTTACCAGAAGATAGATTATGTATGATCAGAAGAGAAATAGGTATGATGCATGCTATGAATATCTCTTAAAAGATATATCAGAGTCAATAAAAATAGAGATAAATTTTTTAAATACTTTTACATAAACTTGAGATTTTTAGCCTCATATTTGAGATGCTCATTCTCTTCATATAATATCATGTCATTCTTATCCATGGGAGTAAGGGTGGGCAGCGGGGCCCTGGAACCCGCTGCCCTGCCCCGTTCGCCCCGCCCCTGCATAGGGCCGGGCGGGTCGTCCGCACTGTTAGGGTCGGGGCGGGGCCCCCCGGCCAGTATGGCCACCCCTAGCGGAGGTGGGGGACGGAAACGGACTCCCTCTGGTCCGTTTTTGCCCCGCCCTGCACCGGTTATAATATAATATATTATATTATATTATATATATATATATAATAACCGGATACTTAAATGAAACGGTGACGTTTTGTAGTTAACAAAACGGCGTCGTTTCATCTCAGGGGTTTTATTATTAACCCACTAAATGAAACGACACCGTTTTGTCCACCACAAAAAGGCACCGTTTCATTAATGGGTTAACCCTAACCCATACCCCCCTGCGGTCCCCTCCCCTCCCCTCCCCTCCCGAGTCCCGAGTCCCCCTTCAGCCTTCCCTGTTCGCTTGAAACTCACTCCCGTCGACGCCCTCGTGTTCCCTCCTCCCTCTCGCAACCAGTCTGTTCGCTGCACGCCGTATTCCATCCTCCCTCTCTCTCGCATGACGCCGGACGCACGTCGCACGGTAAATTTTCTCATCCTCTTTTGATTTTCTCCGTTGATTTTTTATTTTTTATTTTATTTTGAGTTTTGATCGGAGATTGGAGGTAGGATGGGGTTGAATCGGAGATGGAGGATGGGATTTGTGAATTGTGTGCTGTGGATTCGTGTGATTGTTTCAGATTGGTATTTTTTTGGATTCATTGGATTGTTTTTTTTTTTTTTTTGTAAATATCATTGAAACCCTAACCCCTGATGATTGAAACCCCCTAAATCAATTTTAATTTAGGGTCCCAATCTGAAACCCTAATTTGATTTAGGGGTTTCAACTATTGAAACTCCTAAATTTGATGGTTTCATTGATTGAAACCCCCAAATTGAATTAGGGGTTTCAATCATCATGAAACCCCTAAATTGATAATTGAATTCGGATTGGAACCCATCTCATCATGTGCAAAAATACATAACAAAATCCTCAAATTGTCCATTCTCTTGAAACCCATCTCATCATCTAATGATGTATTATGAGATGATAAGTATTAAGATTTAAGATGATAAATATCATTATTCCTAATGATCTTATTCTTTTTCTCTCTTGAAAGTTGAATGGTTAGAGTTTGATTGTTTTGCATTACTGAAACTTTTGTAGTTGTTCACCTCCATTTCAAGCAAAACATAATTGCGAAATAGGTTTCGTGGAGTACACACATGCCATTATAGGCATACGTCAACTTTCTTTTTCAACATCTTTTCAACCCCTGACCTTCTCCCTTACGCTGAGAACTACTCTTAACGTCTACTCCTCTATCTAAGAATTGGAGAATGTCAACCATATCATATTTTACCAAAAAGTTTTATAAAAATAAATATTAATTTTAACGTATATAATATATGCTAGTACAATAATAGCAACTGATCATGAATCCATAACTTGGCCCATCAGTTTTTCCTTGAGGCTTGAGGGCCGGATATCTCCTTTAGAAGCCCAAACCCTCAAAGACAACACGGCCCACATGCATGAATTTCTCTTCTTCGTTTTCCCCTCGATGCAAGGAGAGCACACAAGAATGATGGAGAGAGAGGGTCAAAATGAGGGCTGGAATTAAGAATTAAAACTTTGGGTCAGAACTATAAAAAAAATTATTTGGGGTGGAAATCTTAATAATATAGGTGATTATACAATTTTTATTACCTACGTTTATAAGATTTTTGTGATATTTTTGTTTTATAATCATTGGCATATCCTCAATCAAATAAGAAATTATAAAAATATTAATTTTATCACAAAATCTTATAAACTTTAGTTTAGTTTGAACTTTATATAGTGTATATATATATATATATAACTTGTATTATCACGAATATTATTAATTAAAAATATACTTTTTTTTAATCTAAAATCTCATATTTCAGTTTTCATCACTAGTAATTTAAAAATAAATAATGCTACTTGCTATCTAAAAGGTACTACTAAAATGGCCTTTCTGCACCACGAGATTTATTAAATTAGGGGTTTCAATGAAACCCCTAATTTGATTTAGGGTTTCGGATTGGAACCCCTAATAATTTTTTTTTTGGGGTTTCATTGATTGAAACCCCCAAAGCCCAAATTCAAAAAGTTGGTAATATATTATAGACAAATATGAAAGTAACGTTTTATATTTATGTATGTGAGTGTCGGAAATGTTGATTTCACAAAATATTAGAATAAGTATTTGAGTTTGAATCATGACATTACGTTAAAATAAAATAACAAAAATGGACATAATATTTATTTATGACAAAAGAGTGGTAAGAATTAAAGATCATAATCAAGAGAAAATCACTAATTTGTATAGGTTATTAATTAAAAATAATACATGCATGAATTGAGACGTTTGGTGTCTGCCTACATATAAAGTAAGTGAATATTTATTTGTGTAATCATGAAAAATAATATTAGGGGTTTCAATCAATGAGGGGCCTAATTTGATTGTCGGGTTTTAGATTTGGGGTTCCAATCCGAAACCCAATTATTTTTTTGATGTATTTGGTTTTGTATCCAGTTTGCCCTGATTGTGTTGGATTGCACTTTGAATTTTATTTTTATTTTTTTTTGTTGGAGAATCAGGAATGTCTTCGGATTTCAGTGATAGCTCGCCTTCCCCAGCCGACACCCCTACCCCAGAAACTAACCCTACTCCTACCCCTATAACGAGTACACCTTGCCCTACTCCGAAGCCCACACAGGGCAAGAAATCTGTATCCATAGTTTGGCAACACTTTACCAAACTAGAGGGTGGTGACCCCAACAACCCACAAGCTAAATGTAATCACTGTGGGAAAATGTATGGATGTCACTATAGGAAACATCGTACATCCTAGTTGAAGGTCCATCTAGAGGAACAATGCAAGAAGAGTCCAATTTTAAAATCCTTAGTAGAGAAGGGTCAATCTAGACTAGATTTTAAAATGGCGGATGGGAGTAGTGGGGCCGGGGGGCCGACATTGAAGGGGTATACGAAGTATAACTCCGATGAGTGTAGAAGGAAGTTAGCTCGCATGATTGTCATGGACGAGCTGCCTTTTCAGTTTGTGGAGAGTAAAGGGTTCCAAGAATTTGTCCAAGGGTTGGAACCGAGATTTGTACTTCTTTCTCGTCACACTGTGGCAAAGGATATTAAGAAGATGTACCTTCGTGATAAAGATGTTTTGAGGGGCCAATTGGCGGGTTTGGTAGTTTG
Source organism: Carya illinoinensis (assembly GCF_018687715.1). Lineage (NCBI taxonomy): Eukaryota > Viridiplantae > Streptophyta > Magnoliopsida > Fagales > Juglandaceae > Carya > Carya illinoinensis. Next base: position 29,172,516 of record NC_056758.1, on the reverse strand, counting down.
CCTTACTACTGATACTTGGACTTCAATCCAAAATATGAATTACATGTCGTTGATTGTGCATTTTGTTGATGCTGATTGGGTTCTACACAAGAAGATTATTAAATTTTGTCAAATAACTGATCATAAGGGTGAGACGATTGGGAAGGCCTTGGAGGCCGCAATAAAGGAGTGGGGGTTGGAAAAGGTTTTGTCTGTGTTAGTTGATAATGCATCGTCTAATGATGTCACATTGGGATATCTAAAGAATTATCTTAAAGATGCAAATAAGACATTCTTGGGTGGTGAATACTTGCATGTTAGATGTGCTGCACATATTTTGAATTTAATTGTGATTGAGGGGTTGAAAGATGTTGATGACTTGGTTGCATGAGTTAGAATGGCTGTGAAATGGGTGAGGTCTTCTCCTTCTAGATTGGAGAAATTCAAAGTTGTTGCAAAGGCTGCGGGCATAACATCGAAGAATGGTCTTTGTACTGATGTTCCTACCAGATGGAATTCAACCTTCTTGATGTTGGAGGCGGCCCAAGAATATAAGGCAACCTTTCAATTATTAGGTGATGAAGACATCCAATATGTCAAATACTTTGATGAGCACGGGGGATCACGAAAGCCTAATGATGATGATTGGGTGGTAGTTTCTATTTTCGTTGATTTTCTTGGATTATTTTATGATGTCACATTGAATATATCTGGTTCTTTGTACCCTACATCCCATGGGTTTTGTCAACAAATATGTAGGGTAAAAGAAGAATTAGAAGATATGCGTAGGGGTTCCAATGAAAGGATGAGGGGGATGGCAGTGACCATGATGCTAAAATATGACAAGTATTGGGGAGATTTGACTAGAATGAATATTTTTTTATATGTGACTGTTATTCTTGATCCCCGTTTGAAAGTTTCAGGCTTGTTATATGGGTTGGGACTTGTTCACGATCAGGTATGGACTGAAATTATTGGTGAATTGGCCCGAGATACCCTGAAAAAATTGTATTACGAGTTTATGGCAATTAAGGGTGGTACTATATCGAAGACACATACACCGACCCCAACGCCTTCTACAGACACCGTGACCGAGCCTCCTACAAAGAAGCGCAGAATACCGTGGACTAAGACCCTCGCACAGAATCCCACACTAGTCCATCAATCTACAGAGGTCGTTTTTGAGTTAGACAACTATTTGTCAGCGGATATGGTCCAAGATGATGATAATCATTTCGATATATTAGGATGGTGGAAGAATGCCTCAAAGAAATATCCCAACATTTCTGAGATTGCCCGTTGTATTTTGGCCATCCCTATTAGTACCATTACCTCAGAGTCAGCCTTTAGTACCAGAGGTCGTATATTGGATCCTTTCCGTAGTTCATTGTCTCTTACAACTGTAGAGGCATTGATATGCACACAGAGTTGGACGATAGGAAAGGATATTCATGTTCCGAATATTTTAGATTTTAAGGAGACCGATGAGGGTGGTGATCAGTCTGGATTTGGACCACCTGGTAATTATTTTTTATTTTATTATTTTAATTTATTTATATTCATTTCCATTTCATCGTTATTAATTTTAATATTAATTTTTGTAGTAGCACATGAGACATCTAGCACCTTTGCAACATAAAAATGTGCGCAAGCCTGGGCCGCCCCAACTGTCACACCTCTTGACTCAAAGACAAGTCACAGCTGACAAGCCTATTTAGAATATTCAATTTTTAATTATTTGTTCAAATTTTGTATTCAATAATTTGTAATGTTGATACAATGTCTTTTGGACATTTTTATGTTTGTAATTTTGTAATTGTTTAGCCTTTCAATTTTGTAATAGTTTATTTATTATTATTAGTTTATTACGTATTAGACTCTTAGACTAGTAACTTTTATTAGCCATAAAATCAATTACCATTCATAACATTTTTTTTTTTAATCTGGTTTTTAAATTTTTTTTCCTTTTTACTTATAATTTTATGGGCTGAAAAATGAAAATGGCCTACAAGCTTTTTTTGGGCAAAAAATACATACTTGTGGGCCATTTTGGCCCATTGCTGAGGTTTCTGGGCCCAAAATGGCTCAGAAATTGCTTCTGGGCCATTTTCGGCCCAGAAAATGCTTCAGGGCCCAGAAGGGGGTGCGGGGGGCCGATGGATTGCCCCCCCACCCCGTACCCTGTCATGCGGGACAGGGTACCCCGCCCCCGCACACGGAGGGCAGGGGACGGAGGAGATTTTCCCCATCCGCCCCATGTGGGGGCGAGGTCTACCCCGCACCGTATGGTGCGGGTAGCACCCCTACATGGGAGGTGGCAAACGGAATAAAGAATCTAATAAAGATTTCAACTGTTTATTCTTCTGCCGAATGATTCATTCCTTTGTGTGAGACTCTTGAACAATTCGTTGAAGTACAACAATTTGTTCTTTGAGCTTTTCAACTTCATGATTTTTGGCTTGTAGCCGCTGGAAAAAAGTAACAATAGAGGAAGAGTAGCGAGTCCCAAGACTCGCCAAGTCATAGATAGCATCAGAATTTGAATTATTAGCCAAATTATTATTTTCTTGCTACAACATGGTACCAATGGCAGCTGCAGAAAGGACATGAGGTTGAGGTGCAGAATGCCTCATGGATAGATCTAGAGAAATGTTAGAAGAATGAGCCATTGAGAAAAGAACAGAATGCTTAAAACGAGAATGTTGAAGGAATGCAGATGAGTTATAGAGATGAGAAGAAAACTTGATGCAGATTGGATGAACTTTAAGACTGATTTTATAGAGATAGCATAAGGAACCAAACGATCTATCATCCAAGTCAAAGAGCAATGTGATTTTTTTTTCCGATCGATGAAAATGACATTTTTTTAGAAATTCAGAGCCTTCAATCTCATTTATCAACAACATCAGGAGATTTTTTCAAATCTCCAGCCACACTTGTCGGGTCACGGATGGATCCATTTATTTTTCAACTATCAACAGTTTCTACTAACGCACTGTTTTCTTCAGTTCATTTACTTGTTGTGGATCCTTTTTAATGATGCTAAAAGGGGGAGAAGTGTTAGACTAGAACATTAATATTGTTTGAATTACTAAACTTGTTATATATGTTTAGAATTATATTCATACTTTTGCTTGAAAAATTAACGCACATTCTCAGGGGGAGCTTAAGTATTAATACAGGCTTCAGGTTCTATCAAGTATTTGTCATCATCAAAAAGGGGGAGATTGTTGAACCGAAGGTTTCAAGGTTTGTGTAATTATATATCTACACATGGATTTTGATGATAACAAATGAATTCAAAGAATAAAGAAGTCTCAAACTCAAGTTGTCTACACAATGGAGTCAAGCACATCAAGGAAATAAGCATGAGCAAGAAGGGAACAAGTTCACATTAAAATTATAGAGTAATGTTGTAAATCTCTTAAAAATTCAAAATTAGGATTAAGGCTCAAAATTAATATTTTATCATAAAACATTAAAATACATTTTCCACATGTGTATGAATATTTTTGAAAATTAAATTTAAAAATTTTGAAAGATGATTGATTGTCATCTTTTACATGTGTATGCCTTGATTAAAGGGTTGAACTTTGAAAATATTAAAGATGATTGATTGTCATCTTTCACATGTACATGTTTTATTTGAATATTTTCAAAAGTTATTGATGCTTTTTTTGACTTATACAAAAGGTAGATGATTTTGTTTGAAATATTTGAAAAGTAAAATGTGCTCCTTTTGTTATATGCAAAAAGTAAAAGATTAGGTTTGAATTTTTTGAAAAGTAAAGTGTGCTCCTTTTGTCATATGCCAAAAGTAAATGATTAGGTTTGATTTTTTTGAAAAGTAAAGTGTGCTCCTTTTGTCACATGCCAAAAGTAAAAGCTTAGGTTTGAAGTTTTTGAAAAATGAATGATGTTGTTTTTGACAATTGAAAAAGAACCTTTTATTTGAATTTTTTGAAAAAGTGAATGATGTTGTCTTTGTCATGTGAATCTTTTTTAATTTGAATATGAAATCTCATATGCCTATAAATAGATCATTTGAGAACTTTACATTCATAACACCAAGAGCATACAACATTCATTCAAAACTTTCATTCTCTCTTCTCTAAGCATTGAGCCTTAATCCTTGTTCATTTTGAGAGATATAGTTTACGCTGTATTGTTCTTATTTCACTCATTGAGGAATGTTTTCTGATAACCTACCCACTATCAGCTCTTGTATCAGTAAAAGGGTGTGTATAACTCTTGTGTGTGTAGAAAGTGTTCTACACAGGAAATAGTTGAATCACCACGTGTAAGGTGATTGTAAGTGTAGAGGGTGTTCTACACAGATCCTTCGTAGCAGTGTTGTTCAAAGGTGTAATAGGTTTCTATCTCCACCCGAAGGAGGTTGAATAGTGAATTTGGGGATCCTCAAGGGGTAGCTTGAGGCGAGGACGTAGGCAGTGGGGCCGAACCTCGTTAACATACTGAGTTTGCTTCTCTCTTACCCTTACTATTTATATTTATTACTGTTTCGTGTTTTATTTTTATTTTATATTGTATATTTGATTTATAATTGTTATTTTTTTTAATTCAACTCAATTCACCCCCCCTCTTATGTTAGTCATCTGGGCAACAGATCTAATGTGCAGAGTGTAGAAGAGGAGTTGAAAAGAAAATTTTGCAAATAACCAGGTACCTTTCTAATTCTAAAAGATCTTCTAGGAGGGTCAGAAGGCAATGGTACAGTGACAAAAATTGGAGAGGAAGAAGACTGAATAGATGAATTATTTAAATGAGAAGGTGTTGTTGAAGGGGAAGATGAGTTTAGAGGTAAAGTAGAAGAAGGTGCCGTTGAAGGCACATTTAAAGAATCTAAAGTTGAACATTCAACAGGAAAAATGGAAGAAAAAGCAGGGGTATTTTGAGATATAAAGGAAAAAATATGTTCATGGAAAACAACATTTCTTGATATAAAAGATTGATTAGTTTTTAAATCAAGAAGTTTGTAACCTTTTATGCCAAAAGGATAACCAAGAAAAATACAAGTTTGAGCCTTAGGATCAAATTTGGTTCGAGATCTTTGTAAAGTTGAAGCAAATTTAGTTTGAGATCTTTGTAAAGTTGAAGCAAAATAAAGACAACCAAAAGTTCTTAAATGATCATAAGAGGGAGAAGTTTTGAACAAAAACTCAAAAGGAGATTTTTGTTTTAAAAGAGGAGTAGGAATCCTATTTATGAGATAAATTGCTATTAAAACAACACACCCAAAAAATGAATAGGCAGATGTGATTAAATCATCTTTGTTCTTGCTATATTAAGGATATGCTGATGTTTTCTCTCCACAACAGAGTTATGTTGAGTAGTCTTAACACAATTTTGCTGATGTATTATTCCTTTAGAATGCATAAAAGGAGCAAATGAAATTTCTATGTCATGATCAGTGCGAAGTGATTTTATGTTTAAATGAAATTGTGTTTTAACCATTTTATAAAAAAACTCTAAAAATATGTGAAATTTCAAATTTATGCTTAAGAAGATAAAGCCATGTAGCATGAGTTGAATCATCAATAACAGTAAAAAAAATATTTGTAACCTTCAACAGTAGGTACAGATTATGGACCCCAAACATCACAATGAACAAGATCAAAAGGAGCAATAGACAAATGAGCATTATTAGGAAAAGGTAATTTCCTTTGTTTAGCTAAAGGACAAATCATGCAAGAATTGCATGGAACATCATCTTGAAATTAGAAGGATGACCAAGTCTATTATACTGAAGCAAATTAAAAAATGGAGCAAACATGTGTAGATATTATTTCAGGTAAACACGCAATATATGTACTAGAAGTAGAAAGAGAAAGGCTTAACTGTTGCAATAACCTCCTTGCAATCTATCCACTCCAATCAAGCACTAACGAATTAGGTCTTGTATTAGACAAGTGTCGAAGGAAAATAGAAAGCAGCAAGTTAGTGACTGTGTTAACTTGCTAATAGAAATCAATTTGAATTTAAAAGTTAGAACACATAAAACATCATGTAAGACAAGATGTTTAGAAATAGAAACAGAGCCAATATGTGTAACAGATGCAGATTGAACATTAGGAAGTGATTAAGCCCAAACTATTATGTGGTGTTATATTATAGTTCAACATATCGATCCATAGGGAGTCTAAAGAAATGCTACAATATGTAAGCTTAACGAAAAAGATTAAATGACAATATGATAAGAATATAAAAATTATACCTA